>NC_092861.1:106969963-106971453 GCF_032062135.1 Pyxicephalus adspersus
GTAAGATGAAAAGATTTGGTTCTAGCTGTTTATAACTACAAAATCAATATATGCTATTTTTTAAGTTATGTCTATTGGGGTGAACAAAGGAAACCGTTAAAACAGTCAAAAATTGTATACAAAAGATGACTACATGCAATAATGTGTTAGGGAAGCCATATATTCATCCCAGGTATGTCACTATCTGCACAGCAATTCAATGTTTATTTTATTCTAATTAGGTCCAAAATATGAATTCCTCATAGTTGTTACAGAATCTTTGTGGGAGTGATATTTTTCTAACAAATTTCATTGTAGGCCATTAATTTAAAGGTAGGAGCTGATCAAAGAAAAATGATAAACTGCTATTTTAACTGTTTTCTTTTCAACATGAAAGCTGAATATATACAAATTGGCAATTGACACTCAAAAACAATGTATTCACATTTTATTACCCTAGGCATTGATTTAGGACAGCGGTCTTTCCTGATCTCTTTGACTTTTACACCTGTCTTGATGGGACACGCTGGAGAGAAGTGCAAAGAAAAATGTGTAGATTTTTCTTTTTTGAAGTCTGTTTTTACAGATGAAATTACACAACTTTTAACTAGGATTTGCATGTTTTTTGTAATTCCATACAATCGGAAAAATGCACATGGCGCCTTATTTCACTATTCCGTTGGATACCTGATGCCTCTGCTTTGAAGGGCATACCAATGCATGGAAACCTCTGTGCATGTACTTTATTAACAATAATAGTGCTGGTCCAGTTATGTTTGTTAAGGTGTGTTGGAAACCTGTACATATACCTCAATGCATTGACTTACCACATTGGACTCCATAAGACCCCTACATCCCCAAAATTTTAGGTTAAACATAAAGGCTGTTTTACTAAAATAGTTGAGAATCTACATACAATAAATTGTGTGAATGTTAAAGCGGTACTGTAGTTCCGCTGTTTTTTCTGTTTGTTGAGAATTCTACCCTTGGTTCTTGTGTCTTTATTAGGGATGAGCGAGAATGCCTCTGACATCCCCTCAAACTTCCGATGGGTCCGCAAAATTTCGTCGAACCGATTTCGTGGACTTATAGGAAGATTGAGGAAATCATTAATGAATAAGGCCATGGGAATCCTCCTGTGCGCGATCACCGGGCTCTAGAGGCTTGCCCTCATTTAACCTCCAGTGCCCCGGGATCACACACAGAAGGATTCCCATGGATTCCTCCAGTCAGTGTGAGTCCCACGGCTGTGCTCATCAATGAATGCAGCCATGGGATTCATCACAGGATGATTCCCACGGCTGCATTCATTCATGATGAGCACAGCCGCAGGACTGCTGTTTTCTTAGATAGAGAATCTCTATCCAAGAACACGTACTACAGGGCTGCAAGAGGAATCAGGGGAGCAGATCTATGAGCTCCGCTATCCTGATTGCTCTAGCAGGTCCCAAAAAATTCCATCTTGACGGCCGATTTACACAAGCCGGTGTCGCTTACATGTTCACTCGCTC
>NC_092861.1:106972211-106983830 GCF_032062135.1 Pyxicephalus adspersus
TCCACACAACTACTGTCTGGCAAAATGTCCCTTTCCCTACTCCCCCAGTTTACTTGTGTTATGTGTCAACTCCCTTACATTTTGTTGTTTATTTTATGTGAAGATACTATAAAAAAAAATTTAAAAAATATATAGTCCAGCCAACAGTGACTGTTAATATTGTCATTGTGGGTTTATTCTACCCCCCCATCACTTATTGGAGAATTCAACAATTAAATCTTATAATATTCATTTTAAATAATGCAGACTTGCCTAGAATCCACCCATCCATATAACTAGAATATGAAGAAACAACAAAGCACCATTATAATCTCCCTGCTCACTGCATAAGAACAAAGCCCTGATTAGGCTGAAGTGTGAGATTTCCTTTTATTATTAATAATAATAATACTAAATAGTATTTGTATAGCGCCAACATATTACGCAGCGCTGTACATTAAATAGGGGTTGTAAATAACAGATACAGACAGTGACACAGGAAGAGGAGAAGACTTTGCCCAGAAGAGGTAATCCAAAAGGTGGGGAAGCAGCACACAATAGGAGGGGGGATATTATTTGCAAACTTATTTACAAAAAATGTAAGATATTTGTACATATCTTAAGGTAAGTATCCAGAGTATGTCCAAATGCCATATGTTTGAGTAGGGTAAGTTCTGACTTATTACTAGACAGTAAATCAATATATACAGAACAGAAATATATATATAATTATATATATATATATATAAATATAAATATATAAATAATCTTCTTAATAAGTACACATAGTTATAGAGTAATGTGTCTCATAGGTCCTGGCACGTTTTAATTGACTCTTCTATGGAGTTTAAGACTCAGGAAAGAGACTCGGGGGGAGTGTAAAAGGGTTAAGGAATACATTAGTTGCACAGTGAGTGTTCAAAAGGACACTAGTTATGGCTGAAGGTCTAAAATTGATTGATTAATGGAGGAGTATTGTAAAGAATTTTGAGAGAGACCTGTTGTCATAAGGTTTGATCATGTAAAATAAGTAGGATATTTAATTTATTTTAGCTGTTTCCCGTAAATTAGGAAGTCGGGGGTAGAGGTGATTTGTTGAGTCTCAGAGAGGATTTTGCTGGGATACAATGGGTCAACAGCCCGATGGTCATATTGACAGTGTTTAGGGATGAAGGTGGAGAGGAGGTGCCGATGCTGCTGGGATGCGATCATCAGCCCAGCAGTTTGTTAATAAGTTTGACTGTGTGCTTTCTATTACAAATAATATTTATTATAAAACCTGACTATCTTCTTTTTTTACCCTCTTTTCATTGATATATGATTAAGGGATTGGCATCTGAAGTAACTTTGTCACAGATCCCCTTAGGTCCAGAGGCTCTCTGTCTCCTACAGGTAGAGAAGTACATGACTCTGTCAGCTGCCCCTTTACCTCAGAGGACGCAGAACCACTCCACCTGCTGGCAAGGTGTGAACACCTTCTGAGAATGCCTCTTTACCAGCACTCCCTCTGGTGGTGGGTTAGGAGTTTATAAGGAAGTGGACAGGAAGTTGCCTAAACAAGATGTTCTCTTAGGCTCTGTTTTCAGGTTCCAGCTGTCTCCAGTTGCTGTATTTCTTGTGTATCAACTCCACCGTAGGTAAGAAAAAGTTAAATGTATTATACAAAGAAGATTTGGAAAGTTAGGGATTAGGTAATTGGAAAGACACTTACATGTAAACTTTTATCAATGTATTTGTGGGGTTTGCTGTACCATATATTCCCACGGGGGGAGGGATAGGAAGAATTTCCTGAATAAAAAACATAATTTATATAGTTAGGAATTAAAAATCAATTGAAGGTTTCAAATAGCAAATAATAAAGGAGTTTGGGTGATGGATGTGAACATGGTCAATAATATAAAATATTACATTAAGATTTATATTATTGACCATTTTTCAACTTAGTAGCATTCCAAATTTTCCTGGTATACCATCTTTAACTTTTTCTTACCTATGCAATAATAACACCTGTCTTTATTTGAAACTATCAGCGTATACTAATACCCAAGCGCTCAATCAACTCAAGATTAAAATATCTAATGTGTCCCCTGAGGAAGCCCTTTGGCAAAATGCGTTGGGTTTGAGACAATATTTCTCTATGACTACATACCAATATCCCTACAACCAATCTATTGAACTGTGTGGCCAATGTACATGTGCAGTGATGTCTCCGTCTAACAGAGACACATGTACTTGCTGACGAATTATCACAATGTATACTACTTGATGTTTTTTCATGCATTACTGTAATAACTTCTAACATCTATTAAATAATTTGTCTGCCTAAAAACCCTGCTTTCCTCTCTTCCTTCTATTTCATTTGATCCAATATAAGGAGTTTGCAGTAAACTAGAATTTAAAAAAAAAAAGAACCTACAATCTATTTTTTCTCTTTCATACCACTCTAAACATAGACATGATCCTGCAGGCAAAATTAAGTTTCACCAACAGTGACTATGGCTCATGCAGATGCAGCTTCTCTGGTCCCTGTGCCACCCGCACCCTCCAACTTTAACAGTTCCAACTTGCTCTCGGGTAACCCAATTTTGAGGGCCGGGTGGTGTCCCCATTAGGAGTTGTCTCCAAAAAGGAGTCGAACAAGTTCAGGCTCATCCTTTACATTTCTTTTCCCAAAGGTGGGTCGGTGAACGACACCAATGCACCAGATTTGTGTTGGGTGTCAGGCAAGTAACCTGATGCCCCTTTTCTAAGTTGAAGCACTCCAGCGGCAGAAGGGAAAAGAATCAATATACTCATCCAGCCAAATCCGCTCCCTCACCTCGGCTTTATGGTGGGTCACTAAGGGGCCCTCAAAGCACACGTTCACCTCCCATCTTGAGGCATCTGCCACACTTACCTGCTTCACCCCTGCAGGTCCCCCTTATGTGGACCATGGGGGACCTCTACTGCCTCTAGCACTGCGTCCTCTGGCCTGCATCTCCCCTTACCCTTACCCTCCTCCCTAGCAACATGCAACTCTAAACCCCCATCCCAGCCCCCAACCCTATAGAAAAGAAACCGAAATCAACTTACCAGGCTGCAAAAGGTCTCTTGGCTGGGGGACTTCAAGGGTCCTTGCTGAGGCGTAACCATGATGCTGAGGCCAGGGGGTCAATTCAGGGCTGAGGTGCACTCAAGGCCTTTACCTCCGAGGCTGACACAACTCAGGACCCCAAAACGCAGGGTCCTAAGAGACGCCACTTAATGCCTCCCACACTAACGATTGTACCCATTCCAGGCCTTGGGTACTTGCTGCAGCCTTCAGCTGCTCCAAAAGGAGGTTGGGAGCACTTATGTTTGGGCATTGGCACTCACCAAAACCCTCCAGCTTTTTGATGCCTTCCTCTTCCGACCTGTCCCTTTTATTACTTCCCCCTCACTTCGCCCCCTAACATCCCTCCACCACCTTACTCTTCCGTAACTTTCCATTAACGCTAGCATGATTGGCTCCCCAAAGCCCCCAGTCATGTAGGCCCTGCACATACTTGTTTCTTTCTGTTTAGCTCAGGGACCTTTTTATGTGTTAAAATAATTGCCAACGGGTCCATCTAAAATGGAGAACATACCATACACAGTAGGATGCAAATTGTAGTGGAACACAAATGGATAGAGAGAGTTTATATGGCAGCCAAAATGCAGGACATATTATACACAATCAGATGCAAATTATAGTGGAACACAAATGGATAGGCAGGGATGATATGGCAGCCAGAATGCAGGACATACCTGTTGAAGGAGGAATAAATGCAGATTAGTTAGGATTAGTTTGCAGGCAGATGAAGAAATTGTATTCCTCAGTGAAGTTAGTAGATGTTGATGTTATTCTCTGGATTAATTCTCAAAGTACTAACTTTGGCACTTAGGATTTGAGAATGTGACTATTCCTGATGTTTAATTAGTAGTGCTTTGGGCACTACTTTACTTAAGTTTCGATTAAGTAAAAACATGCAGTTAGGTTAACTGCTTTCCCCCCAAAACTGACCTTAGAATGTACTAAAGACATGTGAATTAGGTAGGGACATTAAATTGTAAGCCCCTTGGAGGGAAAGCTAGTGACACGACCATGACTTTGTAACGCACTGTACAATATGTTAATGCTATACAAATACTGTATAATAATAATAATAATAATATTATTAATAAATAATGGATTACAGTAATATGATATTAGAAAGGTAGTTAATTGTTTTTTGGCCAAAAAGTAATTATTGTATGCCATTCTATAAATGAATGTCTAGAGCTAAGCTTTAAATATCCAGTTATATTGATTAGTAGTGTGTGCAGAACTTATCTTATCTCTGGACTGGCACGCCTTAATCAGTTTTATGTATGTATGTGTGTGTGGGGGTGACGGGGGGTATGTATGTATGTATGTGTAGCTTTTCTTTCAAAATTTTAACAAAATTATATATATTTGTATGCTTATGTCCTCTGGGGCTGGCAGGAAGTGAGTTTGAATGGTTGTTTCTGTAACATTGGCATCTGGGTTGTGTTACAATGTCCAGCCAAAAGAGCTTAGCCGTTGTGTGCTTTAGTAACAGGCCAATACATACAGTAACAATAATGCAGTTGTCAGGGAGTTTAATCAAGTACCATACTTTAACTTTGATTTGATTTACAAAAAATTAAAAGGTAGGCGACATTTAAAAGCACCTTTTAACCTTCCTAGCAATCGTGGTCACAATGCTATTTTAACTGGCTGCACAAATAACCCCCACTTAAAAATTACAGGGTTTTATTGCAGAAAGTAATAGGTGATGTCGCTTTTGCAATAAAACATACTCTGTTACACTGTTAAAGAAAATTATTTTTGCCAGAAACAACTGTCCATTTGAAAAGAACGTTCTAGTATTTTGACGGAGAAAAAAAAATAATGGATTGTAAAAAAAAAAAATACAAAATTGCCCACAGAACAAATCTTAAATTCAAGTTCAGTAGTTCAGCTGAGATGTAACTTTAGATTCACTGTTCCTGATTATGTAGCCGGATTTGAATAACATTGATTTTATTCTATTCTTTATTTTTTATTGTTCGTAGACATATTGTGCATTTCAAACAGTGAAGTAGCCCAGTTATTAAGTACCCTGTACTTAACATACAAAATCTGGTTTTAGAATTGCAGCGTACGTAAAGTACAGAACTTGTTGCTGGATATGTGAAACTGACAGAAGGTCAACATTTATTAACCTTCTTCCTCTGGAAATATATGTTATCAAGTAGTATAATGTACAGAAATTGCTTTTCTCTCCAACATTTTCAGGAATTATTTTTGGGAACATTTAAATCCTACTGTCATTTCAGCCTTTATTAAAAAGTATACCTAAAGTAGAGTTTAGGAAGCCTACTTTGAAATATATAGTTTCACTACGTAGCAAAGCAAACAGAATGGTTTAAAATATGGTATCCTATAACTTATAGACATACTCACTGGCAAGACTGAGGCATAGCGCACGGTGGTGCATTGTGATGGAATTATGGCACTTATGGTACATAGCGATTCTCATGCAGAACACCAGACAAAGGGCTACACTATCTCCTGGTCTAGGGAGGTCTTTTTAAGAAACACATATTCTAATTCTCCATCAAATGAGTCTCTCTATATGTTTATCCATGTAAAGTGTTCTAATAAAACTTCATACAATCTTAGATATATTGAAGGAATTGTGTAAGCTGTTTAATGCTCAGTTGCCATGTACGTACAGTATGTAGCTTCCTATCTGACACATAAGCTGTTACTGCAGTTAGTTACCTGTACTGCTGTGTGTTAAAGACTATATTTAAGGTGGGCTGGATTGAGATACTTTGATGTTTAATAACAAGCATTTAAAGAATTCTTGGCCCCTTGCTAAGGTATTTCAGGTACTTTTGTGAATAGTAAGTTAAGAGTTTGTGCTGACCATCCAATATTTCCAGACCCATTCAGGAATATTAATGTAAAAAAATATTTGAAAATAGCAGAAATCCTATTACGAAAAGGTGCCAGAGTGCAAAATGGTGAATATTTAAAACTGACTCACTGACCCAAAAGTGGGCCAGCCTGGTAAATTTGATAAAGCCCTTGAAGCACAGAAAAGATTGCTAAAGGCTGAATACAGATAAAGGCAAATGTCAAATGTCAGGATATGCCTGCAGAGTATCTAATAATGGATAAGTCTAAGGGCTGTTCAGTGAGCACAACTACTTTTTGCATCTTACGTCAGCATCTTACGTCAGTTGTGAAAATAGTACTACATTGTGGGTTGATAGATAGATACTCTAGTTACCATTGTAAAAAAACAACAGAGTTGATATACCAGTCTGGTAGGAATAGGGGCTGTGGTGAGTTGGCGGATTGTTCATCAAGTACAGATAGAACATCCAGGCTGTATAGATGTATAGATCAGGCTGAGTATAGATGAGCTAGGCCCTTTACTAGTACAGGATGTTTGGGGGGGGACTCCAGGTTCCAGATTTAGCCAGTGGACAAAAAGCTGAGAAAGATGGCCTAGAGCTTAGTAAGCTGGCGACAAAAATTGAATTTAATTTCCAACTAGAGGAGCACATATATGTACTAACACTGGGTTTCAAAACACTGAAAAAAGCTTAACTGTCAACGTAGAGCAGGGAATCATCCACTCCTCAATGGCCACAAGTCCAGGACACCTTTGTAGTATTTATCTAATAGACAGAAGTAAAAAAAATGTATTATACAGGGTCAGAAAATGATTGTTTATACTAAAACCTGGGCCTCTGTGTGTCTGTCAATGACTACAATGTAGAGAAAACATACCAAAATTTAATGCAGGAATCTTGGTTACAAATTACAGTTTGCACATCTTATTACATAGTAAGCCAGAATTCCCCAGTTAAGGAAAGCTTCAAATAAAAAAAAAAACCTAGGTTGCTATTGTTGACCTGGAAATGCTAGTTGCTTGCCTGTGTGTGACTTCAGTCTTTTCTGGGTGAAAGGACAGAACTCTTGATACTTGTAACTCATAAACTCCTGTACCATTCCAGAAAGTATTAAAAGGAGGGAGCAGTTGGCAAATGTAGACTTCATCGTTTTCTCTTTTTATTTAACACGTTTGCATGGTTTTTCCAGTATAAGAAAATTCTTCTATATTTTTTAATGCTTCTTTTTTTTACTTTACTTTTGTATCTTTCTATTTTTGTTTCTTTTTTCTAGTTCATGAAGCTTTGGCTTCAATAAAATTACCTGCTTTAATTTAATCATTTAACTGTTTTGATTGCCTAAGCTTTGCATTTGCAAAGCTCAAAACCTATAATAACCCATTAGAATTTATCACATCTACCGAAAATGTCTAAACTTGTTTTTCCTATTAATGCAGCTTTCTTCTACATAGATTTAGGATATTAAAAAGAAATCTACAATCTGAAATGTATGTTAATAAACCCAAATAAAAAAAATGTCAGGGAAAAGGGAGAAGGGAACAAAGGTTAAAAACAAAAGGTTGAGTTTGAAAGCTTGAAGGCTTTTTTTTTTCTTCAGCAAGACGCTGAGTACAAACGCCTCCTAGCACATAGCTCAGGCAGAAATGAATGGAAGTTAAAATTGGGGTCACAGAGAATCATTTTTCTTCTTGTAGATGAACAAATCATTTTGAAGTTGCACAGAAAGTTACGCAAAGCGGCTTATTTTATTTTAAAATGACAGGTAATAGTAATGGCAAGCAGGGGTATGAGCCCTTATGGACCAACCCATATCAGTATCAGTATTATATATATGTTGTGTTGAGTTGGAATATGTCTAGGGCCGTATAAGGCCAATTTAAGAGTTTGTGGACCCTCAAAAAGTCTTGATGGTCCAATATCAAACCAGTTAAGGATACAGTATTATATTTTGACACTGTGCAAATCGCTTTCTGTACCTAATGTATACTTATGCATGATCAAATTGTTTTGTATGACAAATGTGATGTAATTTGTCTATGAGATCTGTGAACTGGTGTACAATGAATTGATATACTAAATATAAGTTTTCTGTTTTTGTGCAAAAACCCTGCTCTTTTCACTTTTATTGATTTGTTCTGTTCTACAAAAACCATTTGTACATTGGTATGAGATTGACAAGGTACAGGAAACCTATTTTCCTTGTAGAACAGAAGATTAGAAAACATAGTAGCTCTCTCAGAAACTTTAATGTTTTGCAATACGTTTGAATGTGCAACTTCCATTAAAATGATATGTGGAGTCCAGCCACAAGGGCTATTGTTTAGGCACATTCTGTTATAGGGTAACAACTTGTCCATGTCTTCTTCATTGCTTTTAATGTAATTTAAACACACTTTGTGAGTCCTGAGACCTACAGTAAACCCGGTCATTCATAAACATTTCCCATTACATGAAATAAAGCTGAATTCTAGGCTGAAAAAAATACACAGGTGTATACAGCTCTGTAATCATTTCATGCACCATAAATTATTTTTAAGTACAAGCAGTAGGAGTACCTACATTTGACCTGGTATCAGCCTCTTGCATTTCCTATATGAGGGGGTGCTGAGAAGTTCCTGGCTTTGCCCAGGAAGAAGAGAGCCAGAGTTATGAAATAACACATTTATTCAACATATCCCCCCCTGAGACTGATGCACATGGTACAGGGTAGTTGCAGCTTTTCTAGACCGTTCAAATAAAAGTCCTTTGGTTGGGCCGCAAACCAGCTCTCAGCAGCATCGTTGAGGTCAGAAATGTCCTTTAAAACGTTGCCCCCTTCAAGTGTTTCTTCAAACTCGGGAACAGATAATAGTCGGAAGGGGCCAGGTCAGGTGAGTAGGGGGGATGGTGGACCAATTGGAAACCCAGTGTATTCAATTTGGCAGCTACAACGTTGGACGTGTGTGCGGGTGCATTGTCCTGCAAAAAAATATTCTCTTTGGTCAACTTTCCACAGCGTTTCGTCTTAATTGCCTCCTTCAGCTGGTCCCGGAGGTTAGCATTATACAGTCCGGTGATACTAGAGCCCTGAGGTCGGTAGTCCACCAACAGAATACCGTCTTTGTCCCAGAAAACAGACGCCATGACTTTTTTGGCTGATTTCTGGGTTCGGAATTTCTTCAGCCGCAGGGACCCGCTGTGGCGCAATTACCTAACTAACCTAGCCAAAAAGTTCAGAATTAAAATGGGCCAAAACAGTTTTGAATGCGTCAACTCGTTCCTTCTTCTGATCACTGTTCAAACATTTTGGCATCCACTTCGCTGAAAGCTTGCGCATGTCTAGGATAGTGGTGATAACAAACCCAACACTCTCCCGTGAGATGTCAAGTATCTGGGCTATCTTTTTTGTAGATATTCACCGGTCCTTAATAATTAGCTCATGGACAGCATCGCAGGTTGCCGGCTCAGTTGAGGTTGGGGGGGGCGCCCACTGCGTGGCTCATCTTCAACGATGAAATGCCCAGTCTTAAAACGAGATATCCAGGTTTTGACAGTGCTCTAGGAAGGACACTTCTCCCCCAGTGTTTGTGACATCTCAATGTGAATGTCCTTTTGCTGACCCTGGAGAAACAAAAACTTCATGACGGACCGTAACTCCAACGACGTGAAACTTGCTTGTGCCTCTGCCATTACAGCTTCTCACTAAAGGAATCAGTTTTAGGAATCGCAAAGACCAGATATTTGCACAGTTACATACTAAGATATTAGGCTGTCATATGCCCCCACACTCATTTTTCTATTTCATCTGAAAGGGGGCAAAGCCAGGAACTTCTCAGCACCCCCTCCTACAGCAAGACTAGAATGTAAAAGTAAGGAACAGTACAGTCAACCAATCCATTTACGTGCTGACAAAACATCTGCTCACAGGAGGGTAAATAAAAGTGACAGAGGTGAGCTTTTTATGATGCTGCTTCCTTTTCCTCTGTCCTGTTACAGGCTGGTGCATGTTCATGACAACCTTAGCTCAGAGGAAGTGGGTTGAACACTATTGTCAGACTAGGGGCATCCAGTGATGGGAAAAAGTGTTGCAGAAGACAGCTTTTGAGTAAAGTTAGTTTTGCAGTAATATATGGGTGCAATTTATATTTGTGTTGTTTTTGTCTAAAGTTTTGTTTTCTTGAGTCCTTGTGTAAATATACGTAATCTATCTATTTCCTGCTGATATTTTTTTTTTCATTGCCCTTAGACTGTTCCCTATAAAACTTGATCTTGATACAAATTGTATATCTCTAGCATAACTAATTTGAAGCTAATGTAGATACAACTGGAGTTGGTTGGGGAGATTTGGGCTGTTTACTAAACAGCGATTTTAGTAAAGTGAGTTTTCACCTTGCAAGGCATATTTCACTGGTAGTAGATGTAGAGTAGATGTGGTAAGAAATTACTTTGCTCAATTGTGCTGAAGGAAATATAATAAAACATACTTTTTGCTTGCTCATTATTGGATAGTTGAAGTCCACAAAAAGCTTTTTTATATTTCCTAAGCTAAGAATCACCTTCCTAAGTTAACATCCTATAAATCCTTTAATGAATGGACCCCATTCAATGTTTTCTTACTTGGAGAATAGTATTGCTCATTTTAAAGAGAGTGTTCAGTTATCTGTTTACATTTTTATTATATTAATTACCAGTAAATGCATTTCTGTGTATGTTAATCCTCATAAATAGGGGAGATTTTGAAATTGTTGGGTCACCTTGCTTTTCATAACTAACCTTGTGGCAAACAGTTTCAACTGTGGACTTCTGAAAAGCAGTTTAACTTCATATTTGACATATTTTAACCGGTGTTTAAAAATTTCTAATTTTCATGTCAAACAGAATTAAAGAATGTATGTGTTTTAATTGGAGCCTAATGCCTAATCGTTGTAAAGAAATAAAAATCATTTTCATTCTATTTAACATTGTTAATTATCTGCCATTTGTTCTTGAAAAAGAACATTGCAAGCAGGCAGCTATGTATGTCTGATTGCATCTCTTTGGTATGCAACTATAATTCAACTTTAACGTTCATAGGAATGACATTTTACAATTTCTTTATATGAATAGTGACCCAACTTGGATATTGTCGTGTTATACTATATTATTGTAGTGTCCATGGTGTTTAAAAACTAATTGAACCTGACAATGGCCTATGGTGTTTGTGTATGTTTTAAGTTCATTGGCAGTGGTAAGCTATGTGTGGGATGGATATACTCTGGAGCAGTGCAAATAAATTAGTCTTTCACTTTTTTTAGCAAGAGAGTAAGTCCATGTCATTAAAAAAATAAAATTCTTAACTGCTTACTAAACTCAGTCAGTCCTATGTCAGTTCTTAACTAGTAATGTTAGTCTTTATTGGTTCCTCAAAAACAAACAGGCAGCACTTTACCTTTTTTTGTCTTCTGTCAGTAATCATCCTTTTCACCCAGTTGTAGGCTCAGAGAAGATTAGGAGTGAGCTAACATCTATAAAAGCCTGTGAATAGCTGTCAAATTAGTGAGGTCTGGCTAACAGGCAAAACATGGACCTAGAGTCTAGGTTCTAAGTAAGTAAAGGCTAACAGAAACAAATCTTGGAGCCTCTTAGGTGGAATTGCGAACATAGCATCATGGCCCAAACATTTACTATAAAATATAAAATACATTTTGAAAACATCCTTCAACTATGTATGAATGTTTCATTAACCCTCCT
>NC_092861.1:106984419-106987772 GCF_032062135.1 Pyxicephalus adspersus
TCTAGTCATGGAGTTTCTAAACAGATGCTCTACATACCCAGTGATCAGGGGGTTGTGGCAGTTCCTAATGTTCCATATTATTACTAGGTGGCCTGATTGTCTCCCTTTTCTGCCTACCATGCCTCCTCAAATGTTTTTTACAATTGTCTATACTGCCTACCCCTCCACCACACTCCTTCTGCATAAAATTGCAGCAGTTATTTTCACTGTTTCTCGATTCACCCTGCCTACCCCACACCCTCTACCACACAGAATGTTGCAGCAGAATGCCAGAAGTGTGGAAAGCTGTAAGCAAAGTAAAAGGTGGCTACATTTGACAGGTAGTAACTGGTGTGTGTGTGTGTGTGTGGACACATATAATATTAGCATGAATTAGCTTTATACAATACATTCTCTAGCTTTAACATTACATGATTAGATTAAAGTTTATAAACCTCATCTGCTGTCCACTTAATGGCCATCAACTGTGATAGGAATTAACTTGTTTAATTAAATGTGCATTGATAATGTTCAAGACCTTTCAAATAGATGGTGGATTGAGAGAATTGAAGCGTTGCTCGGATATTATATTGAGTTTGCTGCTATATCAAGTAACTGCCAAGTGAATTGAACTGAGGTTAATTACTTGGCCGTTAAACTGCAAATTCTATACCAAGTTTAAACTTTATTTTTCAACTACTCAACTTATGTCAAGTATACATTAACATATGCATTGCTGGTAACTTACTATATGTTTTGCTTTGTATGGTGTATTTTTAATTTACCTAAAATTCCAAAAAAGTTATTTATGTTACTACAAAAATAAAGTGTATCTAATGCCAGAATTGTTTTGTTTTAATTCACGATAGAATAGGAAATGGTTAGAAAACTTTATCCACGCTTTTTTTTGTGTGACCACTGAGACTGAAAAAAAGGAAATATAAAATATTGTCCCTGATTTATTAAAGCTTTCCAAGGCTGGAGTGGAAATACTTTCATCACATAAGCTGTGAGAACCAGAAAACCTGGAATGGATATGATCCAGGCTTGAAAATATTTGTTAACAAATAGCAAATGACTTAACAAATAGCAAATTAATTCCAGGTTTGCTAGATCACCCAGTTTCACTGATGAAAGTGTATCCCCTTTAGCCTTGGAGAGCTTTAATAAACCAGGCCCTTTGCCTTTTTGCCTAAATCAATCAGAAGATGAAGGAGCAATGGTTCTTGTCCGATAATTGGCTCAGGGTCGATAGTGGATGAGAATCTTGCATGTATACAGTGCTCATTGTCCATCATCTGAACAACGTCCTCAGATCCAAGGATGATGGGCAACGAACAATTGTATTGCAAGTGAAGGGGAGAGAGCACAGTGGGGTGCCGCTCCTTTGTTCTCCCCCTCCCCTCCCCATAGAGCAGAATGATGCTTTGTATGTACAGCACTCGTTCATGCATCGTGCAATCATTTGTCCTTGGAAAGGATCGTGAAAGATCCTTTCCAACGACAATTAATGCACGTGTGTATGTAGGCTTAGACAACTGTCATAAAAAATAATCCTTCTCCCCCTCCTCCACACATCGACGTTGTGTAGAGATTTCCTTTTTTTGGTTATAGGAAAGGGAACAAAGAAATCTTGCAAAGAAAGGCAAATAAAAAAATGGGTTTGAATACATTCAAACATTACATTTGAAGATAAAATATTCATGTTAAAAAGATATTAAGATAAATGAAGTACTATCCTAATTGTGACATCTTTTGGGTTTTAGAACTACTAAAATTTTGCTTTAAATCTTTGCCATTTGAGGAGAATAAGCAGGTATTTATATTTACATATTTATCTGAGCATTTGCATTTTATTTTAGGTTACTCAGTGCAAAGTGTACATGGAAATATCATTATTTTATTGAACCTGTCAACAAACATTTGGCTCCTTAATAAAATTCATACTTGATAACAGTGTGACACATGTCAGCATGCTAATCACCTTACTTTAAATTTAAAGTGCCTAATTTTTGTTACAGATAAAAATAACCATGAAATATGGGTACAAAACAGGGATGAGGGATGAGAGGATGGAAAAGCTGCAACTAATGTACAATGAAAAATATATACAAGATGTCAAATACATTTCTACACACTGAGATTGTTCCCATTTGAATCAATGTTTTAAATTTCTGATATTTAAAAACTAAAATGGTATTTAAAGTGGAACTAAACCCTGCAGCACTTACCTATCTGCACTCCCTTGCTGGGTAACACCATCTTTCTTTTTTTTCTTCTACCCAATAACAATCATCGACCATCTTGATTGGCTGTTCACCCATCTCTGGCACACCCAAGGGAAGCCAGGAATGCTGAGTTTCACTGGCAACCTGATGCTGCGCAGCTCAGCTTTTTCACATATCCCAGGTACAATCAGACAGGTAAGATGTTTTACTGCAGAAGAAACAATGCCTGTTCCTTTTTGCAATACCCACTTACCTGAATGGCTAAAGTTCAAAGTGGCACTTCAGTTTCACCTTAATAGCGAATACACCTAAACATTGTTGATACATTCAACAATCCAATGTCAATAACATTGTAATTTATGTTGGTATATTTCTGTCTGTCATTAACATATTTGGTTGTAAAAAACAACCAAAACCAAAATAAGTAATCACAAAAAGATAGCATCTGTAGCCAGAAATTGAAATTTTCTCCTGATTGCACACAAACAATATGTTTTTGATAGTATAGTTTTTATCTATATATGGTTTGTATAGACAAATCTGTGGATTGAAAGGGGGTGTGAAGTCATGGACCCACTTGCAGTTAGCTTTGCTCCCCCAATGTCCATTCCACCTTAAATGGTTCTGGACTCCTACTGCAAGTCTTAATACTTTTTGTACCCATTGTAATAGAATGTCTGGGTAGGGTGAAGGGATTTCTCTTCTTATTATGGATTTCATGTTTGTGTTCTTCATTGTATGTCATTCCCCCAAAAAGTAGGGAGTTTTAGTGGCAGTTCAACAAAATATGGCAAATTATTGCACAAATAGCTTCTGAATACATAAACATACATATAACAGGGTGTTCTGCAGATACATCATCATAACAAGGGCTGATATGTGCTAAAAAGTATGTTTATCCTTTACAATCTTAGAAAAGGGCCAGCATGTTTCCGGACATGTTTTGCCATTCAGTTTCTTCAGGGGAGATAGAGATTGATACACTGCACAACTGTGTTTGTAACAGATACAATTTCATAAAAGATAATTACGTAGTTTGGGTTTGTGTAAATGTATGTCTATACATATTGCTAACCAAAATAAATATACTAATAAGTTCTACATCAAGGTTATTTACTATAGGAAATGACTTAATTACTTAAGTAA
>NC_092861.1:106988327-107007262 GCF_032062135.1 Pyxicephalus adspersus
CAGTATCAATATTTGGCAGTACAGGAAAGCGTTAACAGAAAGCTTTTTTTTTTTTTTTATATATATTGAGCCTAGTTAGAAACACATCAGTGTAGCAACATGATTGTGCATGTGCACATCCTGGCCACAGCTGTGTTGCATAGAGCTGAGGGAAGAAGTGATTGCTGAAAATTATGTGTTTTTGACATAATATGCGGAAGCGGTGTGCTTCACTGCTCAAATCCCAAATCCATTCATCAGGAACAATCATTAATATGGGTTGGCTGTAGTTTGCAATTCAAACTGTCTTAAGTGCTCATTTATGTTTTATCTCCTGTTGCTTTAAAAGTATTACTTTATATTTATAATCCACCTGTTTTAGGTGCTCATTTATGCTTAATCTTACTTTCTTAGATCCAGATGCTTTAAAAGCATTACTTTATAATTAAAATCCACCTATAAGGCTCTGGTCAGCACCAGTCCCCAAATCTAACACCGCAGTCCTCACCTTTAGTAAGCCCCCACTCAGCCTCGGGAGACTGGTTGCGTATCCCAGCACTCAATTGCCCCTTGGACTTAATACACAAGGGATGGTGTCTGGAAATGGGCTGGCAGCAAGCCAGGAACCCACAGATAGCAGTACCAAAATTCCAACAGTGCCAAGTCCAGAATACAGAGCAAAGGTCATACACAGAATATCTGTCCACCAAACGAAGTACACAAAGACAAAACACAAGCAGAGTCGAGGTCACTGGCAAAGGTCAGTCCAGGCAGCATAAACTGGCAATGTCAGAAAAAGGCAAGGGTAGCAACAGTAAATCAGATGATACATCTCCAGCACAAATTAGCCCAGATAACACTACAACAAGCACTGATGACTGAGAGCAGAGAGGCTATAAAGTCCCAGCAGTCAATAGCAGTGCAGGACTGAAACAGGAGCTGATCAGCCTCTAGAATCCCCCTTCAGCTGTGCACAGCCTAACAAGGGATGCTGGGGATGCCAAAAATCCATCAGGCTGCACATCTAGAGGGAAGCAAGGGCTGCTGGTATTCCAAGTTCTCCTGGCTGCCGCAATTGACATTGCTGGACAGAACAGACAGTGTTTATTACCACAATGGTGCACAGCACAGAGTAGCCGGACAGATGAGCATTTCCTAACATCAGCTGTCTGTTGCTTTAAAAGCATTATTTATATTCAAAATTCACCTGATTATTTGGATTGGCAAATAATTTTATTACACGGATTGCTTGCCCCCTAATGTGTGAACAATTTTCATTTGTTTTAACATATTTGTAAATTTGGTGCTAGAAATGATCTTTAATGAAGGAGCTGTTGTGCTGTACTGGGCTGTCCACGTAAACATTACAAGTAAGGCCTTTCTTGTCCTTAAAATTTTACACTCTATTCGACTTGACAGTGAATTTGTTTTACTTGGTAGGAAGACAGTAATAAAGAGAGTTTCATTAAAATCAATACCTTACTCAGGAACTTATTTCAATATTTTTTGCTCTCAGGAAATTGGATTGGTTATGTTCCTGTTCTGGTAATTGCCTTTAATACTAAAAATTAAGTATATAACACCTTGTTGTTTTGACTTTTTGCAGATTTAATAGCTGCTTCAGAAAGTTGTTCTATTATCTTTATCTGAGAGATTTTGAATATGTTATACAAAAGCAACCTTAGGCTGACTACATTTAGTGATGGAAAGATAAATCTCTTATGATTTTTTTTATCTCAATGTGATACAGTGATATCCCACTACTTATAAATCCTAAAGTTAGCATAAGACATTGTTTGTTACATGTGCAATGAAGTTAATTTACTAAAGGAGTTTAGACTGTTCAGTTAGCAAAATTACTTATATAGTTTCTGTACATGATATTTTATAATAAATGAGGTGAAACTCTATTAACCATCCTCTCTTGTGCAAGATTTTTTTTTTTGTTTACTTGCATGTAATTGGTATTCAGAGTGAATATTAAAGTGAGATAAAAGGAAATACCTATATTCTTTTTTGATGATGTGACCACAACAAATAGAATTCTGGAATTCTTCTCAGATTGCAAAACTAGGTTTGGTGACAATCCCTATTGAATGTACAGCGCTGCGTAATATATTGACCCTATATAAATCCTGTTGGTTATTATTATTAATATTAATACTATTAATAATTACAGGGGATAAAAGGGTTGCTTAGATTGTATGGTAGATTGCAGCCTTCTGACAGCCACAAAAGTTTGTAATATGCTATTATGTCTGTTATGTATTTATTAACCTCCCTAGAGGTAACCCTGAGTGTGACTCGTGGTTGAAAAAAGTTGCTAAAAGCAGTAACCCTGAGTCACACTCGGGGTATGTAAACCTATGGAAGGTAAGTAAATACAGAGCTTACCTAAACCACCGGCATCACGCGCCATCAATCGGCTCGATCTCCGTCTTCTTTCTTCTTCCTCTGGCCAGCTTCTGCACTCGATGAGTCACCGGGGAAATCCCGGTGATGTTGGTGCGTGTGTATGTTGCGAGCAAGACGGGGAGGGAGATTCAAAATCTACTTGTATTGCTTTCATTACAAAATAACTGTATTGAATGCAATACATTGGATTTATATGTATAAAATCAGTACATTGTTTTCAACAACATTTTTTTACAGTATATATAATAGTATGAGTATAATATGTATTTTTTTTATTTTAAATTTAAAAAAAATCTTTTTTTTTAAATATATAGATTTTTAATTTTTATTTATTCAATTTATTGTTAATATATTTTCATGAAAAACAATGTACCACTTTTAGACATATAAAGCCAGAAAGAAATTAACTGCTAGAGAGGTTAAAAATCAATAAAACAAACTGTAGAATGTTTTTAAAAAAAATAAATACAATAAAAAAACACCCTTAGGCTTAGTCTACATGAACTGTTTCCCCAGCGTTTAACCTAAAGCTTTTAAATCCCATGTTTGAAAAACCCATGCATTCCAATGGGCTAATCTACACCAGGATGTTTCCTTCAGGCACGTTTATGAGCTTCATCTTAAACATTGCTTGCAACGTTTAAAAAATTAAAATGCAGGCTAATTGGAGGAAAACCACCCCACCCTGGGGAATGAGTACAGGGGTACATAAAATCCCTTACTCATTCCCTGAAAGGGTTAAAATATGTGTAAAAATAGGACAAGGCTTTATTGTTAAAGTTAATAAATTATATTAAAAAAAAATGATAAGCTATATGTATTGCCCTTGTCCAGCAACAGTACTCACCAGACCCCCTTCCCCCAATCTAACACCACACTCTTCACCTTTAGCAAGTCACCACTTAGCCTGGGGAGACTGGTTCCATTTCCCAGCACACAGTTGCCCCCAGGACGCAAGGAAAGGTGTATGGGGAAGGTGTGACAAAGGAGTCCACGGATAAATCAGTACCAAAATTACCAATGAGGCAAATCCAGAATATAGAGCAAGAGGTCATACACATGTGATCTGTCCACCAGACAAGGTACAGAAGGGAAAGACACAAGAAGATTTATTATCACAGGCAAAATGTCAGCCAGGCAGCATAAACTCACAGGGTCAGAAACATGAAAGTTCAGCAACAATAAGATGAAGGTTATAAAGTCTTGGCAGCCATTCACTGCAGGATAGAGTTAGGAACTAATCTGTCTCTAAAATCCCCTTCAGCTGTTCACACCCTCACAATATGTGCTTGGGATGCCGATAAAATACATCAGGCTGCACGGCTAAATGGAAGCAGGGGCTGCTGCTATCTCTTAGTTCTCCTTGCTGCACAGAATAAACAGTGTTTGACACTACGATGGCACACAGCACGGGATCGCCGGACAAAAAAGCATCGCCCAACATTGTAATGGAAATATTGGGTCTACTTTGTTAAAGACTTCAAAAGATAGACTATCCTGGGAAAATCTGGTGATCCAGAAAATTTTAGACTATCTGGTTTAGGATTTGGTGGCTTAACTGATGACTGGATAGGAAGCGAGGAGTCACAGCTTTCAGCATCAGAACTGGCTTTGTGTATTCAAAGTGTATGTGTATACAGGCTGCAGGGATGGGAAAGAGAGGCAGCAGGGAACCCGTTGTCACTCATGGCAGGTTCCAATCACAGTAGATAGGACATATGGCAACTCACTACGCCTTTGAAGAATCCTCACTGATGGTGGATAAGTGATAACTTACATTTTCAGGCTACTGATGGTGGCCATAGATCAGGTGTATCTTTCACCCTAACACTATTGGGGTTTTATGTAAGCCAGTTCCTGGATTTGGTGGGCATTGCTAACAGGTTATTTTCAGAGTTGGTACTTTAGATGCCTGATCTGTAATTATTCCACCAGATATCATGCTGCAGCTAGGGTGGAAGCCCCTATATGGGCTTTCCACGTTCCCCAGTCAGGGTTTTCATTTTGGAGGCACGCCCCCTATTTCTCTTTTCCTTTAGTCCTTGTGGGCCTGAGTATTCCCCACATCCCTACTTCCCTCTGTGCCCCCTACCGACACCCTCTCCAGGTCTCCCCAGGACTCCTAAATGGAGCTGGTATAGGTGGTAACTTTGAATGTCCTGGATCTAAATTCACCAGAAAAATTAACAGCTCTCCTGGCTAGGTTACATTGCATGAAGGCACAGGTAGCATTTCTACAGAAAACTCACTTTAGAGAAGTTGCGATTCTTCTTTCTAATACCTTGCCCTGGCGATTGCATGTGATATTTAAAGATGGGGAGGGTAGATACCTTGTTGAGTTAAAGGCCTACTTGAGGAAACCATGGTAACTTTTACTTTTGCCATGATATACATGCTCACCCACAAATCAAGATGTGTTCCTAAGGACCACTTTGGAACACTTGAAAGAGTTCAAGGAGGGACTGTTGTTGGAGGGAGACCTAATTTTAGGCAACTGCAGATTCCTCCAGGGACGCCCCCAAGAGGGGTACCCAGAGGATGGAAAAAACTTAAGCAGTGTATGCTCAGGCACCAACTGCTGGACACCTGGTGCATTCTTAACCCACAAGAAAGAGATCTTCTTCTTCCACCCACACCAGATGTATTTCCGAAATGACCACTTCTGGATCCGTCTAACTGACTTACATTGTATTTGGCAATATATTATAAGGTAAACATTTCTCTGTTATCACACTCCTGTAATCATGGAGACCATGCTGGCCTACGAGCCCTCAAAATTTGTACACACACACACACCAGTCCAGTTAAAATAGTACTAATGAAAATGCATATGTATTTGTATACATTTAAATGTATTTTGACTTACACACACAAGTGAAATCACTAAATGTTCCCTAATACAAGTATTATAACATGCCTATATTACTTTTCTAAAATATTTGATTTCTCTAAAGTCAAACTAGAATTAAATTTTTATCAGGTCACAAAAGTTTGTTCACATATTTTTTTACACTCATACTATTGTGTGATGACATATTTGAAAGTGCTACTTGGGGAAGTGTAAGAAGCAAAATGCAATGGGAATATACTGGGGATATATCTAGCTAAGCGTATTCCCAAATATTGTAGACCCTTGGGGGTCCACGTAAATGAGTAGAACTGCTCTAGTAGTTCTAATAGTGCCTGAGTAGCACTATTGGTAGAGATACATTCATTGCCTCCGATTTAGCATAAATAATTTTAAAATAGATAGATAACCATAGATATCCAGTTCCTTCATCAAGTTTGGTAGGGACATAGGGACACAATGGGGTTTAGTGACTGTGAACATGAGATTATTGGAAAAAATGCAAATCTTATGTGACCTGACCCCACTCTACAGGCCTGTGATGTCAGGGTTAGATCTGATTGCTCTGAGCAATGGTTTCAGTAGCAAGATATAGATAAGAGGGGACAGTGGGCACCCTTGTCTTGTTCCAATACAGGAAAGTATTCTGTCAATAAAATGCGTGTACACTCGACGCGCGTATGTACGCGCTGGTCAGCAAGCTCTATTAGCGCAAGTTGGGCCTCAGTTCTAGTGAACTGGACTGCCAGTTTCCTGCAAAGATCTCGAATACGCCAATTAAGGTGATTAATTTTCAGCTGCGCGATTCAGGAGTAGATGTTAAACTCAATGGTGAGGTGATAGCAATTGATTAGCGCACACCTGTTCCCTGTTCTGTGCACATCTCCTTGCTGTCCAAACTGGTTGTGAATTAGTTGTCCAGCTGAGTTGCATACTCATTCTAACACACCTGATGGTGATGGAAGGAGGTCCAGGTTGCCAAGCACAACATCAAACCACATTGATTGCCAAGCTCATGTGTGTGCTTGTGACTTTTGTAGGAAAATATAGTCCGGTGGCAAAGCCGAGGTTTAGCCTGCGGAAATGTTTTTATATATGTATATTTATATATACATACATATATATTTATATACACACATATACATATATATAAAAACATATTTATCTATAAAAGCAAACAAGAACGTGTGTGTGCTTGTGACTTTTGTGGGAAAATCTAGTTCGATGGCAAAGCCGAGGTTGAGCTTGCGGAATGTCGCAATATTTACCCCCAGGCGGCTCCTCCGATCAGGCCTTGTAAGCGATTAGATAGGCACCTATGTAGAGGAGCTGAACTCAGTTAACTCTTGCCTAACAGGAAAGAAATAAGTCATTTTAAAATATGCTTATTTCTTAGTGCATATAGATGTTTTAAACATTTAAACAGCACAAACTTTTTTTTTAGGGCTAAGGGTAATATATGTGCCATTAGAAAGAATGTTTTTTTAGGGGAACAGTGAGTTTAATACAAGCTCGCCAGTGTGAAACCGCCGGGGCTGCGCGTATCCATCGGTGTGATCGCTTCAGTTTATGGCTTCGGCATGAGTACGCCAGTGCCTCGGATTTGGTTGATTAATTAATTTTAAGGCTCTGAATTCCAGATGGCGAATACATGCACTCTTCAAGCTTCCGATTTAGCTTGATGCATCAGGCTCCACGCACCTGAAGGGAGGGCTGGATAACAGTGTTTTTAACAGGTATAAATATGTGAGGAGGAGATTTGAAATGTGAGGGCGGGAAGATACGTTCTTTTTTTTCCAGGTTGAGTTTCAGAGATCTGTCAGCCATCCACAAGAAGGCTGACACACAGCATGAAACCTTATCCGGGACTTAGGGAAACAAGTCAGGAGTGGACTGATAGATTTGTGTGATCTGTAGATCGTACTGTAAACCAAAGAAGGATATGAAACTGCGGAGCGAGGAGGTGTACATGGAATAAACAAAGAAACTGGTTCAAGGACTGACCCTTGGGGAACACTAACAGGGAGGAGGGTGGGAGAGGAGGAAAAAGAAACAGATAGGAAGAAAGAGCAGTGTCACGGATACCAGTGGAGTTCATGATTTGGATTATAAGGGGTTCATAACGGTAATAAAAACAGGAAATATCTAGGAGAAGGAGAGAATAGTTATAAAGAGAGGAGACTTTATCCAATGAAACAAGGCTGAAGAAGGTTAGTGATGATTTACAGGTGGAAGGGGTGGATAAGGTTGGAGTGGCATGGTCAGACATCATGTCAGATTTTAATTAATTTATCTTTAAAGGTGGAGTGAATTGTTAAAAAGAGGCATTGTGAGTTGAAAGCCTGAGAGGATATGACATTTTACTTGGTGACAGTGAGTGCAGTGTTAGGTGTTCTAGCCTAGCTTTGGCTTGAAGTCTGCACAAATGCCAGATTTCCTCTACCTAGGCTGTGCAGCACGCATAGTCTTTTGTAGACATTTGGTGTGACTGCTGTGCCAAGGTCTGGGGTTAGAAGGACGAGTGTAGTGCAAGAAGGCTGGGGCAACTTTATCAGGAGCCAAAAAAGTGTTGTTAAATTGAGTGGCAGCTTAATTAGGAGATGTAAATTTAGAAAAGTGGGGGTTAGGGATGTAAGATAGTTAGAGAAAAGGTTGTGGTTGAGGTTACAGATAACTCTCTGCCTTGACCTGGTAGCAAAGAGGGTAAGAATTAAAGAGGCTGTGGTCAGAAAGGGGAAATGTAGAGTTTTCAAGGTCTAATGTATGTCCAGAGAAGTGTGTTAGGGCAGTTTATGTTGTGTAAGTCCAGAGGAAGGGGTGATAAAGAGCATAATTGTCCGAAAATTGGGAGAATAGGCCAGGGGGGCAGTAGACAAAAGCAACTTTTAAGGGGTTGGGGATGGAAATGATGGATGGAAAGAACTTCACATGAGGTGAAAATGAGAGAGAGGGGGGTTGAAATGACCCACACCACCAATAGCTTCATTGCCAAGTCTGGGGCTATGTGTAAAGTGCAGCCCTCTATAGGAGAGCAGCAGCAGAGTCAGGGGGTAAAAGACAGGTTTCATTGAGTACCAGAAAGTTCATAGATTCAGATAGGAGAAGGTTGTGAATAGCGGTTAGCTTGTTGCATCATGTATCTGGCATTCCATAGACTGAAAGAGAAAAGGTATAAGAATTTGTGAGTTGGGTGAATGGGAATAGGGTTAGGATGAGGGTGTATCCTGGTGAAGAAGTGGGAAGTGAGAAAGAGAAAAGTTATAGGAGGGGTTGTGTTGTGTGAGATGTCACCAGCAAGAAGCTGTAGAGAAAAAGGTGCAGCAGTAGTATAGACAAAGAAAGCAGATGGATGATGGAGCAGGCATACTGAGGTTAATACTTTGGAGGGAAGAGGACCAGCAGAATACAGGGAAAATAACACATTGTAACAGATATTGGTAAATCACAGGAGCATACTAAGCAGTATGGAAACAGAAGTCCATGTGAGCTGCAGTTATAGTAGGTGTTGTAGCAAAAGTTCCAGGTGTAGGATTGCATTAATTAAAAAGTCAGAAAGGCAGCATAAATGGCTTGGTGAAAATCTCAGTTCAGGTAGTAGACAGAGGTTGTGTTGGAGTCCAGGAGCTTTCAGGATGAGGATTCATTCTATAGGCCTGAGGTGGCAGTAACAATCCTAATCCAATTTCTGGTTAAATTCTCTAAATAAATTCCAGAAGCACTTAGAATTTGGCACTTGACCAGGGTCCCATGTACCTGATGTTTCAATAGTAGTGCTTTGGGCCCTGGAAAGGCTGAACTGAATCAACAGAATTTGGGGGATCAGTTGAACCTGGGTAGGGGTGGATTCTACAGTGTGTTTGATTTTAGAAAATATATATTTGGAGTTTTATTCACCTAGCTTATTTTTTTTTTCACAGGGGCTATGTCTACTTTTTACTTTCCACTGGCTTTTGAAACATGTAGAGGAAACAAAGCTTGCAAGAGTTGGCGTGATCATGAGAACTGTTTCTTTTCTACTGTTGGCTTTTTCAACAACGAAATGGATGGTATTCCTAAGTATGAACAAGTATATTTAACATTCAGTATTTTCATTTTTTTCAAATTAAAAAGTCTAGTATAGCATACAAGGAAAACATATGCCAACTCCTTATTGCCCATATATTTATCCTACACACCTTTGTCCTAAAGTATTTTCATTTGTGTGGGAAAAAAAAATAATCCGCCCTATATTTTACAGTACAATAGTGTTAGAACAGCCATATTGCCTGGTTTAAGGAAATCCTGTTCAGGGGGAGAGCTGTGCATGTCAGGACAGCAAAGGTGGGGTGTCCCAATGATGTAAATTATCATTCATTCCATCTTCCCAGTGGGATTGGAGATAGGCCTGAAAAGAGGAAGATTTAGCCAAGTAAGCCGGAAATCTCCATTGAAAAGTTTTTTTAAAAGACTGTTGCAATTGTAATTGGAGTATTAGGGGCATGATTCGAAAGGATAAAGTTACCAATAGAAATATCCTGTATCCTCGGGAGCAGACCTTCCACCGCCAATACATAATCGATTCTAGAAAATGTAGAATGTGCTTTGGAATAACAGATATAATATTTTTCATTTGAGTGAAGGAAACGCCATAAATCTACTAAGGGAGTTTGCAAAAAAAGGCGTTTTAATTCAGATGTAGCAGGATCAGGCTGTAAATTTGTTAATTTTGACAGATCCATTGATGGATCAACAATTGTATTCAAATCATCAGCCAATATAAGGTTAGGGTAATAATTTGTCAAAATCTTTTGGCGGAGATCAGTTAAAAAAGCCGGGGAATTATTGTTTGGAGCATATACTGAGCAAAGCGTATAAGTGACGCCCGAAAACTTTACCAATACAAATAAGTATCTGCTCCCAGGATCCAGTTCAGTGGAAATAATTTTATAAGGTAAGTTTTTATTGAGTAATATCGCCACCCCTTGTGTTTCAGTTTTTAAACCGTATGGATTACATCACCAATTAATGGTGCTCTCAGCCTGACCAACTTTCCAATAAGTCTCCTGAAGAAATACTACAGAAGGGGAACATTTTTTAAGATGCATTAATACCCTCTTGCAGGGTATTCACATCACAGGACGGTGCCGGGTATTCACATCACAGGCGATCATAGGACGTGCACCTTGGTTCTTTTTATGACATTTTGGTCCTATCCGATGAGCTCTCTCAATACTGTGAGTTGTGCCAGGAGGCAAATTCAATGCCATCATCAGGGGAGTAGTAAGAAAATGAACTAGGTTATGGCCTTTATAGGGTTCTTGAATTCCTATAAAACGCAAGTTATATCTTCTATTGCAATTTTCCAAATCCTCTCATTTTGTTTCCACAGAGGTAAGTATGGTGCCTTGTGCAGCAATTTTGTTAGATTCCAGAAGATGTGGCTTCCAGGTCACTCACTCTCTGTTCCAGCTCAACAATATGTTGTGTGTTGGAGGAAATATTTGCTAGAGCACCCTCAATGGATTTTTGCAAGGAATCAAGTTTTTTATCAAAATATGGAAGCAGAATCTTGAATACTTCAGGGACTATCATTGATGAATCAGTG
Source organism: Pyxicephalus adspersus (assembly GCF_032062135.1). Lineage (NCBI taxonomy): Eukaryota > Metazoa > Chordata > Amphibia > Anura > Pyxicephalidae > Pyxicephalus > Pyxicephalus adspersus. The sequence continues at coordinate 106,999,154 of NC_092861.1, forward strand.
CAGGCAATGACTCCATGCCCTTACCTTCCCTCTCTGAATGCTTCATGGAGCGTGTAGATTGTAATAAAGAAGGAGATGGAGGGGAAGGGGAATCAGCCTTAGGTGGAGGTTTGACTTTTTGTTTGTTGGTGTGCTTGCCCATGGAGGAGGAATGTCTCCCAACGAATTTGTCCATAGCAATATAAGTAGGGTGTTATGTATATCAAAATAAGGCCACCAATGATGGACTTGCAGCTTTAGTACAATTTAAAATACTGATAAAGAGGACAAAACAAAATCATATACAACACCTTCAAGCAACAGTCTATATGGTCTCCAGGTTGTTCAATAGAAAAATGAAAGAAGAGATTCTGCTGTTTCCCTTGCCCAGTATTTCTAAAGGTTTATGGAACAGTCACTTACTTGTTCAGCACAGTTTGTTGAACCAGCTAGAGTACTATAATGAATGATGGAGCAATTCCCTGTGATGCCTGGAGCAGGATGGAGAAGAGAGTAAAAAACCGCCTCTCTAGCAGAAGATTTCCCACTTTGAATATTCTAGGGGTCTGCCAAACTGTCCAAAAATCGATATCACTGCCAATTGTTTCACTTCTGGAGCTTTCCTTGACACGACACAGACACATGACACAGACGCCTGTATACAGAGCCAGAACAGTGTACTCTGCATCCAATATGGCCTCCGCTGACCATGCAGCCTGGAAAAACAGCACCGGCTCTGGGGTGTTTGTGCGGCGTGAGAGCCGCTCACTTCAAGCTCCCATGCTGCTCAGATGCTCCCTGCAACAGCCCCCACCATCCTGAGAGATGATGGGCAACGTGTCCCTTGGATTAAGGCTGGATGAAATACCGATTACAAGGAGCTCTGTTAAAATGTGGCCGCTCTTCAGGCTCTGCCCCGGAAGTGGTATTTTTTTAACAATTTCTGTTGATTTTATTGACAATTAAACAGGGGTAAAAGTAAAAAAACAAAAAAAACTGCCTTGCCTTTTTAGCGGTGTGCACATTAAAATGCTGCTTTTCAGCGGCAGCATGCATTCAATATTTCAGGATCTGTGAAATACTCGCTTCTCTGACACACGTGGTGGTTTTTCGCTGTCACAACAGGATGTATAAGCTAGTTTGGAATAATCATATGTGCAATAGGGGAGCAATTATATTAAGATTATGTTAACATAAGATAATGGGAATTACACTTTTTGTTTTGACCCTGGGGTGAAAAGATTAATTATTTAAATTAGTCATTAAGAGGTATTGTTAAACTGCAAACTTAACATTAACCTGGGTATTATCAAAATTAACTTAATACATTTTAGGTAAATAATTTCTTTAGTATCAAACTAATTTTTTTTGTTTAGCTTTTTTAAGGAGCCTGTTAAAACTAAATTTTTGCACCCACCATCTAGACCTAGTTCCAACAAAGTGACAGTATGTCTTCCCCAAAATTCGTAATCTCTTCTGTTTTATTGTAGCATACTACAGCAATAAAGTCATAATGGTTTTCTGATGTTGGATGATGTCAAATGTTTAATTTTTATGATCTCCTTTTTACTTTATTAAGAATAGTTAATGGTGGGTGAATTGTGACAGTAAATTTTAAACATAGTGCTTCTTAGGTCTATAATCATTCTTTCTGCTTTTCTTAAACATTTTGCTGACATCAGCTTTATGACAATGTATCACAGTTTCTCAATCATGAATATTGCTGAGTTGATAATCATTCTGGCTAATAAAATAAAAATATGACCTTGTATAAAACAAACGTCTGCTATAACTAGTAACATTCGGTGAAACAATAGGCTGTACTAAACGTGGAGCCTTGTAACAGGATTATGCAAATAAACTTGCCAAACTTCTAAAAAAAGTATATAAAAAGTGTGTTTAGTGCAGCATATTAAATTAGAACTGCAAACTATGAAGTTGAAGATTTGCCACTGCAGTGAAGCAGTTGAAGTGTATTAAACGATGAGAGAGTTAATAAAGAGAATGAGGTCTGATTTATTAGCCAATGAATAATTACCTTCCTGAGTGAATATTGTGCATGCTTTAAATACTAATCATTTCAAAGACCAATGTATGTGTAAAGTACAGTATAAATATAAATCATAGTTACACATCACATTGAATCAACCAATAGAAAAATATAAAAAAACTTGCTCTACAAAACTTTAAACTCTTTGATCAAGAGGAAATCAAATCCCAATTTGCTCCAATAAGTAAAAAAAAAACCTAGAAAACAACTTTCTTTGGATCAACTATCCACATTATTTTTTTACTTAGCATAGGGGGGTGATCACATCAAACAAATATTTGGTATACACGCACACATATTAAGAGATGCAGTTAGTTGGCTGACCTAGTATACTGTACATATAGCAATACTTGTACAAATGCAAGATATTCTATTTCTTTTTCTCACTTTGTGTGTGCCTTTCTCTCTGCCTGCTTCTCTTTCTATCTCTGCATCCCTCTTATTCTGTGTGTATCTCTTTCTTTTGAAATTGTAGTTTGGCATTTTGTATTGTAGACCACGCAGATCTTTCTCCATCACAGCTTCCCCTAGTTGTACTCTCCCTATAGGATTTGATAAATGCATGTTTTCAGTCCATGAGTTATACAATATATACAATATATTTATAATATATACAGATGCTTCTCACCCTGCGAAATCAACTGCCTATCATCTGTGCACTAGTCCTGTGTCCAAAACTCTATTTAGCCCCCATAGTTCTTATAATTAGGATTACAGAGTAACCTTTATGTTCAGCAAAAGAAACAAGGCAGGGGGGACAACACTTAGTTCCTGGACACTGGCTATCCAGCAACTGGGGATTCAAAGGAAATTGCAAAAATAGTGATGCCAGTGAAAAAGGACAATAGAGTATTGACTGGCACAGGTGCATCTGCAAGCACTCGATCAGTGTTCCTTGCAGCCAGAAAAAAACAATTCCCACAATAAAAATTCCAACGCAAAGCAGGTCCCTAGTTAAAGGCTGGTGATGTAATCTAGTATTTATGCAGGGCTGTAGAAAAGTGGGGGATACAATGTCATGTGTGAATGTACTTTAGAAGGCAACCTTAAGAAAAACAAAAAACTAGATGCTTTAAATTGCATGCTTTGAAAAACCTTTCTTACTTTGAAAATACTGTTCTCCCTGTAGAACCCATTTGCAACTGATCATTTTAATTGGATTCTGAATTTATCGAAACAGACATTGTGAAACAGTGAGCTAAAAGGTTTCATATAAAATCCAGAACAGATGCAATAATAATATACAGCCTACACTTTTTGCTTTGGAAAGCACAAAACTAAATACTTATTTGCTTTCTTCTTTAGGTGGAATATTACATGCTCCAAGTGGATACACGATGGCTGTACTTCGATCTGGATCCTCTAAAATAGCACATCCAAATGAACAAGGTAATGTGTATTACTTTTTTTCCTTTGCTATATCTTATTACAAAAACAATTTGTATGAGATCTGTTTTGTTTGCCCCCAATATATCAACTGTACGACTGCTCTAGTGGCACCACACATCACATTTTGCTCCACGTTGCAAAGCTCCCCTGTTTATTTACCCTACACAAACTGTACCCCACTGTACAATCTGATTGCACATTACACAGTCATTTCCTCTATAGAAGATCCACTAAATGAATATAATATATAGTACTATGAAACAGTTCCTTCCTCATATTAGATACCTCAAACACCCCACACAACTTCTCTATCTTCTGCTTTTGTCTATTTTAGCAACTTTCAGCTCCTACCCAATTTGCGCTCCTTGGAGTGTAAAAGCTAGTCACATAGTGGTATCCCTGTCCCCCCCATTCACAGTACTGCGCTCACTGTCTTCTCTGTCACTGTCACTGTCTTTACAGACAACCATCTAGGGTAGTGCCTGTGTGTTTCATAAACAAGTTACAGGGTACTTTAAGGAATGAAGTTGTCAATATGTAGTCAAGCATTGTCCAGCAAAATATTTAATTTTAAAGACCATAGTAGGGGGCCCAGGTCAGCTACTCCTTTTGACCCTATGGCAGATAAGGCACTGAAAATAGTCCTAATAAACTGCATTTTCATAATTCATCAGTCACTAAAATAATTGACTGACTGCCATATGAATATTACATTTTAAACCTTGCTATATGATTTGCTAAGATTGATTTTGTTTGTATATTACAATTTTTGTGGGCTTGACATGCTACAATTTTGTCTGTTCAAATTTAGTTGATTAATCAAGTCTGATTGATTAAAGAAAATTACTTTTGACGAATATTATTATTAAAAAAAGTCATTTTAGAAAACCAAACTATGCTTTAAACATGTTTTCTTTTTAGTTTACCCTAAATCACCATGTTTAAAAAAAATCAAATTCAAAAGTTAACCGAGAAGGCCTAACTAATACAGAGCTGTTACTCATTTACAGTAAATTGTTATATGTCTAGGAGGTCAAAACCTTAATAGTAGAGATTGATTTAATAACTCTCAAACATGGAATAAAGAATATTTCTCATGAGTATTGCCATCATGAGCTAATTTAAACCTTATAAGCCTAAATTTAATTTTTAATTTTGCATACTAAGTATCTTCTGCAGAATTTAAGGATAGTTTAGAAAAATGTTGTGTTTTGTTCCTACTTTTTTTTACCCCGCATGTTTGTAATGGGGCTCCATTTTCGATATGGTGTTAATATCTCTATTTACATTTTGTGTGTTAATCTGACCATGTACATTTTTTATTAAATTGTATTACAAGCAGTGCTAAGTAAATTAATTTGATTTTTTTTTTAATTAGCCTGAATGTATGCTTGCAGATTTTTTCAATCACATGAAGATCAAACAGTCCATTTGTCATTATTATCTAGATTTCTAATTTTCTGATGAACATCAACTAAAAACAATTGCCTGATCTACTTAAAGCAGACCTAAATTCAAAAAACAAAATGTCAACAGTAAGTAGTACTAATTGACAAAAGAGGCATGCAATGTCTCTTTTTTTTAAGATAAAATGGCCTAAGAGGATTGCCCATCTGTCGTGGAGCTGGCAGTGAGGATGGCACTCTCTGAAAATGTCCTAAAGGGCTGCATAGCATTCTTGCCGATTATGACAAAAACTCACTACCCACCAACAACTTTAGTTCTGCTTTAACAAAAATTACAAATTAGGAAATTACTCCCTTTCTTTAACACTTGTATGTGATATGTGAGGAGCCCTATAATAGACTTTGTCATAAAAGAATAACAGAGACCTTCATTGTGGACCTCCTTTTGAGAATATTAGTTCCCTGGATATCATGCTGATTAACTGAGTTGAGTGTTTCTGGTTTACAATTATGAATATATGGAATTGAATATTGAATATTGAAGATACAGGTTGTTTGTTTTGGGTCTGTGAATAAAAGGTAATTAAATCAGAGACAGCCAGGGATTGTATTTTGAGTCCATCCCTAATTCAGATGAGTAACTGAAAAAGGATCAAATAGGAAAATAATATTGCTGTTTTTTCCATTAAAGCTGACAAAAGCCTAATGTTCAAACGAATTTTAATTTTCTTGTACACAAGTACATATCAGGCATCCTTTGACTTCTGTTTAAGTTACCAACAAGCTAATGTCCATTCTTTCACACTCTTTCCCCAGCCCTATTCTTGTTTCTAGATTTTGTCTTGTCTTGTTCCTCCACCTTAGTCTTTCCCAAGCCTTTCTTTGTTACTCCACCCATTGCTTTTTTCCTTCTGATGCATTTATTGTGTTGTATATGTCTAATCCTATAACTATTCAAACGTTCCTACAAACAAACAAGCATCAATCTAATATCTGGATTTAAACAAAGCAGACATTTTTGACACATCATTATATGTACCATCAATTTTTCAAGGCCATTATCCTTTAAGAGATTCCAAATGAAAATAGTACTGTAGAGTCAAAAGGTTATGTAGAATGGATACTTTTTGTATTTACAGGCTCAGTACATTACCCTCTAACAAAGCAGGCAGAGGATAATTGCTGTGTAAAGTAAGAGCTTCTCAGGGATATTGCCCTGCATTATTGTAAAGGTTGTAACAAATGTACAGTAAACAGGGTTGTAAGTCCATTGTCAAGGTAACAATGAGTACTCTCATTGACTGGTGTTCGTTAGTGGGTGGACCAATGGTATTGACTTTGACAAAACACTTCCAAGTCTCATACCCTAGTTACAAGTTTGTAAGTCCAGGCAGCATTCCTATGAACCTGTTACTCTACAAAGTGGGCATAAGTCTCATGAACTAAATTCCATTTGGCTTATCAGACTATTGCCTCTGTTCAGTCAAATAACCCTTCAACCCAACAGGGGTAAGTTTAAACAATGCAATTATTACCCATATGGTTATTTATGTTTAAAGATGGTGTCCAGATTTGCCCACACAACAAAACCCCACTAGTCCTGTCTACTAGCTTACCTTTTACTGCAAGGTGTCACATATCCCTTAATATAAATCGAGGCACCTATTTTACCTGAAAAAAGGAAGATTTATTAACTCAAGTATAAACCTAAGGCACAAACTACATCTGCCAATGCTAACAAAACTGCATTACTGTTAGTCATCGGTAAATAGCCCTCTGTCCTCATGTAAAGTGTTACAAACTGTTTAAGATACAGTGCCATCTAGTGAACCAAGTATAAGCCAAGATTCCTTATATATAGTATAAAATAGTTTATACTGGAATATCTACACAATTTCAGTTTGTTAGAAATTTTGTATAAAGAAACCAGAATGCAATTAAGCCTGGTAAAGAATATTACAATTAATCGGGGGAAAGATTTATTGAATTCAAATAGTTTTCTTTATGTATGCTTAACCTTGGCAGTCCAGGGCAGATTGGCTTTATTTAGAAAACAACTCAACCAGAACAATTGTTGTTCTGAACCAAGAACATTCTTGGCTGTTTAGTTGCTTAACAATAGTAATTGATTTCCACCTAGTTCCTTATTTACATGACATTACTATTGTTGTTCTCAGTAGGGGAGATTTACCCTCCCTCTTTCTGTTGGCCATTGTCACTGAAATGATCAAGATGTATACATTTCTACAGTTGCCTCCAGAAGCAATAGGACACAAACAACAAAAAATAAGCAGACATGGTTTTGGACCGTTTCCTACTCTAAATTTGGGTGCAGATATTATAAAGTACCCCTTTGGGAGGTAGATCAAATCTATTTTAGTTACATTTACACATAGCTTATTGTTTCACATCCTTTTAAAGTTTAGCTGCCTCTAAAATGTATAGTTTGTCTACATTCTTATTGTGAACCGTATCCAGAATTGCACTGCATATGCAACATGTCTTACTAGTTTTTTTGTATCAGGACCATTCTCTCTTCTTCTCTCTTTTTTGTTTACTCTTTCTCCCCAAATTCCACTATATAGCAGTGTGTCATCTGAAAACGCAGAAATTATTATTTTAATCATAAATTCTATATAGTTTGTAAACAGGTTAAACATAAAGGTCATAACACTGAACCTTGAATGAATCAAGATAAGCTGAACTTTTATGGTATGAAAGAAATGTAGGGTTTGATAAAATACTGAATACAAGAGCATGAAAACAATATTGTAGGCCTATAGCACTTGTTATATAAATTTGCCACCTGAGTGGAACCATGTCAAAAGCTTTAGTAATGCCCATATACTGTAAAAAATATTTGCTTACTTTCTTATATAAAAAGAAAATAGATTTAGTGAATCCATTCTTGCTGGATATTGTTTAAGATATTGCTTTCAGGCAGATACTTTTCTATGTGGTATTTTGTCAAGCCTTCAAACATATTTATAACTGCATAGATTTTATTTACTTTGAATATTTTTTTTAAAAAAAGGCAAAGCATTGGCCTTGAGCTAATCTATTTTACCAATCCATTCATTAAATGGCTTCTAAAATTATACAATAGCTTAGAAATAAATTCAAATATTTGAGAATGCGTGTGAGCAAGTCAGTAGGTGTACAGTTAGGTCCATAAATATTTGTACAGAGACAACGTGTTTCTAATTTTAGTTCTGTACATTACCACAATTAATTTTAAATGAAACATCTCAGATGCAGTTGAACTGCAGACTTTCAGCTTTAATT
>NC_092861.1:107008544-107010283 GCF_032062135.1 Pyxicephalus adspersus
TTTTAACCAAGTATTATTTAGCTTTAATTTTTTCCATTACATACAGTTACATTTTACATTCATTTTCATAGATAAATGTACTTTCTTGTTTATACTCAGTGGTCAACCCTTTTTGTATGGAGTCTACATGCTTAAATCCAGGAGTTTATTTATTAAAAAATAAAAAGGTCACACACTTAAGCATTAATTAGGAAAACAAAACGTATGGTAAGTATTTACTATGCCTTAGTCTTGATTTGGGATTCCTACAAATAGTATCCCATATAAATGTTTAAATAGTTAAATTTCCACCCTTTTATAGTTCTAGCAATGCCAATCATTGCCCTAGTCGATTTTAAACCAGTTGAACTCCCATTATTACCACTGTTCCAGCCTGTGCAGACATTCTTTTTTTATTTAAGGAACTAAGTTTTGGAGTAAGAAAAAGCTGTCAGCATGATCCACAGCTTGATTAATTATCTGCATAATTAAGTGTTTGCTGCACTAATTTATAAAAGTTATACACACTCAGTATTATTATATTAGCAAACATTTATCCAAAGTCAACTTTCATACACTTGGCTAAATGCCTTGGACAATGATGAATTCCCTCCTTATTTCTTATTTAAGAGTCTAATTGTTTAGCCACCATCTACTTATAAGGGCTAAATATGTTGACATTGCAGAAATATGTAATGCAATAATGCATCAATATCTTAGAAGAATGTATTTTTTCAGTAAAAGTCAGAAGATAATAATCATTCCCTGTGTGTATGTATATATGTATGTGTGTGTATAGATGTGAGTGTGTCTGTGTGTGTACAAAAAAAAAAAAAAATGGCTCTAGATCTAATCCTAACTATTTTAAAGTGTAGTTTAACATATTACAGATAGGTGAATTTGAAGGGAAAAATATAAGCAATGGAAACTGGAGCAATGGGGAAAAGTGAACCTCACAGTAAAAAAAAAAAAAAAAAATAGGATCAAAATATATAAATAAAATTACAGAGTATCATTGCATGTTAATCATATAGATTCACATAAACACATAAAAGACCTTTTTCTGTCACTCTCCTATTGTAGCCTGGTGTAACAACACCCTGTGTTGAAAATTCCTGTATAAAATAAGGAATGTAAAGGAATGATGTGCCTATCAATTTAACAATGAAGCAACTTAGCCCAAGAATCCTGGATGGGCAATACTCATTTAAATGGATGGGAAAAGAGTGCCCAAGGCCATGTATTTCCAGGCACCAGGCTGGAAGTCTGAAGAGAAAGAAAATAAAATGGACACCGCCCTGATACCTACCTTATATATGGGTCTGGCATCAAAATGAGACTAGAAACATACTGGACTGGAACTTCCAGAGGAGTTGCACACAATGACACTTTTCAGAGACCTGCTAGTAGGAGGTAAAGATGTTCAAACATCCATATCCAGTGAGAATTTGAGATGTAATAAAATGTCTGGTGGTAGATGAAGAGCAGAACTATGACAAACCTTGTTACAGAGATGAGATACCAACACCCTGGTGTATCTAATGTTGCCTAGTTTTTCTTTGTTCTGTATATTATCTAGGTAAAACCTTAAGTTGTAAAGAAATTCTAAGCACTCTTCATTCACTGTAAAATATGATTGTCTTAAAAAAAAGAAAAATTATTCTCTAATATTTTGTTTCTTGTTTTGGTCAGTACTAAAAAGAAAAACAATTTTATATATTTGTTTTAATCAAAAAAATACACATAAATATGTTTTTTTT
>NC_092861.1:107010746-107016084 GCF_032062135.1 Pyxicephalus adspersus
TAAAGCATATATCAAACACAAAAAAACATCAAACACCTCAGAGTGTACATGTATAAACTAAATTTTTGCTTAAAAAAATAACCAAGACAGAGTTTTCCTTAGGTCACCCAGCTACATTGCTGCAGGCAAATTACCTTTGTTTTTGAGTTTGCTTACATCTGTCTATGATGTTATGATAAGTCCTCTCATTGAACCCAAATCATAAGTAAATATTCTTGTGATTAAAAAATTAGATTTTTACAAAATCAATTAAATAGGATTCTTGCAATTCTTGAGATTGTGCTACCAGGAGAGGGAGATTCCTGAACATGCTCAGTGTGAGCTCCCTGGGAGTGGGTGTATACTATAGACCTCAGCAGTCAGCTGTGTCCGCTACCTGCCCACCTTGTACTGTGAGATAATCCCAGTAGCAGCATGAGTCCACACAGCTGTCATTACCCCCATGTCTAAACCCTCATATCTCCGACAATGATTACACTGGTCAACAAACATTTTCTTGTCAAAAAGATTAAAGTGATTTTAGGTTATGTTTGATGCACAGATTCTAAATATGGTATTGGTTTTGCTAGACTGGCTTAAGTTTTTGAAATAATGAAATTAATAATAACCTCAAACTAATGAAACATGAAAATTAAGCAAAATTAAACTAGATATGACTGCATATACAAAAATTAATTTTTTGAAATACTTAATGTCAATATATTCTGTATTCAGTATATTTACAGAACTAATCACAAAGAAGTCACTGAAAAACTCAGTTTGTATGATTTCCTTTTATGCTGATAATCAGGACAATTACGTTGAAGGCGTAATTTACAAAGTTTTAAGTTTTACAAAGTTTTGTACCAGTTCCTCATAATTTTGTGCTTTATAATTACCCAAGAAGTTCTTGAAAACTATAACATAGCTGTGCCAGGCAGAAGCTTCAGTATCAGTCATGAAATTTGAAACATTTATCAGTTACTGAATCTGGGGTCCATCAAAGATTCCTCCTTTTAATTTTTCAGTACTCAATCCAGGGAAGAATCTACAAATGTATTTGAAGCAATCACCATCCTTGTTCAGAGCTCTAAAAAATTGCTTCATTAATCCCAACTTTATGTGTAGTGGAGGGAGAATGATTTTTTTCTTTGTCAACCATTATCTCGTTAATGATGTTCGCTGCACCTTTTTTCATGTTTTCCCTTGGAGGCCATGTCACTTTTTCAAGTGATCCTGCTTTGCTCTACTATCCCACAAGTATATAAAACATGGGTATTTTGTGTATCCACTTTGCTGTCCAAGTAGGAAGTTCACCCTTTTTAAATCAACACATATGGACCATTGGTGTTCATGATAGCAAAGCTTTTGCAAGACCATTTTTTATATTTTTATATTCATCTTTAAGTTTTGTTTTTAAGTGACCAATTGGAATTGATGCATAGCAGTTGCCATTATGCAGTAAAACAGATTTCAAACTTCAAGTGGAACTATCTATGAAAAGCTGCCAGTCTTCTGCTCGGTATTCTTGTACTCCCATATGGACTAGTAATCCAGGGATGTTACAACAGTACACAAAGTCTCCATCGTCTCTGAAATATTGAAATATAGTAGGAGTGTAACCTCTCTTGTCCTATAAACCCTTATTTTAACTTCTGGTCTCAGACAGTTCTTTTCTTTGAGCCTCGATGCTAAAAGTTCAGATGTTTGTTTTGACAGACTTAGGTCATGTAATAAATCATTGAGCTTTTCTTATGAGAACTGCTAGTTTGATGAAACACTTCCTTCATTTCCACTGCTAACTCCTGGATTACACTCCAAACCCTGTATTTTCTCCATGTCGGATACAGGAATATCAGGGAGTGTACTGAACACTGATATGGAAACATCAGCACCATGCGGCACAGATCGTTTTGCTGATTCCAAATCAGGATACTCCTATTTGTTTTTCTTGTACTGATTGAAAACTTTTACATTCACAGCACAAAAATAACAATCATTATGGTGATATTTGAGCTCTCTCCATACCATAGGTACACCAAATTTCAAACTTTTCTGTTTTCCATTTTTCAACTGACGTAGACACTCTACACATGTTTTGCATACCATATGGGAGCCCAGTACTTATCTTGTTCCCCCAGTTTAAAGCCAAAATTTGCAAGATATGCTTGTTTCACGAATTCTGATTTCTGTAAAAAAAGAAAATGTATGAATAAAGAGAAGGCAAATAAATTTTTTTTTGAAAATTATGCTATATTATTATTTAAATTGCAAAACATCGGTGTAAATAAAGATTGATAATAACATGCTGTGTTAACATTTGTTGTTGGTAAAATCGTCTATTCCGATTCCTGTATGACATGAACTGGAGCCAATTCAATGAAGCTGATGTAATTTCTGGATTTAGCAGAACTTAAATACACTAATTATATTAAAAAATCCTTGGCAAATGAAAGTTTTCTTTTTTTTTTTTGTTGAACTGTGTTATCATAGAAACGTGAAATTTTCAGGGTACACATAGGACCCTGAGAGCTACTAATCCAAATTTCAGCCCTCTAAACATAAACCATTTGCCAGAGTTAGGGTCATAAGCATAAAATTCTAATACAATCAGGGATATTTTCACATTAGGGGGGCTATTTCAAGACCAGGGTCCCCTAATTGGGTTTGCATGTTAGGGAGGCCTGGGGGCCACTTCCATGGCAATGAGCATTAGGGTACTGTCAGTTTGCTTTGTGCTGTGGCAACCCAAATATATACTTGGTTGTTCACAAAACTTCAAGGCTGCGTTCCGGTTGGAGGTTTGCAGTGAAGTTACCCCTTTCCCATGCCATAGAACCCTGCCTAGGGAGAGACGCTTAGTACTGCTCACTGCCACCTGGTGTCAACCTGCAGACACTGCGGTGCGAGGGACAGAGTAGCTGGTGGGGTGTTTTTTACACATAGCTGGCCACTTACCTTCTCTGAACCCCAATTTCTCTGGAACAGAGGGATGTTGGCAACTGGAAATGTGAGAGCCAGTAGGAAACCCCTTTTGTTCCCCTCCTTCCCCATTAAAATGTTATACCCACCATATCATGCTACCCTGTCACACATAGCTATCCCGTTACTTTCTTCGAACCCCAATTTCTATGTAAGAAAAGAGAAATGTAACTGCAAATGCAGGACTCTTGTGGATAACTCCCCCTAAAATTTCATAACTACAGCGCCAACACAATATCCGACAAACTATACCTGTCCTACCGTGCTACCCTGTCACACATAAATGGCCACTTACCTTCTGTGAACCCCAATTTCTTTTTAACAATGAACTAGTAAAGAAAGGGAATGTAGGATAAGTGGGGGACTCTTGTGGCTACCCCCAAACTAAAAATGTTATCATTCAACCTTATAATGGTTCCCTGTCACATATAAATGTCCGCCTATATTCTTTGAACCCCATCTTCTCCTGAAACAAGAGGTTTAGGTATAACAAAATGTAGGATGAGTGGGAGGCTCTTGTTGCTAGAAACCTTTCAATTTAATTTAAATAATTTAATTTATCAATTTAATTTAAACTATTCTATATTAATACATACATCTTTAATGAATATTTGCATTGTAACCTGCAAGTTTTATCTTAATATCAACAGCGGCCCACTGATGAAAAAATGTTGGGCACCACTGAACTATACAAGCCATCACTCAGCCTTGGAAGACTAGTAAAAAGTATCCAAATACTTCCCCCTCCAAATATGCTCACATACTTTTTCTTACTACACCACATATTCTAAACCATAAGCCTCGTGCCTGGAATCCCCTGTACCGGAACACTGCTTGATCTATTTGACAAGTGCCTGCCACCGCCCTCCACCTCCTGGCTTTTAACTCGCCCGCCAGGCTCTCCCTCACAGTGCCCATGTATTGCTCCCCATACTTTATAACTCCAATAGGCCCACCCAGTTAGAAAACTCCCCAGCCGGCACCCAGCACCAGGTGAGCCCCCTTCAACCCCCAGCAGCAGTCCAACCATCACTTTATGCACATAGGCTAACACCAAATGCTCTCCTGATCTCTCTCTGCCCCCTCCCCCCAGCATCCCACTGCTCTGACTGCTCTGGCCCCCATCTCTCACCCCAAACTCCTCCCTCAATCTATTGCTGCTGCTGCAGCCCTACCTTACCTGCAGGGATCCTCGTCTCCTGCAGCTGCTGCCCCATATGCCCTGGGACCATTCCTCCCATGCATTGCTGCTCTCCCAGGGGTTGCTGCTCCTTTATCTCATCCCATTCAGCCTCCTCTGGCTCAGAAGGCTTAAGTTTTCCTCCTCCCCCTCCGGCCCTCCACACCGGTGACCTACTGCCTGCAATGTGCTCTCGTTCTCCTTTATAAGCCCTATTTAATGTACAGCGCTGCGTAATATGTTGGCGCTATATAAATAATGTTTATTAATAATAATAATAAAGTCTTGCAAGAGATGTTCCAGCAGAAGCCATCCTGGACCTGGCACACACACTCCCCATACCTCTGGCTGCAGCAGGACCCAGGTATTCACAATAGATAAAATAATATGTCAGAGTTTCCCAGGGATATTACACAACTTTGACAAATAAACCAGCAGGGGAAGGGGGAAACCCTTTCATCAAAAAAATGTAAAGATAAATGATACCAGCACTTGAGGATGGATAGGGGTGGGGGGATGATTTCCACCCTGACTTTTTGTTGACAAGTTCTATAACTCCTGCTGTGCTTCCCAAACAACCTCAGAATTTCGACATTTGAGGTTTCAATGATTAGTGGAGTTTGAATTAACCAAGCCCAAGCTAGTGGAATGCATCAGCCAATAGGTGTCCTACAAATCTTTTAAACTAGCCAATCCAAAATCTCCATTGAGGCCTAATGGTAATTAACTGTAAAAGACTGGGAGGTGGAAGAATGTAAAGTGATACTAATGAGTGCTAATGAATTTTTCGGAAAACAAAGATTTTCTTCCTCTGAGTTTTAGCCTCAGCTAACGAAGATGGACTCCGCAAATGTATTTGTGGATGTGTGATAGCAAACTGCAGCCGCAGTGAGCTGTATTGGGCTGTATTTTAGTTTTGTTTCGAAGATTTCAGCTAACGAGTGTGATACCGGAACAAATTATTAGCCGAGGTATCACTGTAGTTATGTAAGCAAGAAAAAGTAAGTTAGGTAGGTTGAGGAGTAAGATAGAAGACAGCACTTGGGGTACATAAGAGGTAGCTATACCATATTTCTAAATCAATTTATATTTCCAGTCCATGTTTATGCTATCATTTTGCTCTTATACTGTTATTCTGGTGGGTACTAACAATCATCTTTCCTTTAATTGTATTACAATACATATATATATATATAT
>NC_092861.1:107016321-107075788 GCF_032062135.1 Pyxicephalus adspersus
GCCACAACGCCACAAGTTCTAAAATACAAAATCTTTCTGTAAAATTATTAATTTCTTACATATAGCTGGGTTTCCTCCAGGTCCTCCTGACTTGTAACTTACTGCTCCAGTTGTGGGTTGTGGGTTGGCTTTTGTGGTAAAAATTTTGGTACTCATTTTCTGCTTAGCCAAGGAAGGGAGTCAAACTGAATATTTGTATATTGAAGTTTCTAAACGTTTTGAGAGTGCCATTGGGACCTTGGCAAAACCCACTCCAGCTACCAGGTTTGATTTTGCCAGCTTTTTGCTATATAAATAGGTGAACATGGTTAGGAGGAGGTCAGTGTGGTTAGTTTGTTTGTTCTACCTCTGCTTTAATAAACTTAGACGTGCTTCAAAAGCACATGCACATATAAGGCTATTTAGTAATTTAATAAATAAAAGGATACATACAAAAATTATTTACAAATATAATTTTATATGAATGACTAATAATTTCACTTGACTTATTAGAACAAAAATAGGATTAGTAGAATCATAGAAAAAGTCAATTATGGTAATGTGTTGTTCGAAATGGTATTTAAAGTGGACCTATACTGAGAGATAATGAAAACTGCCGGTGCTGCACTCCTAAAGAATGCTAATTGACTGAAAATAAAGCTGATGGTTTGGCTTCAGTAGTTTCAGTTACACAAGCATGCAGATCATTGCAGCACAAATTGTGCCACAATTAGCTGAATACTTGGGTAGCATACTCATTCTGGATCAGTGATTCAGACAGTATTACAGTAGATCAGCACATAAACCAGACAAGCTATATTTTTTTATAACCAGGTCAATCAATTGCAGGTTAACATCATTTCTCAGTTTAGGTCTAATGTGAAAACATGTCAGGTGACCTTATAATTAATGGCCAACAAAATATAAAATCTGATCAGATGCGTAAAATATTATTTTATTTTGTTTCTTTTTTAGGTGCAATGTTTTCAATTATGGCATCTGTGGAAACTGTATGTTTACTCATTGGTGCAGCTATTTTCAATGGACTTTACCCTGCCACCCTATCAACATTTCCAGGAATGTGCTTTATTATTATGGCAGTTTTCCAGTTTATTACATTCGTGTTAATTCAGTAAGTACCAACGCTTTTAAAAAAATGTTCTTTTATATGGTTTATTTTTATGTAAATATACAACCCTGAATACAAATATTATTTGAAGCTGCCTATAGACATTCAAATGCAGCTTGTATATATGATCTGGTTGCTAAGTTATGAGATTTGCCAAAGCAAAGTCTTTGTAGAGGCCTTGGGGTTGAAATACTGTTTGAACATAAGCTGTTTACACAGGAAAGTAAAATATTAGCTTGAAAGTGAATATATTGAAACGGGTGCATATGAGTTTTTTTTTCTTCTTTCATTCCCTTTGCCACTATTGAGTATTCTTTGCAAAGTGAATTTTTACTTTATATATATAAATTGAGGTAGAGACAGCAGGGTGAGTATGAGTTATAGTTACAGTGACTGTAGACAGAAGTAGTAGCAACCTAGAAGTTGGCTGGGTTGAAGAAAAAATATGATGATTTTAAGAAAAAATATGACTGTAATCGAAATTAGTCACCGTTCATATATTCTTTTTATATTGTTGTTTATTTTTTTTTTTCTGGGGGGGGGGTTAATAAAAGCTAATGCTTGAGTGATAGTCTAGTGCACTAAATGTGTCTTATAAAATTGGCATTGCCTATAAAATTGGCATTAATTCTCAACCATATCAATCAACAGATAAGTAGGCACATACTTTACAACACCATAGCATCTAAATGTACCCTTCACAATTTTACAGACAAGGCCAGTAAGACATCTGTAAGCTTTTGTTGGTCCACACAAAATGTTCACACTATTTCCTGGACCTTACTCATCTAGAGTATACACATTTTTTAGGACAGCATAATCGTCATAAAAATGTCTGCTGCTCAAAGGTGTGAGGTCCTTTGGTCCCCTACATACCCACAGACTAGACCCATGGGCTATACAATGGCTATACAATTGTAAAATACCTCATAAAGTAAGTTTCATTATTGGCTCCACTAAATCACCTCTAGAGTGTAACCGTCTTGATTTGCTTATCAACATTTCTAATCAATTAAATTTTCAACTGTTTATCAAGCTGTGACTTACTACCAGACCATTTACATGTCTCTTGCTGGTAATTTTCACTGAATATGTTTTGATTGTCAATGTCATTACAGAGAAAATCATTCGTAGTCAAATACAATTTCAAATAACTACGATTGAATGAGAATGTTCATTCTTTTAAGAGCTAGTAAGTGAAAATATTAAAATATTTTTTTAACATAGTCTTTTTCCATGTAGTTGCTTCAGATAACAGTTTCTTCCCCAGTTCCCCAGTTCAGTGACACAGCAACATTTTCAGGCTTATCCTAGTGAAATTCTATTTGCTAACAATTCATATGAACACTACTAATAAAAAATCCAGAGTGAGAAGTCTAAAATATTTCAGATCTAATCACAGAATCGTACCCATGGCATAACTTTAAACAGAGTAATATAAACTAATTTGTAAGTCTTCATTTTAAAAAAATAATAATAATTTTACAATAAATATGACATATTCATAAAGTTTTACTGCAGTGACCCTGTTAGATTAGATTGTGTTAAAGACTGAACTTAAGTGCTTTGATCCATCACAGGATGGTGAGTTATAAGCAGAAAAGATCTATTTATTAAAATAAAAAGTAATTTAATTTTGTAAGTAGATTTGACAAAACTGCCAGATTTACAATGAACTTGTCCAGAGACTTTGATTTCCTCTTCATTTACAGCATAAAAAAGAAGGGATAGGTCATACAGCAAGAGGCTTATTCATTTTCACACTTCTTAAAAGCTTTTGGAAACCATAAAACCAGAAAAGGATACAAATGGGAACTCAGATGAACAATTAAAATCTACAGAGGTTTAATATTCTGTTAAATGTTCTGTGAAGTAGGAGTAGCCCTTCCGGATTTCAAAAGCTGGTAAAATATAATTATAGTAGAACATAGATTAGTTAATCATGCATAGTCTTAACTAGGTTTAAAGGAATCATACATTTTGGATGCAATGATATATGAATACTATAAATATGATTAAAAAATTAAGGGGCCAGTAATTATAGTGAGCATTAATGTAATGTAATGTAAGGAATTTGTCCCAAGAGAAACAGATGCTGACACAGCAGAACACCCTCCATCTAAAGAAAATATAGTTGTGCAGTTGTCATGCTGATGCTCTTGCTTCTGTACCTTTAATATCAAGGCCTGAACAAGTAAGAACTTTTGTTAATCTGCTTTTTATTCTGGGTTAGGGACACAGTGTAAAAAAAACAGATCTGCATAATGGTCAGGGAAATTTCATTTTGGGATGTCAGCATGGCTGCTTCTATGTTTTTCCTATTCCTTACTTTTAAAGCTAACCCTTTTTTATGGTAGGTAAGTGTTACCATTTCTGTCAAGTACTTAATCCTGTGCAAAACCCAGATTTTCTGTTACTTTCTGTCCCTGTAATACCCAATAGTAAAGAAAAGGGGAGTGAGTTTTTTAGAGAGAGCTCAAAAACTTCCTCCCTCTTTTAATGTGTTTTGTGTTATTTGCTTTTGTCCTTGCCGGAGAGATTTTACTTTACTTCATTGTCCTGGAAAATGCAAAAAGGTCACAAATGACAATCAAAGTCTGATAGACACTGTAATCCTGCTATATATGAATCCTTCTATATCCTTCTGCTATAAATGAAATTTAATGGTTTGGCTGAAGTTGGGCTCCAAAGCATTTTTTTCCCCCAAAAGTTTTAGTCAATGATTTAAAGGTAAAATGGATCAGAATTCCTATTTTTATAAATAGAGCCTTGGATGTCAAACTTATTATGTAGATCAGGATTTTGTATATTGTTTACTTAAAACGTATCTAAACCCAAGAACATAAATGTAATATATTGCAGCTTACCAATGCTAGTGTGGTGGGTAAATTTGTTTGCTGTTTCTTTTTTTGGCTTTTTTGCTATTGTATGGACCTGGTATTTCTGCTAAACTGTATCTATAATGTAGCAGTGAACTGGATGGTGTGCATAGTGCATAGACGTTTGAAAGAAGCCCACTAATATACACTCTGGGGTGTAGAAATGTTATCCCTCTGAGGGTGTACAATTTGCCCCCCATATCTCTCCTATCTCTCCCAGACTTCTCCTTTCCTGATCACAATCCAACCTCTCCTGGTTGTGAGGGCAGGGTTCATGTCCAGCAGAGGCGATCAATCAGATTCTCCTTTCCCTCCCTTCTATACTGCAAAATCAAAATGGTGGAGAAGCAGAGGCAAGCCTTGCTCTGGCAAGCATGAGCCACAAGCAGCATTTGAGTTCTCTTTTATTTTAATCATGTGTTTTATATTAAAGAAAGTACTAAGAACAACATTTACAAACATTTAGATGTCTATTTAGATAAATATAGAGCTTTCCACATTTTTGTAGAAATACTAATACCTCAATATTACATGTGGAAGGTAAAGTTAATTAAAATGTGTGCCACTTATAAGCAAAAGGAGGTTATTTGAAACAGGTACCAATTTGCACCTCTGCATGACATTTTACATATTGCTGATATCAAGCCTGGTGTTTTCTTCCTTTTTCACATTGCTTACAATGCTTAGAGACATTATTTTCTACTTTTCTGCCCAAGAGTTTTTGGGCTAGATTTAGTAAAGCTCTCCAAGACTGGGGAAGATATATTTTCTTCAGTGAACCTGGGTAATCCAGCAAACCTGGAATGGATCTGGTCCAGGATTGAAACCATTTGCTAACAAATAGCAGACGACTTTTAGGAAATTCATTCCAGGTTTGTTAGATCACCCAGGTTCAATGATAAAAGTGTATCTTGCCCAGCCTTGGAGAGCTTTAATAAATCAGGCCCATTGCATTTTTTTTAATACAAGCGTTTTTTTTTTTTTGTTTTTTTTTTTTTTTTAAAACATGTTTTAGGAAAACAATCCTTACCTAATAAATTTATAGAGCTTTTAAATTATAGGTAGCAAAACATTTTATCGTTTGTTAGTAATAGTGATAGAGATTCTGTGTTGCAAAATAAATGTGTCTAATAAATCTTTCTTAAAGACTAATATTATTGAATAGAAAAGATGATCCAGGACAAATGGAAATGCAGGTTTTTCTTTTATCCTGAAAATGGCGATGTGGCAAAATATGTGTTTATTGGCAAATTTCTCTACTATCCTGGATGTCCAGGGCATTCTACATTGGCAAGGGCATACTTGGGTACTTTGGGATGCATTAAAAAAATGTTTTGATATGATTTTATGATGTAAAAATTTGCATTAACACTTAAAGTTTTAGGTATGCAGGCCTTACATAATTCCAAGTTAAAATAATAACAAATAAATAGTTTGCCTTGTTAACATTGAAAAACGTATCAAGAAATATAATTTTCTCCTTGTGTGACTGGCTCACTTTAAACTACAAGTCATATTACTTTCTAAGACTCCTTTTCACCTGCAGAAACTGCAGCTGCTCTTTTTTTGTAAAACTCATACTGATCAACTAGTTATAATAAAGGGACACCTTGCATTCAGAAATCAGTTTGAGAAAGAACATGTCAAAGGAAAAAATAAAAGGTTTTAGAATGGAGAAAACTCTACAAATCTTTGGCTAAAACCTTTACAATTTAAAGAAATCACCTAAAGTTCCAGTTAAAGGAACTAAAAAAAATGCATGTACAGCTCTAAAACTATATAGGAAATTGACTGTTTTTTTCTTAGCATGTAAAATAGACTAGTTTGATTTAAATTGTAGTGTGTTCAATGTTGTGTAATGTTTGAAGACCTTGTTTCCTAATATACTTTATAATTGGGGTTAGCAGTATTTGCCTATTATTTTTGAAGGCTCTACTTTAGCTAGCTCTGTTCTTAAAGCTAGAAAATGTTCACTGTGCAGTGTAAAGGCAGGGAACATAAATATTCTTCTGATGCCTTCCTAATTAGCATTTAGTACATAAATCCATAAAGTTTTGAGAATAGGTGGCCGAACAATGTACAGTTCTACAGCACCACTGCTTAAGTCTACTCTAGTTTTATTCTGCTAACCGAAACTGATAAAACATTTTATCGATGACTAAAAGATCAAATACTACATTAAAGCAGAAGACAATGTTTTTTTCCTATTCCGGTACAACAGGCAGGGTTCATTTTTTGACTTGTTTTTCTTTCCCAGTAAAAAGTTAGCCTAATGTATGAATCACTATTTCAATTCAATTCATGTAATATGCTGAAAAACTTTTTTGACATGTTGTTTTAAGCTTTTTAGAATGTCTTATTATCTTGTACTCAAACACCACTATAAGTAATACTTAAAAGTTTATTACAGTGGCATCTGCCTGGTATACAGGATATATTTGCTATAAAAGATTTTTATGGTAAATGTTTAGATTACACTGTAGACAAAGTATGCTCTCAATGTCTTTCTAAAATTTACTGAATGACATGCAAACTGAGTCTGCTTTTCTATATAACATCTAATTGGAATGAATGTAATGCATACATTTTTTCTTGTGATAAAAGAAAAGACACTTCCCTTATTTGATTTGTATGCTCTACATGTGTTTTGTTGCCTTCTACCTGCAGGGCAGTAACATACTACTAGTAAGCTGTAAAGCTTTATAAGAACTAAAGACTGATGTGAAGTTTTCCAGAAAGGACTAAAACATATGCTAGCATGTACATAGTAATAGTGTTACATAAATAGGAAAGTTTCCCACTGTTAATTATGAATAGTGGAATAACAGCTGCTCATTGTTATCACCATCTTATTATTACTGGGAAAAACGTGTTCTATCACCTAGCTGTGGATCTATACTTGATTGGCTAATCAAAGGGATTTTCTTTGACCAAATATAACTTCACAGTACTAGGTTGTCTTTCAGAAAAGCTGCAGCATGTAACATGGAACAACTTTTAAATAAGTACCTATTAATCATTAAGTTTCATGGAGGGTAAATTTTAGACACTTCTAAATGATAATGCTGAGGGACGCAGAAACTGTAACCTTTATAGTAGGGAGTCCAGTGATAGCAGGTGAATGCTACACACAGTTATTGAGGAATGGAAATCCACCTTCTTGTATGCACCAATGCTCATAGGTGGGGGGGGGGGGAGTATTTCCACTGACTCCGATAATGGCGTGAGGCATTCTTCCCCTGACACGATACATATTTTCATCTTTCTTTTGTCATTTTCCCCAGCCCTAAAATATACTCCATTTGAAAAGTTTAATTTTTGCCTAAAAAATCTTCCTAATATCCCTCGATGTAATCACCTTTTCTGTATTTACTCCACACACCTTGAGGTGGAGCTACTATCATAGCCACTGCACATCACTACTGTTGTAGAAAGATTTATATATGAGATCAAATAGTTAGTCAAATGAGTTTTACAAAAATAAATTGGGCAGAAACAATCAATAGTAACTGTGCTGTTACCTGTTCTAGCAAGGATTATACGCATATATGCTCATATGCAGAAGCATTTATGTGCTGTTAGTTTTCAGGTCTGAGGCTAGATTGTGCAGATGTTGCAGTTGCAATGTATAGGAATACATACAAATGATTCTCTGGTACATTGATGTAGGCTAGTATATAGTGCAGAGGAAACAACAGTAGCACTGGGAAGTGGGGAACTGGATGGCACTGCTAATTGCCAAGATTGGAAATGCAGAGTACATAGTACAGGGAATAAAGGCTAGAAAGCTTAAAAAAGCCACAACTGAGTTTAAGGCTTTGAGGAGACCAAGATAAGCAATCCAACAAGCAAAGCTAATGTTTAGCTTTATGGTCTGTCTGACAATAAGACTCTCTTTTGTAGTACAGAAAGAAAAGAGTAAATTTTAGGCACAAGCAATACAGTATATGTAAGTATTGTATAGTTCAAGAATCCTCGGACTCTATGTTTAACAGATTATATGTTTAACCTACATTCAAAATGCAGCATGCTATGCAATCTCCTCTGTTTTGTCTTTCTCTTAATAAGAAGAAGTTAATACTTCTGTCAATATCAGACACCATGGGATGCCTTAACATCTTCCTCTCAGTGCTGCACTAGTCTTCATAACTTCTTGTGCAAGAATTTAATTTAATGCAGTCGTGTGTCAGGGAGTTGTTGGAGATAGAAAATAGGACACAGATATTTTTGCCCAATTTCCCAGGAAATATATTCTTTTTAAAAAGGTCTGATGTTTCTAAAAGGAAGATTTCTAAGAAAATAATGTAACTTGATGGCACCTTATACAGAGTAACTTAGAGCTGAACTTCAGTCTTACCTTAATTTTGTACACCTACATTAGAAGGTACGGCAGATATCTTAAAACCTCCTAATTTCCTATTTGATGGCCTATAAAAAAGTTCAGCCCACTACCTCCACTTGTGTGGTCTTTATTCTCCCCTTTCATCCTTTTTGCTGTCTGTCCTGTCCTAAATGATACTACACTGGGAAAGGAGAAAGTCTGGACCTTTTAAAGCATTAACCTAATTTAGCTTTAACGTGGTTTTCTTTGTCTCCTTTTTCATGAAACATTTTCAATTTGTTCCCAGAGCTATCAACATGTTTTAATTTATCTATATAATCACCACTCTGTAATAATCTCAGCTTAGGTTAATTGTTTTTCTAAAGTTGGCAAGACCTCCTAACTTTGGCTATTTGTATTTATCAGATCTTCAGATGTTTACATCAGATTTCTCTCACTTTCTCTGATTTTAAGTGTCACATTTCATTTTAGCGGCCAGTCTATTACATTATTAATAATGAAAAGGAAAGTGCTAGCACAGAAAAAAAGGTTTAATTTGACAACACCAGCACTGCACATTTTTTTTATCCCATACAGAATCAGCAGTTACACTGACAGTTAAAACCTACTCAGGGTTTAATAATGCACAGTGCTTGAAAAAGGCTAAGGGGGTAGTTCTAGGAACAGATTACTCTAATGATACTTGGGTCTATACTGCTGCTAAAAATAGGACTGCTGCTGCGTTTTTGGTAGTAATTTAAATCTATTTTGTTAGCTACTAGTCACATGGGACAAAGGATCCTACAATAAATAATGTATAGATTCTATAGCAGAAAAAATGGAATCTGAAGTCTGCAAAAGCTGCACAGTGCAATGTACACATGTGTGCAAATTGTTTTTTTTTTTTAAGCATTTTTTGTTTCTCTAAAACATGGTTTTAAAGAGAAAGTGAATGTTTGCTCCATTGTTCCCTTTCTAACGCAGTTGTAGTAAATTAAGTCATAAACATATAAAAACATGTAACTAATATAAAACTTTTATTGTTCTCACGGACATCCACCAGTATAAAATCAGTGTGTACAGCAATCTTTTGCAAATAATTTTCAGATGTTTCTCCAGGCTTTGTTGAAGTCGAAAGTGCAATTTAGCTCTTGTGGGATAATGGTAAATATGCAGTAGATCTTAATAGGTATGCTTTCTGTCTCTTTAAACAAGCTGCTGGCAGGCATCAGAAAGCTTCAGCACTACGTGAAACTTGTGAAAAGGCTTCTATAATCTGCTAGCTGCTCATTTAATGTGACAGTCAGCACTTCCATTAAGATATGTGTTAAATATATTCCAGAACTGGAACTGAAAAGTTCTTTAAAGACTGAAGTGAAAGCTGCTCAAAGCATGCCAAAAGCGTTGTAAAAGCTTGCTGCACACATTGCTCTTATACAAGCTGATGAATATGTGAACAAGACCTTAAAATTTAAGGATACATTTGTAGAGTTTATTAGGAATAAACTTTACATGGATTGCTGTACCGGCGCTTCATCTTTCCATATATCTGTCACAGCCAAAGACAGCAGTTTAGGTTAAAACTCCAATAATTTATTAAAAGTAAACAACCTTGCTTTGGTATTATTGCCAAAAAATGTATGTTCTAACCAAAAACTATCCTATTAGTAATAACAGCCGTTGGACAATGAGTCTTCTAGATACAGCCCTACAATTTATGTACATGAAGTGCTCAGCGCTGTGTAGTTATTTCTGTCTTTGTTTTTCAATATTTTTGATATAATAGCCCCGAGTAGTGTTTTTTCCTTCCAAATTAACATTCACCAACGATACACCAGTGTTATGAGTATTCAAAAGATGAAAAAAAGAAGGAAGAATAAGGGGGGTTTAGGCAAACACTGCACCATTATTTTACTCATAGCAAACTACCTTAATAACCAAGCATATTAAATTTTGTGAAGAACCATCTAGAACATCATAGTTCATGTATCAATTTCCTACATAACAACTCAAAAATAAGCACAATATACATATATGTTTTTGATTAATCCATGTCATTATTGTTACCCTCTTTGAATCTTAACTTCCATATCCTTATCCTTTGATAAGTCATTATAATAGTAATTCTCCCCACGTCTTCGCCTACCCTAAGGTAGCCAATAGGCGAAATGCATTAGAATTTAAAACTCCTGTGTTGTATCCACCTAAAACTGCACTGAAACCACTTTCGGTTGATGTTAATCACTTTAATATTACCGGAACGATTGGTGAACTATGTTTAGTGTGAATGGCTCTTGATCCTCTGCCAAATATAACATCTGGCTATCTATTTCCACAGACAGCGGAACTTTTTGATCAATGTCTAGTTCCATGTGCAACTGTAACACTACATTTCAATAAAAGTATTATAACCTGTTTGCCTAAAAAACTCCCCTGTTTCTTTCTTCTTGTTCTTATCTTTGAAATTTCTATATTTTTGATCTATAAGTACATTTTTATTAGGGTGATTTCAGACTGAGCATGTCACAGCCCACCACAGTGAAATGCCATTGCTGTTGAACAATTAGACATATTGGCCATGGACAAACACTGCACATTTTTTTATTGTTTTTAATTGTGTTGAATAAATTGTAAAAGACATTGGGTTCTAGTTATAAAGAAGCAAATTTGACATTTAGCACACATTTTCTGGTGGAATTCTTTTTTGGAGCTGCAAAAACCACTTCTGTCTTCTGTCTTGCCCTACTGATCATGTATATTTTTATGCTACCTATGAGAGTAAACATACAGTATGTTTTTTTCTTTCCTTTTATTACTTATACCATACTTCCATGAAAATCTGCCTATGAATATGACCATTCTTGGACTCTTGGATTGGGCAATGATGTAATTTACAGTTAAATTCAAGAGCAATAGGGTAACTGCCTTAAAACTAGTATGCAGCACCAACCACTCTACAACATCTGCAACCTTAAGCATCTCAAACTGGTGTATTTGGTACAGGTTCCCTTTTATAAGATGTTCTGGCAAATAATAAAATGATTTTCATATAAAACAAGTCTGAGTTTGAAGCTGAAACATTAGTAACATAACATAATTAGCCATATAATGGTAGGGCACATTATGGCTTCAAATATTACCATAATCCTTCTCTCTGTGTTTTAAATTCTAAAATCTTACACACAGAGTTTTGTCTTTAAAATGTCATCAATAAAATGGTTTCTTGCTGGCAATAGCATTCTTATCACTGCCTAGTGGTCAGGATGACACAAAAGTGCAGTTGCCATCTGTAGTCCTAAAGTATGTAGAAGTAATTTGCACTTAAAAAGAAGGGTAATGACTTGGAATAATAGTGTAAGGTTAATTAGTGAAGATCAATGCAGCTGGAGAATATTATATGTTCTATCAAACACTAAAGACAGAAATAGGTAATTAAACCTATTATGTTATATTTCCCAAGTTCAAAGATTGCTCCAGTGAAGCTGATTAGAATTTGTATTTGTGGTAGGTTAGGTTAGTTGTGCAAGTCTAACTTATTTTTAAAGTTGGAACATGTTACTTTTTGTAACGTGTATAATGTATTATTAAAAAAAATGGATTCTTATTTCACATAATTCATTCTACCCGAGGCATCTGCTAAAGTGATAAAATGTTCAACATTTTCACTGATTTACAAATTTCTGCACATGTCACTATGGTAGGTGAAAGCAGATGTAAATCCAAAACATCAATAATTAAATATTGTAAATGTGCAGGATACTTAAAATTAAAATTTCTTTTTATTGTAACTGCTTGCTGTAGCTGAATGTTCTCTAGGGCTATTATATGGTAGCGGTCCTTGACTGCTCAAAAGTTAGGAATGTAGATGATTCAGTGTTTTAAAACAATGGTAGTAATGCATTTGTTTTGGGTCCATTTCCTAACAGGAGTCTTCAACTCCAGTCCTGTTTTGTTGTGTGTTCAATATATGGTACCCTCCATTGTTTTTTCAACTCGAGTAGTAAGATAATGTCATATTATATGTCTTTACCACAAGAATGAGATTCACATTCAACTTTTACTATAGCATAAGGTAATTAAATAATTGAAGGCAAATGTTATGCAGAGTGTAATATTTCATGATGTATATTATAGCACAGTCTAAGCGTATAAGAGCTTAGAAGTTTAGATGTGTGGTGCTGCTTAAGGAGACTCAAAGGCAATTTATTGCAATTTACATGTATAAAACAAGCACCTTAAATAAACATAATATAACTTTTAACTTGTTGTCACTACAATACAATACTGGGATGTGCACAGGGTCTGATAACTAACAAGTAGGAGGGAATAAAAATGGAGTTGATCTGTATATTTCACTAACAGGCATGTGCAGGGGGAGGAGAATCTGGGTACTCAGTGGCCCATCAGGGGACCCCGTTTCTGCTAAGCTTATCTATCAGCAGCCTCAGCCAATTGTGAAGTGGTCATAACTTAACTATATGTAAATCCTGTGGCTCATTCATATGGAACCCCAGTGGTTAATTTATAGCAAATAATTCCCTTTCTTTAAGGCAATTCAGCACATATTCTACTAACAGTAATAAAGGTCATAGTTTTACTGACTGCTGCACTTTACTGTATCTTACAATGCCCTGATCCTTGCATTACCAGTATAGACTCTTTGTGGTATGGATGAGTTTTGTACTCCTATCTAGTACATTCTGAAGGCTGGACAGCACATTGCATACTACTGACCAAAGTGTTTATTGTCTCAGTTACTGCTTAAAGAGTAGTCAACAAATGTTAAGATATTTTCCTTCAGTGTAGTGTAAGATGAAAAAAAAAATGATCCTGAGGGTTATGTATATCTCTAAAACTCTTTTGTAATAATGTAATTACTGAATATTTGGAGGGCTCAAGTCTAGGCTAGTAGCAAATAAGTGCAATGTGTACTATAAGTGGACTCAAACCCTAACTATACAATGTTTAACCATGTACAATGCGCAGCATGGTTTATCCACACTTAATTTAACTTATGTGCACAAAGCAAAGCCCTCTACTTCCTTTTCTTTCTCTGACAATGCCTATTTAACCTTTTAGCACCCACTTTCCCCAGTAATCTGCCCTGCAGTTTGCCATACAACTGGCTTCCCCCTTACCCTGTATACCCTTTCTTTTACATTTAAGCATTGTCTCATGTAATTGAATTCCAACCTAATTCTTAAACTCTGAATTTGAATTTTTTGTTTAAAAGTTTAATAATATTGTTTTGATGAAATGGTTTTCTTTGCCATTTTCCCCTTGTAAACAAAATCTGACCACCGCAATGTAAAAATGAATACATATTTACAGGCATGTACAGTTTTTTAACTATGCTACTGTGTGATTAGTTTAGCATTGTATTACATTAGAATGGCCAGTCATGTACACATTACAAAACATTTTTTCTTAAACCATTTCTTGCAAACACAGCAACATGCAGTGTTAGAATTTCCTCTCCCATGAAGTTTATTTATAGCCAAAATCTACTTAATTTTAAATCTTTCTTTCACAGTGACAGGACATAGTTTAACTTAACTGACCCTCACCCTTAACAAGACAGAAACTGTCATTATCTATAGAATTACAGCTGATTCATATCCTCACCAGGAAAAATATGCATGCTGTTATAACATAAATCATTATTATTTGGAATAAGTATTTATGCAAAGGAAGTAAATTAAAGATGCATTTTTTATCAGTTAATATTATTTATTGATTGGATGCATATTTAAGAAAAAAAAGCAAAGGCCAGTGAACAATGTCTAGTTTTACTACTTTATCAGTGCTCTTAATAAATATTAAAAAAAAACACCTGTTGGCCTTATTATATGTAAGGCTCCTAGACTAAATGAATAACTTCAGCAATCTACAAAGTAATCAATAATGTAAAATGGGAAGAGATAATATGGAGGGAACTACCATTGCAGATATGATTGAACATTCTGAACAGAACTAGAAAAACTTCTGTCTGTACTTGACATAATGAAAATATTTATAACATTCTGTTTTACTGGTATTACATCACTGATAAACATAGGCAAATGTTTCCAAATGTCTCAGACAGATGGAGGGATTCAAAACACTTAGGGGTACTATTGACCATGATTTTTGGTCCTTCCCTATTTTTGGAGTGACCCTAAAAAACTTCTTCTTTGGCCTCCCAGGCTTCAATCTATTACCACCTTTACAGAGACATATTTTGCATTTTCTCATGGCTGCACAGTGCCTCATTGCCCACAACTTTTAAGGCACAAGGCACAACTGTTGCCTTATGATACCTTTTGTGCGTAGCATTGACCACTTTGACTTCAACCATTACTAAGCACTTTTTTTTGTTCATTGTGAATTAGAACCTTGTTTTCATTGTAAAATATAATAAACAAAGCAACAAAAATAAATTATCTGCTCATCCAGCCTCCACAGCACTGTCCCCTCAGTGTGCTTGTTCAGAGGCTGTGCACAGCTTACTATAGGGGTTCATTACCTTAGCTGTCCAGGTCACAGGAAGCAACACCTTTGGGGCAGGTCTTATACCTTGACTGGTAGTGACTCTTCCCGAAAGCCTCACAGTCACAATACAGCAAATTAAACAGTATAAGGTAAACAACCCAGCCCAAGACAGGGCTTATTCTGAACTATTGATCCGGGCTTTACAGAGCATACAAAAGCAAATGGTCACATGACCTGCTAAAAAAATTTATGTATTTGATTTATAAATGTATTTGAGTCTACAACCACTTTTTTTTACATTATATCCATGTTTAGATATCAGGCATGATCCTCACCTATAGTCAGTTCTGCAAATACAGTTTCTGGAAATTTATTTTTTTTTTTTTTAATTTCTATTATAAATATTATTTTGTAAATGGAATTTAAATTGCTGTCTGCACTGAGACTATCTTCCTGTGAACTTGTCTTCACTAAGCCTTTGACCTTGTAGATTCCCTGAAATCTAATGTTTTTTGTCCTGACTATGATTGTGCTTCATGTTTCTTTACACTTGCTGCATTTAATATATTGTATTCCTTTACCATAGTCACGTTTTTAGTTGTGTCTTCCCCTGGCAAAAGCATTGGCAACAAACTTTTCTAAAGTTTCCTGGTTTCCAAGAGTTATTGAAGTATGCATATAGCTCCTTGCATTGCTTTACTAAATAAATAGGTTTATATTGGTACATTTAAGGAATGTAAACTTCTAAAATAAGTTTATTACCAAGCATTTTTTAAGTGATCATTTTTCGAAAACTGGATTCTCGCATGCTTACAAGCAAGCAAAAATCTTGTCTGTAGTTTTAGAAAAGTAGCTTTTTAAAATTTACACCTAACCCCTTAGGATTTGAACATTTGTTTTATGTTATTGTTTTGCATGAAGATATCGGTGAAAGATAAAAAAGAAAAACATTCTATTTTATTACTTGTTGTAGTGATTTCAGTTATTGCCTCTCGGTTTTACTCAAAATAAATCATTTTTATGTTTAGATTTATCCACATCGGGTTCATAGGCACTCAAACTGTACTTTTATAGTTGTGAATGTAAAGATAAATAATTAGGATTTTTTTTTACTGAAGTGCAATACAGCCAAGGTGATTTTTCTGTGGATGAAACAACTAAATATTGTTTTACTAAACTGCATGTTTAAATCTACAATTGTCAGTGTTGCATCACAATCCTGTTGCACTGTGCTTTTTTATAATTTGTAAAATAGGAAACCAAAAAATGTATCCAAACTTATATAGATATATTGCAACTTTTCAGTTCTTAGGTTGTATGTGTTGAATTATCTAAAAGATCCTCCAGGTCTTTCTATGCCACTCTCTATGGTATGTGCATGTGCACTAAACCAGCACAGTGTGGCTGTAAGTGGCTGTTTGTCCTAGTCCGGTTTAAAACTACACTGGGTGCTCTTTGAGATTCCGGCAGCACTGATATTGGAAATGAAAGCTTAAATGATCAGCTTCTGATCTTACTGGCAAAAGGATGAATACCTTAAGTGATGCCTAATGACTTTAATGACACATGATAATTTAATATTTAAAATTATTTTATCTACATGATCAAGTAATTATTAATAAAATTATTACATTTAAATTACACAGAAAATTACATTTTAAATTATTTCAATGAGCATTCCCATTATCAGAGTCCTGTTACATAAATAGAAAACCATTATCTCAGCCAAATGTTCCATAATTCACGGGTATTTACCACTTCCTTGGTAGAAAAGCCCCAAAACTGGGCGACAGGAACAGTTTGCTGCATACTGAATCAGTAAAATATATGACAAGATAATTGTAATGGTGAGCATCCTAATTATCACACCCCTTAATCCGCTGTCTAAATTAGATATACACTGGTGTCAGCCACTGCACTTAGAGAAAGAACCGGTAAAAAACACTGTTAATATCTTCATTTTCCCCCTAACAAATATCCTATTGTAATTTCAAAAATCTTGATATGCAAAGTTTAATAATATTTTGTAAATAAATTGGTGCATATCAATGTCCTGTTTGGTACCACAATCAATCTTTAATCCATATCCAAATGGATATTCATATAGTAATTCATAGAGAGGCTAGATGAGTGTCATCCGAGCACAAGCTGTGCTTTCCTCTATAGAAAAGTACAACGATTTGTCCCCATTTGTTCATTCATCAATCCGTCATGACGCTCATCTAGCATGTGTACAAGCTTTATTCCTAACTACTATTTATAAAGCCTTTATCAGGATTTTTTTTTGTGAGGGGTTCTTTTTTTCTCTTAACATTATGATTTAGCATTTAAATTTGATTAAGCATTTTGTGATATATTCTTTTAAGTTTGTTGGATCGATAAACAGATTCCACTCCATTTTGCTTTCTTTTTATTTCAAAGTGAATGTTTACTTTTTTAATGACATGATTGGGTACTTAAAGACATGCTGAATATTACATCAACTAGAACAGAAGAAAATACTCTGACATCACTTGGCAATCCAGTTATCACTGGGCCTAATAAATGTAAAATAATATAAAAAAGGAAACACTTCTTTGTTTTCAAAGCATAGCCCTTATTCAAAATTAAAGATTAACAATAAATTAATACTCATATAATATATTTGGCATTAGATTAGTTTTGGGAGATATTTTGTCTCCTCATTTGCATCCTACTGTTTAACAAAGATTGAACTGCTGCTAGGGAGGAAACACCTCCTGTTGTAGAAAATTAAAAAACAAACACCCCTACCAATTGCAGTGAGTACAATGTGTATTTTTCATAACTTGTATGTTTTCATAACTGAGTCATATAGTTTTGTTAGAAAATGGAGTGATCAAAATAAAGCAATAAAGAAAACACTGATTACTTAAAATGCCACTTTGTGACTGCAAGATAATTAAAGATCTGATCTAGGATCTAAGCTATCATTTATTTTAATATATATATTGTATCATTTCTTTGCATTTTCTTGTGATAAAAATATTGCATTTCTTGTGCGTTCTTGAAAACCATACCAGACTTGTTGCAAATAACACGACAGAAATAGAAATACAAAAGGCTCCTCAGAGCTGAGTAAATGAAATCACTCAAAGAAAAAACTACTGTCAGTAACATCCTGAAATTTTTAGTGATTCATTCAAGGGCTTGAATGGGGATGGACATCACTTACAGATTCATATATCAAGGTATATACCATATGAAAGAAACATTAGCAGCATTTTAAGAAGGATGTTATTATACTAGGATTCATTTTTTTCTGCTGAAGCCACTGGGAGGAGTCACATTGTGCTGAATAATGGTCCATTTCCCTATGACAAAGTGATTTGAAAAAG
This sequence comes from Pyxicephalus adspersus, assembly GCF_032062135.1. Taxonomy (NCBI): domain Eukaryota; kingdom Metazoa; phylum Chordata; class Amphibia; order Anura; family Pyxicephalidae; genus Pyxicephalus; species Pyxicephalus adspersus. The sequence goes on from NC_092861.1 coordinate 107,034,457, forward strand.
TAGTTGGAGCCTGTGATTTTAGGATTTTTTTTATGTGATATGTTTTATTGGTGTGGACAACCTGTACAAGATGGTAAATGCATGTATTATATCATACTACTACTACTTAATATAAGGTTGTAAAAGTTCTTCAACATGACCTGGATGTTCCAAAGGACATAGTGTGTCAATTGGTTGCCTGAAGCACTACATATTGCACAATTCATTAAAAAAATATGTTGAGGCTTACCTGACTACTTTTGAAAAAGATTACAGAGATAGAGAGTGAGAAATGGAAGTGATATATTAGGAAGAAAGTGAACTATGATTCTTTAAAGGTAATGTTGGTTGCAGAAAAAATGAGCATGCATGAGAATCCTAGTGACTTTGGCTTAGACCAGTACTAAAATGTGATACCGAGATGACTAGGTCCCAATATCTCCTGATTGGCAGGAAGGAAACCCAGGGATCCTGCAAAAAGGTCATGGCTGTCCAATGCTCATTGATGTGCATTGGGGTGGATAGTATGTCTGGTCAGATTCCACAGAGGAGCCACTATAGAACATCAGTGTAGGTAAAAGGCAGGCTGATGGACCTGCTGTTAGTGCCATGATTGCAGATACTATAGGATACCCTCAGAGGTCTTGTGAATTATATGCCTATGCATGTCAGTACAATTGTGAGTACAACTGGCAGGTGGTTGTAATGTTTTAGCTGATCAGTATAAATCTTCCAGTAAATATTTATCCCTATAAAAAGCTACTACTACATTCTTTTTAGTTACAAGTCCAATACATAAGTATAAAGTTAAACAAAGCCAAAAAGTAAGTAGTTATCATTTTCACTGTTCTCATTAAACACGTCCATAATCTGGAAAATTCAAAGCTTTTAAAAAGTCTGTTTACAAAGTCTGTAAGCTTTAGGTGCCATCCTTCAGCTTCAGTATATGAACTTTATCTTATTATGAATGAAATAGTAGCAAATATAACTAAAATGAAAAACAATTTGGTTGACTTGAAAAGTCACAATCTAAAATCTATTAAACCTTGATGACCATTAGGAAAAAAACCTACAGTACATCAGTGGTCAATGAGAAACAGCAAGTCCCGTTATTGCTTAAATACAGAGCATTCTTTAGCTCGAAATCACGCACAGGAACTTTCAAAGAGAAAACAAGGGAGAAGACTATTTTTTTCCTCCAGTAAAACTTTATTTCCAAAACCCTATTGTTTGCAGTTTTATTGTTTATACAAGATGATACCTTAAAGTACTCTTCTATGTCTCAAAGGACAGGCAAATTTTGGCTCTTGCCCCCCCAATATCTGATTTCAGCTACAGACACCTTGCCTGCCGCCCAATGAAGGTCTCCTCGGCCCATGTGTTGCAGGAGTCACATTGCAGTATGAAAACAATGTGTGATTTCTTTAGTAAGGCTTGCAGACAATAATTGAGAGCTTTTGAAACAGGACACAGCTGATAACTTCATACAAAAGCTAATAGGCAGAGCTGCCGTACTTGATCTTTCCTTCCAATTAAAAATACAGCATTCAGCCACTTACTGGCATTTTACAGTATGTGTTACAAGAAGAGGAATAGACTAAAAGAAGGTAATATGTGTAAAGCAGGCACTAAAGTGGCAAATGACAAGCATAAAAACAAGAATTTAAAAAACGGTGTTAGGAAATGTTTAGGAAGATACGATTAGCAAAGTTCTAAATAAATATATTTATCTTTCGTGAAAACTTAAAACAGAAATACCAAGCTCTTTTTCTTTCTTTAGGATTGAGTTGGCAGTGTTTTTATTGCTGTTTTAGGTGTTTTTACAAAAGATTTATGTTTAAATCCTAGGATTAGGTTGACAATCAGTATTGACCGATATTGACTTTGGTGCACTGTTAGTGCAGAAAAAGCTGTATATCATATTCTCTAGGGTGATGTATTTGTCTTGAACAAATATGATGTAAAAATGAAACACTTCCTAAAAGTTGTGTGATGGGATGACATGCAGGTTCTGGAAAAACCAAATAATATAAAAAAAGGTAAATTATATGAAATTTCTGTTAATTATGGCAGGGCAGGACCAGTATTACCTGGGAATTGGCGGTGAGGTGGTGAAAGTGATTATATAACTGAGATTGATTGCTGGTCAAGATAGGCAGAAAATAACATTACAGGGTTAAAGACCATGATGATCAGAGAAGAGGGGTAGGTTTTATGATGCACTTGGAGGATTTTGTATAATACACTCAAACTGACACACATATGCTTGTGTACACTGGGATTGTGTAACAGGTTTCAGAAAATAACTGGAAAATTAAAGGTACTGTTTATTTCATTTATAAGCATGTGTTGCAGATTAAGGAACTGGCTCAGTCCTTAAACTTGCTACGTAGCAAAATCTGTATGCAGTAAATGTGACATGTAACCATATTCTCATTGCAAGGGCATGTATTTTAAGTTGCAATAATTGATTACTTGATAGAGAATGTTTGGTTAATGTTTTATTTATCTACCCCATCTATATGCATAAAATAAAAAAAGACACTCAGGTCGGTCACTTTATGAGATAACCTTTGAGTAATATTTTCTTTAGTTCATGTAATTGTTGTACCACATTTTGTACATAACAAAAAAAATAACTCTCCTACATTTTTCATAATAAAGATTAAGCAAATGGGTCTGTCAGGCTGATATTTGACCTGCTAATAATAATAAATACAAGCCAATTGAACTTAACTTGTCTACTTGGTTTACCAAAGAAAATTGTAAAAGAGGCAACCTTGCCAAAGTGCAAATCAAACCCACAAACTGATATCCTTATAAATGTTTCTCAACCAGGGTTCCCCCAGAGGTTGCTATGCTAGGGGTTCCTTGAGCAATGAGCAATATGTGACTTTCAGGTTGGTTTACCTGACACCATTGATATTTTTGGCTATTTGTAAAGCTGGCAAACAAGCAATGTACAGGGCATTGATCCGATTGACCACCAGGCTAATGTACTGTGAGCTGTGGCTATAGTAATTATAGCAGGGGTTTCCTGATGACCTGAAAGGTTTTTCAAGGGTTCTCAAAAGGTTGATCAACGCTGTTTTAAATGACAGCCTTAATAATAAACATTGGGCCTTGTTATTGTATTTGTATTGAAAAATAAAGTTATTTTAACAAATTTGAGAGATTATGAATGACAATGTGAGATATGGAATGTGAACAGAATTCTCAACTTCATATACTCTAATGAATCTATATTAGAGTCAAGAAATTTGAGGTCATGAAACTACAGAGGAACTACGCAGGGAATATTTAATCCACAAACTGTGTGTTTTCTGTTCAAATAAGATAAAAATTTGTGTGAGATTGAGAGGATGTAAGACCAGCATCTGTCAACTTTTTATGCTGTTTTCCCATTAGGGAGAATTTGTCCTGGTGACTATTGTTTCTAAGGCAAAAACCCAACACCTTTAGTTTTTATCAGTATAGGTGAGAGAAACCCCACTTATGAGGATGTCTGTTCCAGGAACAACTGCTGTCTGAGAGAGGTGAAAGTGGTGCAAATTTTCATTTTGTTCATGGAGAAAATACAGTCAGAATTGAATGCCTGTTTGTGCCTTTCACTTTGATCATCCTGTATAAAATCATTTAATATGGTATGCTGCATAAATTGAATTCTACCTACTAGACACATAGTACTTCAAATGCAATATTCTCCTGCTAGAATCTAATTAGAAAGGTTGACTTGCCACAATTTAGCATAGTAGCTTGATTAATATAGTACACTATCAATATGTTAATGTGTCAGCTTTAATCATTGCCAGCATCACTGCTAATTACATCAATACAAATATCATTAAAGCATCTGTCAAGTTTTAATATGATATGCCTAATGCCATAGTTTTTTTTAATTTTTTAAAATCTTTTTCATTAAGTGAAAAATGTAAGGGCTACAATTCTAGTCATCAAATGACACATTGCATTATATTACATCAGAATACAGCTACTTTGTTCAATAACAAAAAGAAAAGAAAAGTCTTGCAGAGGATGATTAACTGTATCCTTCACTTAGTTTAGTGAGTTTTAATTTACTTCAATTATCTATTCAAGTTTGAAAAAAATCCTTTTTGAAAAAGCCTGTGCCTGTACTTACAGCAAATAACCACTGAAAGATTTACTATGTTATTGTACTATTACTGTACATATAATTAATTCCCCTGCATAAACCTATATATTCAAGCATAAGCCAAAGACTTAATTCACACTTTATTGGATTTTAAAATGAATATGGGGGTATTAAATGCTGAGCAACAGTCTAAAGCTGCGTACACACTGCCAATTTTTGTCGTTGGAAAGGATCTTTCACGATCCTTTCCAACGACAAGGGAGTGCACGATGCATGAACGGTGCTGTACATACAGCACCGTTCATGCTCTATGGAGAGGGGAGGGGGAGAGCGACGGAGCGGCACCCTGCTGCGCGCTCTCCCCTTCACTTTCATTAGGATCGGCTGTCGTCCATCGTCCGTGGATCCGGCAGGTCGGTCGTCCGGACGATGGACGACACCGGCTGTGCAGATTTTCGCCCGATAATTGGCCGATGCCGATTATCGGGCGATAAAAATCTGACGTGTGTACGTAGCTTTAGAAGTGGCCCGTAGTGTTCTACTGTGGAGTTGGCTGCTCCCAGGTGCAGAGCAAACTGCTGCACATAAAATTAGAGCAGAGATACCTGGTGATCCTTACAGTTCCCCTTTGCCCCTCTTTCATTCATTCATAATAGTGATCATTATAATATGAATCAAAGAAAAGTACAGGATGTGTAGTAAATGAAACTATGTTTAGAAGTCACAAATATTTTCAATGCTTTTTTTTTTTTTTTTTTTAGTAACTTAACAAATATTTTAATGTTGCTTTTCCCAATTATTGCAATGCATGTCCCAAAATAATTTTTGCTAAACCTACACCCACTTTATTTACACATACACACTGTGTACATTAACTAACCTATTGTCCCGTTACCATTGGATTCCTTCATTTCTCCTTTTCCAGCTAACTGAAATATTTATTTTTCAATGGGCTAATCTCATTCTATAGAAACAGTCGAAATTCTGTACAGAGTTTTCACAGCTGATAGATTACCAAAGCAGTGACATGGGAGAAGTAACTAATGACATTTTAACAGCCTCTATGGTAAGATACTGTTTGATGGAAAAGCAAAATTATGGTGTTTCCTATAGTACCATAGAGTGTACGCAGAAATAATAAACTATATGAATTACATTTTACTTTTAAGAGAAATTAATTCAATCAACTTTTTGATTCATATTCAGGTATGATACAGGCAGGGGGATTAAAGACATCTAACATACGGACAACTCCTAGATGTGAACTGGGCTTCCCTGCTCGTGTGAAGACGGAGGCTGGAGGGGGGAGGGTAGTTTGCATGACTTGCAGAAGAAATCTTTTGCTAAACACAGGGGTTGTGGGTGATTTTAGGGGGTGAGCTCTTTCTGCAGCTTCTTGTTACGCTTTAATGACCAAAACAATCTCTGCAGTTGTTTCTTTTTGCATATCAAAGCACAGCTTGGTCGAGAAATTTTTGAATGTCTAGGCTCCATAAAGTTTTTTTTTTGCTTTTTTTGGCTTAGTTTGTGATTAATTTACAGTGAGGATTTTATACAGTAACTGACACCATGCTGCCTAATATTATGTTTAGACAAACATCTGTCCTAATTGCATTTATTAAAGAAATGTATCTAATCAGACATGTATACAAATTCAACTTAAGAACAAACCTACAGTCCCTATCTCGTATATGTAACCTGGGGACTACCTGTACTTAGGATCTGCACATTGTAAATAGGCAAACTATAGCAATCAGTAACACGTCTGTCTGAAAAATTGTTGCATTGTCAGTAGATTTCTACACAATTTCCTTTTACTAGCTAACTCTAAACATTCCAGCATATCTGATAAATTTCTTAACTAACTCATTCTGGAAATTGCATGAACTTTTAGGAGTATTTATGGCTAATTAAAAAAAATCAATATCCAAGACCTAATTGTCTGTTTTTATGCAACTGTAGCTATAAATCTATACAGTATTTTAGTATAATATTTTCATTTTCTGCTTAACATATAAAAAAATACAAACTTCAATATACATTTGCTTTTTCAGAGCTAACCAACATTTACAATAAACATTCTTTTTGGTAGTGCTACTAGCATGCCTTGGGCAACATTGCAAGACTGTTATTTCTGAAAGGTTTGATCAGTGGTGCACAAGAATTGATGATTAATCCAAGGCAACAGAAAGAAAATCTAAATTCTGTCTGAAATATAACATAAATACAGGTACAAAAAACCCAAACACTCGTTCAAATAATTTGCGTTGGAAAGAACAGGTAAAATGTTGAAAAAATATTAAAACTTCACCTTAATTACAATGTGCTAATTAACAGTAGTGGATAATAGTTTATCCACTCATATACCTCAGAAGGAAAGGAGAATTCCGTCTTCAGCAATGGTTAAAGCTGCAACTTCTCTAAATTATATCAGGAAATACAGCAAAAATATACATAAATTCATGAAGGTCATAGTAGCATGGATAACCTGATGGAGTAATGACTGACTTTGTCAGGTATGTTCAAAAAAGAGAATGATCATTTACATTTTATTTTATTTTCTGTCCCAAAGAGTAGCCATTGATGGAAGGCCCTTTATTTTTCTCCTATTTAGAGTTGCATAGTTACAAAGCTAGGTTTAAAAAGACTGCATAAAAATTCACTGCACTGTTACAAGTCCCCACAATCTGTTAGCTCTCACCCACTTGTAGATGACAGAATTAGACAGAATTATTTCACCAGTTTATCATTTTGAAGGTCCACCAGAATGCATAACTCTTTCTGGATGCATAAACAATGAAGTCACATAAGTACAAAGCTAAGTAAATAAATATACATTAATCAAGTTAAAAAAAAAAAAACTCAGAATTTCCCTTTAATTAATTTATTGGCAAGTTGGTTAAATGTGCTTACATCAATCACTCAGAGAAGTCACAAGAATATTGGCTCACTTGTTCTGACTGAAAGTGGCAGAAAAATGATTTTCTTTAACAGTGGGAAATTAGAAAAGCAAATCAATGTTTCAAGTTCAAGATTTGACCTGTATCTGAGCAATTTACATAGATCAGACATTCACAAACTTTTGGAGGCCTTTAGAGCAGTTTACACTTAATGTTGTGTACCTTGTGCTTGCTGATAAACACTTAAAAATATGGAAAACCAACCTGCAGCTTTTATGGCTGTCTGTGCTATGTGTTGTCTGAAATGGTTAGGTTACTGCAGGCATGGTAGCACTGTTATCTTTTCCTGTTTTGCTGCTGCACTTGCACAGTGAGCGACCGGGATGCCCTAAAGGAGGTTCCACCAGAACGGGCTAGAAGCAGGCTTCTGCGTATTGACATAATGACTGATATGATGGCTCATGTCATGTCTAGCCACACTGCATCAACAATTTCAGCCACTGCGCCTTTGATGCCTACCAAATGTAGGTTGAAGACACAAACAGTTGGCAGGGGCTTCCAGTCTGGAATTTAGGTTGCAGATCCTAGCTAGTGACCACTTATAGGTAATTGCATTGTGACAGAGTAGTTTTTACTGTTCAACTCATGTGTCCCCCTCTTTACCTACAGTGAAATTAGAACATTTCTATTAGCGTGTTTTCTCTATAAATGCTTTAAAACCTTGGAAAATATTAGTGGAACACCCTATTACCCCTCAGTCATTGTTCAAGGGGATGTGCAGCCATGCATGCACACTCAACATTGCATAAGACTTGAAGTGTGCACAACGGACTCGTGCAGCTATGCACATGGATGAAGGTGTGCACGAACGCATTGTAACCAGTAGTAAACTAAAGACTGGAATAGGTAAACACAGAATTTGGAATTACAGAATATTTTCTTTGTGGTTGCAGCTGTCTTCCCAGCCCAGTGCAATATTCTTTTTTTCAGAGAAGAATTTGTGAATGGATAAAAGTGTCACATGTAAAGGCATGTTTCAGATTGACTTTGGACAAAAACCTATTGTATATGCAAGCATTGGAATTCCAATGACTAAGTTTCCAATGCTTCCATATACAATTCCCTGCTTGTTTTTGGGACATATTACCACAGATTCCCCTGACTGCCTTAGCAGTTTTAAAAGCAATACTATTGAACGATACGATTAGAACCTTTGCAATTAATTTAAAAATGTAGTGGCCCGCATAAAAAAGGTAATCCTGACTATATTTTACCATTGTTTATTAAAACAATGGCATTCTTTTTTACATTTTTTGGGTCCTTCTGAAATGCAAATAACTTTCAAAAGTTTAAATCTCCATAAAGGTAAATGTTTACTCTAACAATAGACTTTTTTCATCAGTCTTGAAAGTCGATTTTTTTTTAGTAGAAATTACCATGGCTGAAATTTCTTCTTTTACCCCCAGTCACTAGTTAATTCCACAATATGTATAAGAAACCCTACAAACATGATATAAAATCACTAGATGTTACAGCTTGACATAACACACCACAAATAAACTCGCAACTATCTAGTTTTAATGAGGCTGTTGCCAAGGCTAACCCATTCCCATTAATTTTTATCCCACACCGAACCTCTATAAAAAAGGTACAGACTGCAATTATTGGGCTTGAACATTTTAAATAACTGACCACTGCTCTACCAACAGATTTTTAAAGAAATAAAATTCACTGTCAGGAAATGTTCAGCTTGCTGCTGGCACTAGGGTTAAGCATGTCTTACTTGTGCTTCCACAGGCAACCAAGAAGGAGACTTGCTGCAGCCAGGCCACACCTATGCATCATTCTCTGAAGGTGTGTATATATTCTGGCTTCACATGCCTCACAGGGCCTTTACACTGGACTTAGAACTGTTCCTGAAACCTTGCACTTGTACCTGTATCCTTGCTAGTGCTCTGGCAACTTGTTCCTTAAAATTTAACCCTATTCCTATTATTTCCTGTTAGTTGCCCATTGTAAATATCTGGTCCTTGGCTGTTGTTTATTGTATATTTACTTGCAGTCATGTTTAAAGGGTTGTTTTGTGGTGTGTTTCAACTTTTTCGCTATTGTGTTGCTTTATCCACTGTTTTTTACAATGTTTTGTATGAATTTACTTACAAATACACATGCTTAACTCATCTCTGACTTGATCTCCCTTCTGTTTCTGCTGGGTAAACTCTGAAATTAACTTTTTTTATGTAAACAAACAATAAATGCATTCGATGCATATTCAATGTTGTTGTTGGTAGTGTGGTCAAATCAAGTGTATTGGGAAAATATATATTTATACAAGAAAATAAAGGAAAAAAAAAACTTTTCCGTATTACTTTGGAATGTTTAAGGCATGCATTTTCAAAGAATAGAAGTCCACCTTTAGAAGAAAAATATCAAACATTTTATTGTACAAACATCATTAAAAGACAAATATGTCATTAATATTGATATAACATTACCACTCAGTTCTCTATCCGATGAGGTTGTTTTATAACATAACATGTACTATCACATAACAAATGGGATCTATTTGCATCCTTTAATCTTTTTTTTTACACAGTATTCTCCTAAATAATGTAATAACCTCATTCAATTCTCAACGCATTTCATGAATAAACCGCTTCATCAGGAGTTTTACAGATGGGAATATTAATAAATCCAGGAGATAATCCAAGAGATTATATCCACATCCAGTAATTTGGAATGACATCCTTTCAGCCACAATGCATGCTGCAATGCCCATCTTTTGTAGGGAAAGGGGATGTTGTGTTCCTCCACAGACTACCAGACACTAAGAGATATTGTGTAATTTATCTTCAAACAGATTTTCTCAGTTTGTACCAACTTTGCCTGAATCACCTGTTTGCACAGGTATACATAGACCTGGGTACTGCAAACGCTGGTAAAGTGGTCCAAGAAAACAGAGGGGGGGACCAAAGATCCCATATAAACAACAACTGGTTTTCTCTGTTGAGTTGTTGAGTTGAGTCTGTTGAGTAATTGATTTGTGAAGTAAATTTCTGTTATAGCAAACATTTTCTCTTGTATAAATATATTTTTCCCAAAAAAAATAAATACCAAAATAAATAGTTTGAGGTTTACTAAAATTATTTGTATTGATTTGTACAAAAAACTAAGGTTTATTGAGGGAGTGGAAAAGAGGGGTTTTCTCTAAAAATGTTTTAAGACCTTAGAAAATATTAGTTCAACACCCTATTACCCCACCAATGGAATCAGTATTGTAATTCATAGTATAGTAAATATCCTAGGGCTTTTGGTTCTTGGCTAATGACATTGTTTAGTAACAAATACCATACTAAACTAGATTTGTGAAACATTCATAAAAATATTGTCTCAGCAAGTTAGCTGGGATATTTTTGTGTGAATTATACTCCTAAAAATGACAAACAATGTATGCTGGGATGAATTACATGAGTGATCCAAATTCCAATAAAACAAAACAATACATCTATAAACAATTTTAGGAATATGAAAAATATGCCATCAACATCACATTGCAGTGAAGCATAACAATATTCTATTTCATAAAATCTCACAATATTTTATCCATGTTTTCCTCTGTATAGAAAAAAAGGCTTTTAATGTGAATTCTAACAAAAATCACAGTTTAAAATATGCTGAAAATAATAAACTACAAAGTCAGTCAAGTAAATGTTCGTCTTAATGTGCTGAAAATACAAAAATGTACCTTTTGCAGTAAACTGATTGAATAAATGAGATGTAAAATAAATTCAGTTTATTTATGCTTACCTGTGGAGTGATGCATTAGTCATATGTTTATGCATAAAGGTAAGCAAAGTCCAGTATTCTAAATGGATCTGCTTCTGAAAGCCTAATTACATTTAAAGTGCATGGTTGAAAACCAGTAACTATTACAGACCTGCATTATTGCTTTCTCTTCGACACATCCATAATCTTCAGCAACTACCAAGAGGATTCAAAATTCACGAATCATGATTATAAAAAAATCTGTTTATTACAATGTAGTACTTTGTGTGCAGTTTCTTTCAGCCATTTCCAGTGTAAATGCATTGTTTATTTTAGGATTACTGGATTTTATCTGCACTTTATTTCATTTATTTTTTTTTTTTTTTTTAATAATTTAGTTCCTTTGAATTTTCGTGTTCAGGGGCCTCTATACACCATTTAAGTATGTTGATGTGAGCTACCACATAAATGTTAATGTGTGTTTGGTAAGCCCCTTCTAAACTGAACCACAAGATGTAACAAAGGATAACAAAAAATATTTCTGTGTAATTTTTTTCTACGGTCCACCACAACACACATGCTGTAATTTAAAGTGAGAGTGTTCTCTAGACTACTGGAGTTGTGTCATGTGGCTAGGAATAAGTTCTGAGTTTACAGCAGGGTTATGTTTTATAGGGTTATAGTTTTTCACAAATTTTACAAACTGATAATTATGTTCACCCAGGCAAACTCCCTGTTCTTCTTCCTCCCAGTCAATTGTCTGGCCAATTTGTATAAAGTAGTGTGAATTTCCATTCTTCAATAGCTTTTAGACCTCTTGCAAATCTTTTTATGTTAAGACTATACAAAAAAGACTCTCTTCCTTTCTTAAATTCATGTATGTTCCACGTGGGAGGTTTTTATCTTTTAGTAGTAGTAGTTTATCTTTTAGTTTAAAAAATGGGAAGTACCTTTAAAGTATACCTTTAGTTAATGTCACTTGAATGTTGCATTTAGCAAACTTCAAACAATATTGTGTTTTTGTTGTGTTATAGTTCTAAATGAATGTCATGCCTTTTACTGCAGATAACATCGCCATGAAAGACAAATTTGTAGCTATGCTTATTAAAAGATCTCTGTCTGGTTAAGCTAATCAGTCTCTTTGCTGCCTAAAACCCAAGCAGGAAGGAAATGGTTCAGGATTTTGGATCACTTCTTTTTACAAATGAATTTTTTTGTAACATGTATTATGGTTCATAGAATAAAATCACAGAAAACAATTTAAACATGGTATAACCAAAATGTAAACATTACAGAAAATATTGTAGTCACTTGATATGAAATAGTAAGAGACTGTTAAAAGGTAAATTATGAAGAACAATAGTTTACAATATGTACCATCTCATAACAGAAGACAAAGTAAATCTGGCCAATTCCAGAGGAAGAGAAAGTAAAAAAAAAAAGAAAATAAGGTAAATCTGCAACTGGCGGTGCCACAGGAAGCAAAATATGGTTTTGATTCATTATGACAAGGGCTCAAACCTATGATACTCATAAATTAAGTAAAAATATGAAACAGATATTGTAGTTTCTTTAGGAACAAATGCATTGCTGGCAATGTGGATGAAAGCCAGCAATGGAGAATCTTCTTCCTCTCAAAATCTGGGATGTTTAGGACTAATTAGGACCCCATCATTACCAATTATTTTTATTACTGCCCAATCAGGTGGGTATGGAATGGCAACAAAAAGATGCAGGTGTAGAGAACAATTTGTCTCCACAATTTCTAATTTCTTTTTAATTTCATTTCCATCTTTTCCATTTCAAATAATCTGACAATCCCAGAGAATATAACAGAGGTTGGCCCTGGGGCATTGCATTTAGGCAGCTGTCTGAAGTAGATAAATCCATGTGATAGGCTTGTAGAAGCAAGACAAGGCTGTGATAAGAATTCTAAAAAATCACTCTTCCAAAAGAGCCAGCAAGGAAGGATTTCTAGGAAATGTTCAACAATTTCATTTAATTAACAATATAAATTATGTATTAAAATATATTACAGTACAGTTATGACAGGCAGACTTTCTTCATAAAATAAATAATTATTTAAACATGCGAAAAGAAGCTTATTACTCCATCTGAATTATTTAATTCTGAAAATAAAGTAATATGTACATAAACATTCTCCCAAATGTACTTCATCCTCACTAAAGATTTAATCAGTATTACAGATTTAATAATTATTAGTATAAGAGATAACCTCTTATTAGCTCCTGGCTATTTAGCTGGCTCAGACACATTTTGTGCAACATGTCTCCACTGCTGCCAAGCCCCCTAGCTCTGCTGAGCATTTTCTATACACCTGTCAGTTAATTGAAAACTTTTCCAGTCCATCTCCTTGAGACTCCTGTGTCTCCCTTGTTCCCCTGTGCCTTCGGTGGCCCCCGTATCACTCATGCCTCCTATTTGCTTCCTGTCTCCCCCATGTTCCCCTGTGTCTACTGTAACTCCCCTGTCACCAGTGTCTATCCCTTGCTCTTGACTCCTGGCTTTGTTCCTGACCTCTATTGTTTGCTGCCTGCCTTGACCCTGGCCTTCTTTGACTATACTCCTGCCTGGTGATTTGGTACCACACATTGTTCTACCCAAGGACTGCAACTTGTAGCTGCCTGCAGCGCAAAATCCTGCAGATGACCCTTTTATAATCCGTAAGAGCTGAAATCCTCCAAGGAGGTAATAGAAGCAAAGAAAGCGGTCACAGTTCTACAGGGGTCTTTTTAACTGCAAACCAGCTACATTCCTGCAACAGCACATAAATATAAAATATTAATTGTCTTGCTAGCACTCTGCATGCCTAATTGAATTTTGAAAGCTTGGAAAAGTATACATATGGTTATGCCTTTTTTGTTTTATTTTAGTAGAATGCAACAAAAATTTCTTTCTATAAATGATTTATTGTTTATTTCATGGCTATAGATTTTTTTATGTTATGTATGAATTGTGCTTTTGTGGTTGGACAATGGCTAAACTGTGTTTTAAGGGAAACAAACTGAGGGATACCTAACTCTCTATAATATTGTGTTTATATATTAAGAGATCGTTTTTCTTTTTTTTTTTTTTTTTTTTTTTTACTGAACTAATAAATTAATGCTTCTATAGAAATGTATACAAACACACACATTTGTGTATAATTTGTGTGGGTGACTGGTATTAGTGGTCACACTTCTAAAGGGGTCTTTTTAAGGAGCATGATTAGAAGAATAAAAGAAAATGATGGCTTGACAAATGTGGGCTACATCCCAGTTGACCATTGCATCCACAGGACTGGAAGGCCTTATGACCTTGTAAAATTTCCAAACTGCCATCCACTTTAAAACGTAATATCCTTGTAAGGGTTTAAATGTTGGCATGGTGAGAGGTCAGATGCAAATTTCCTGTACACACTTCTTTCTGTAGACCCTTACCAATGTACTACTTGGCCTGAAGTTTGCATCTAACCTTTTACATCCTGGGTTTTCCCATTTACCCCCCTAAGGGAAGAATTATAAACCTCTATTGCACCTCTACATACATGCACCAGCTAGGGATCTGTCATTTTAGCAGCAGTTGATCAGTTTATTTTGGCTATCAGTACTGGCTGCTTGAACTGCAGAAGCTGTCACTGTAGTTTCTGCAAGTGTACACAAATCAGGACAGTGGTGGCCTCACAATCTGTCATTTACATTTTTTGCACTGTTAGGTATATTTAAAGTGGCTGTAGCACTGGCTATTTAGATGGTGGTTTAAGTGATGTAATTAGCTTTATAGTGGTAGGTAGTCTGCATGTTCATATCTATGATCAGCACTCTACTATCCATCTTCATTTACTATACATAAACTGGCACCTGTACATGCCTTTCTCCTTGGATTTTACTGCATCAGGCAACTAAAGGAGAATGTGTTTTGGATAGTTAACCTCTAATGTACCTGTAGTGTTTGCAGCAGAGGTATTCCCGTACCACCAATTCCTTGGTGATTTATTATTATTATTATTATTATTGTTACATGGTATTATATTGATTTAATTTCTAAGGATTGGGAGAGACAATTGCATGCTTTTTCCCCCAGTCCTTCGCTGTGAGGTAAAAAATGGGCATCCATCTGTGGTAGACCCACTGGTGTCTTGTCTTTCCTATTGTCTTTTGAAAAACAGCCAGATCAACCTATGGGATTGTCAGTTCTCTGACATGTTTTTTTTAGGATTCTGGTCTCCTAGACCTGACTCCAGTACAAAAGCCAGAAAGAGAAGGGAGTCTCAAAGATGGGGCTTTTATTGGAACTTATTATTAGAAAACCTGACTGGAGAGAACAGCACCTTTTCTGGTGCAGGTTAAGAAATGTATGCAAGGATGGACCCTTTTCACAAATTTAGGCAGCCTGGCTGGACTTCAAAGGTTTCTTTTGGATGGCGAATCTGTTAAAATTGTTAAGACAGTCTTTAGTTGTCCACCCCCAATATAGCCCTGGTTTGGGATGTCTCTGATGGTTAAAGTCTTTGTAAACCGTTTCCCCCACTGAACAGAATAGAAAAATTTGTGGACTACATTTCTCTGCATTACCTAGGGTTTTCTGCATTACCTAGAGTTTCTTTTTGTGTATCTAGTGACCTGTGCCCCCGCATCAAATGTACTTGATTAGAGGTGAATCAAAAGATTTGCAGCTTAATGGGAATAAGTTAAAGATCCTTTTGAGGCATTGCTCCTGTTGAGACCTCGGGGTTGTAAAGCCAACCTTTTAAATGTTATATTTACAGCAGTGAAGGATATATTACCAAAGGCCTGGTTCTCTACCACTCCCACAATACTACAAGTAAAGTGGAAGATGACCTGGTAATTTGCTAATTTATTCATGCTTAAGAATTCCATAGTGCCATTTCAGAAAGTATGGTCATTGTGGATTTCCCACTGCCATATTATTTCAATGTGGATATGCTCTTGGTATGATGTCTCTCTAGATATTCCTCTGGGAATGATACTCGCGCTCTCTTATCTTATGCACAGACCTCGGATTCCATACCCTTGCTCTCCGGTGCCCTCTTTTACTTTTCTCTTTCCCCTCTTTTCTTTTCTTAGTTTCTTTCTTTTAATACTTTCTGCAGGATTTGCAATACAGTATGGAATGGCATGATGTCCCGGATATTCTGTGAAATTTTTTTTTGTACTAATTCTGTACACACACAATTTGTTATCTTGCATTTTTTGTTGGTATTTTATATTTTCTGTATCTTTTATCTTATCTAGGAAAATAGTTTAAAACTTTAATAAATTATTTTTTTTATCTACACATGGGAATAGTTATTTGCATATCACATGACTTGATTATTAAAGTGAATTTTCACACAATTTGTATTGTGTAAACATGTTCAGTTATTTTAGTAATTAAACCTTACTGTGTGTTACATAGGGAACTGTACAGCTCAGGACAAAACTATCCTGGTTGATCCTAAAGCTTTCTGTACATATGTGGACCAAATTCCATTGTTTAATAGAATATGTCCATAGAATAAATCCATAGGATTTAATGGAATTTGTTAGAGTGTGCGCAGTTGCTCAAAAGACATCAGGACTGCAGCGTATGTAGCAGTGACAGTTTCCTGTGGCCCACACAGTATTGGGGTAACATACTTTGGAGGAGGGGCTAAAGGATAACTTTACAAAAGCAAATTCAAATTTTAGTAAAACATGTAGGCTGTTCATGATTCAAAACACTAGCGCCCTCTACCAAATTATTTTTTCTGCGACTTTAACTTTAAATAGTTTGTATTTGAAGTTACAAGAAAGTACAGCATCATTTGAAAATATGTATGATACATAATTTACATACAACAGTTCACAAACAAAGTATTTAGATCATGCAAATTAATCAGATGGGTAATATCTGAATTATAATACGAATTTATCTGAATTATAACTTTTTTTCTGTGTCTTTCATGAAGGTGGATTAGCGAAATTCCCACAGCACTCCCTAAGGTGATAATCAATGAAGACTAATTTGCCTGCATCAGCTCAGCATTACAAGGGTACAAAGGCAAAAATGACCCATTTTAAATAAAATCATTATTTTTTGTTTCTTTACTTAGCACTTGAATTATATGAACCTATTATTTATATTCTGCTGGGCACAGCAGCATATAGAATGATTGCAATCAAGAAAAACCTAAGGACTTAACATAAAATATTACTTAAGAAAAATATGTTAACTTTGTAACTTATATAATTACTCTGTTCATTTTCTTTCTTTAAAAAATGAGGGCACAATTGTATTTGAGTTTATTAAAGTTAATCATTTCACTTGGAAAGTTTTCATGCTGTGGAACATTTATTACCTTTAATGGTAACGCATTTATACATGAAAATGACAGATTTGCTGATGTTGTACATCATTGGAAAACTGATTTAAAGTTGATAAATTATCCTTTGCTTAATATTGTAATGGCTATGGATCTTTATTAATTTTTGTGTGGAGTATTAATAATAGCAAAAGATGACTTTCAGGCTAATAATGTTAAAGTGGCTGTATTGTTACAAAATTAAAAAAAAATACATAAAAGGTCATGGTTTATTGCAGCTTAAGGCTGATTACAGTCTATCCAAACTTTTAACATTTACCCCTGTTCTAATAAGACTAAACATTAGCCCTATTTTTTGTACACAGATGCTCAAATGTAATGGCTTCCAAATGTTGTTTAGGTTGGCAAAGTGAACTTTGGATTGGCTTCCACCAAAACTGAGCATTAGCCTCTCTCCAAATATTGGTTGAACCAAAAAGAATAATTTAGCACCAAGGAAGATTTTAATACCAGCTATACTTATTTAGATCACCACATTCATTAAAAGCATGCAAAGCCACATAATATAAAAAGAAAAAAAAAATCAACTTTTCTGTGAATTGCAAACTTTTTGTTCCATCTATGGCCACCAACTTCAGAATTTACTAGCTAATGGCAAAGCCCCTGAACATGACATTGTGAATAAAATTGTTGGTGTTTGTTATTCCCCATTGGAATATGTCCCACAGGAAATAATTCCCATACATCAAAGCTAAAATATAGATGAAAATTGGAAAACTGTGATGATTTGATGGTTTTTGTATCAAAATTTAGCTCATTGGCATCCCATTTTTTGGATTAACAACACATTTGTCCAAAGTCAATTGCTAATATACCTTTAAATGTGGCGCTTCTTTTATGTATTGTTTGTTTCATACTTTTTTTTATGATTCAAACCAGACACGTTCCTACTAAATCAACATATACATGGATGGGTTGCTTTCATATAAAGAATTTACAGCTGAGACTGCATAGACCATTGTTGCCCTGGGTTCCTCAAATGTTACCAAACTGGCCAGTGTGGCATTTACATAGATAGCAATGACTTTGTCATTATAGTGGTGGAATTCAAAATTTGTAGTTGGTGCCTATCATGATTGACACTGGATAACAAAGGGTGCTGTGGGTAAATGTTACAAGTGAATGACATTGAAGAAAAATATTTTATTTCTCTTTAAATCAAAGTGAAAAAACATGTAAACCATTTTTCCTAAGCTACCTGCTAACTTCAAATTATTTGCAAGCCCACTAAACATAGTATTGTGACCAAAATTGCTGGGGGTGTCATGTAGGAATAGGTCTACTGTGATTTTCTAGTACAAAGTGTTTTAATGAATCAAAGTTACAATTTGTTTATTAGCTCTTTGAGTGTGGTATTGTAAACAAAATTCTCACAGGAGAACATGTGCAAACATATTCAAAGTGAAACTTGATTTTTCAAATGTTATCTACATACTTTCCTGGCTATATTTAATGTTGATTTATGGAAAAGCCAACATTAAAAATGTTTTTCAATGGTACATAGTCCCACATGTTTCTCTGACACCCCAGGAATTTTGTTTAGTGGTTTCGCAATATATTTGAAAAGTTCACAAGGGTCTTAAAAAAACAGTTTAAGGACTAAACTTTTACTTTGATCTGGGGGAAAAACTGCACTTGGTTGTTTTATTTCTCCTGTATTTGAGATGTACTCACCAGCCCTCCAACACCTTTAGTAATTTTGGTGAAAATACAATGGGCCTGTTTTATTAACTCTCCAAGGCTGGACAAGGTACAAACCTGGAATGGATAGTTTTTTGGTCATTAGTAATTTTTTCAATCCTGGACCATAACCATTTCAGGTTTACTGGATCATCCAGGTTCCCAATGTGGAAAGTATATCTTATATAGGCCATATCACAATTATTAGATATGTATATATGTTATAGGCTATATTCCCAATAGTTAGGTAAAATTAAACAACGCATGAAGGTATGGGTGTGAGTGTTTGTATTTAAATATAGTTATATGTTTACTCCTGGTCTGTCACACACACCCCCTGGAGGAGTCCAAACCAAAGATAGCTATGGTTTACTAGGACAGGCCTAATTACTATTCTAAGGGATATTTGATATTTCTCCAGGCTCCTTTCATCAACGTACTGTAAAGGTATATGATACTAGCATACCAGATGGATATATGACAGGATAGATGGAGTGGGATGATAGCCCCATCCCAACTGTTGCTGACACCTAATATATTTGACCCCTTCTGTGCTTCCCCAACAATTCCAGACACCTTGGCTCTATGATTTGTGTGTCAAAGTGGGATTGAGAGTGTTAATTAATGAAGTTTTAATTAGCAAAAAAATCATCACCCTGGTTTGTACAAGTGATCACCTCAACACATTTAGTTCGCTTCTTCGTCAGAAGGTGCACCAACAATAAGGAGGTAATGGCAGTTACAAAATTGACAATACAAAGTGTCCCAAAAATATTGTCAAGTATTTACAGTGCAATACCAAAACACCATCGTAATATAATTTGAACATTAAACACAAAAATAGTAGGGTCACGACACTTACATAAAAAGGGACTTGTAATTAGTTTCTTGATAACGATTGCTGATAGCAGCCTTGTGCCCATAATATAACATACACTCTATTTGATCTTCGGTAAATTTCTCTCTCTCTCTCTCCAAGATCTCTCTCCCATTTAGTAACAAAATACGGCGGTGTAGGGTCATGGACTGTCAATTGCATTTTATATGTATGAGAAAGCACTCCTCTCAAGGGATCACCACTCACACACATATTCTCTAGTGGGCTAAGAGGGCGGTCAAAATCTTGAGCTGGCAGCAGTGACTTTATAAAATGTTGAAATTGGATCTTTCTCCAGATACCCAGACTCGGGAAAGAATAGTCTATTCGGAGCTGATCCGTAGTGGACCAGAGAGAATTGTGTAGGAAATGAATAGCCCGATAGACACCGCTCTCAATCCAGATCTGATATACTGGGTCTCTCCTGCTAGTCAGAAACTTGGGGTGACCTAGAATAGGGGACATCGGAGAGGGGAACACAGTAAGTCCCTCTCCGCGGAAATATCCTGCCACCACTCTCAGCGTCTCACCTATCAGGGGGTGTCGGCGTAGTGCAACCATGTCCGGGGACCAAGCCGCAATACTTAGCATTACAGGAGACTGCGCGTCTTCCAATGTCACCCATCCTTTAAAGCTGGCGTGCCTGCACCAGTCTACCAACCGGGTCAGTATTCCATACAAAGCGCAAGAACTCAGAGCGAATTTTATGCAGCAAGTAAAGAGGAATACATACAGGTAACGTTTGCAATAAATTGAGGAGACGTGGCATGATGTTCATTTTTAAAATATTACATCGGCCAAACCAAGAAAAGGTCTGTTGCCGCCATTGTTGGAGATCGCTGTGTATGGTGTTAAGCAGTGGTACAAAGTTCAATTCTACAACTCTTTTAATGTCAGCAGGAATATTAGTACCCAGGTATCTAATAAAACCTCGAGCCCATTTAAACAGGAAGGAGGACGCTAATGCTTTCTGTAGCGCGGGTGGTAAGTTAATGTACAGCACCTCTGATTTTTGTAAATTAATTTTATAGTCGGGGAACTGAGCATAACGACGCAGCTCTAGTAGTAGGTTGGGAAGGGTCACTTGTGGAACAGTAATGTAAAAAAGAAGATCGTCCGCATATGCAGCTACTTTGTGGTCAACAGAACCCACCCTAACACCCTTAATATCTTGGTTCTTGCGAATATGACCTAGCAAGGGTTCATGGAGTAGAATAAAAAGTAAGGGAGACAACGGGCACCCCTGTCTTGTGCCATTTGTAATAGAGAACGGACGGGAAAAAATGCCATTTACTCGAACAGAAGCGGTAGGATTCCTATACAGGGCCTGTATCCACGTAAACATCTGAATACTAATGCCAATAAAATTAAGGACCTGGCGCATATATGTCCAGTTTACTCGGTCGAATGCTTTTTCGGCGTCCGCCGAGAAAATCATAGAAGGAATTTTGTGAACAGACACGTGGTGAATCAAGTTCAGCGTACGAGTAGTGTTATCCCTTGCCTCCCTAAATGACAGGAAACCACTTTGGTCCGAGTGAATAAGGCGGTGCAGGATGGGTGTTAGCCTGGGCGCCAAATGCTAGAAAAAAGTTTTATATCACAATTTATATCTGGTGGAGTCTGTAGGCAACGGGTATTCCGAAGAAAGTGCGTTGAAGACCGTCAAAAACGGGGCGGAAAGTTGAGGCAGAAACCTCTTAAAATAGGCTAAGGTAAACCCGTCGGGACCTGGGGCCTTACCCGTGGGTGCTTTCGTTAGGAGCATCTAAGGCTGCCAGGGCCTCCTCCGGAATCTTAAGAATGCCAGAGGCTGCCAGGTAATCCCAAATTTGTGTCTCAACTACGGCCAAGTGACTCTCCTCAGAGATCCCCCTCAAATTATAAAGATTAAAATAGAAGTCCTTGAAGGCATTAGCTATATCTTGGGAACGATGTAGAGGGATACCAGCTCGCGACTGGATGCAAGGAATAAAGGCCCGGGCTCTTTTGACTCTTATGGCGCGCGCTAGTGCTTTTACACATTTATTATTATATTCGTAAAAAAACGCCCTGCATTTGTCTAATTGGGACTTTGCTTGGAAACAGAACTGCATATTTATTCTCCCTCTCAGTTCCACTAATTGTGCCTCTGTGTCCCGGGAGTGGTCGCTTTTATGTCTAGTCTCCAGAGCCTTCAGCCTTGCTGAATAAATAAACCACGCACAAAACATTTATGGGCTTCCCATACATTCAGGGGGCTAGAAACAGACGCTTCGTTTCTATCCATAAAGGCCGAAATCTCGCTTTCCAAATGGGACCCAAAATCATCAAAGGATAAAAGAGATTCATTCAGACACCAAGAACCACCCTTAGGGGGGGAAGCATCAGACAATATCGTGATCGAGATCGGTGCATGGTCAGAAAATGTCATATTCCCTATCTCTGTGCGTTGTACTTGTGGGATGGCATCATGTCTAACCAGAAAAAAATCTAAAAGCGAATAAGTTTTGTGGACAGGAGAATAAAAAGTGTAGTCACGCTCACTAGGGTGTTGTAGTCTCCAGATATCTGTTAGCTGATGAAGGTGCAAAAGGTTTTTTAAGCGTCGTAAGACAGACCCAGGCAGGTGGGAAGCCCCCCTAGACACATCTTGGACCGGATCCAAGGCTAAATTAAAATCGCCCTCTACTACCAAAACTCCCTCTGCAAACACATCAGCAATCTCCAGAAACTCCTCTAAAAAAGACACTTGGTTAGTATTAGGAAGGTATAAATTAACCAGGGTAAACAATCTGGAGTGAATCTTCCCCTTAACTAGGAGGTACCGCCCCTAAGGGTCCATCTTCAAAGCAGTTAATGTCCAGGGGAGGGATTTATCAATCAGTATACTAACATCCTTGGACTTAGAGTCAGGAGATGAGCCATGATATGCCATTTGAAATCGACAGTTTTTTAGTGAAGGTATCTTATCATGACGGAAATGCGTTTCCTGTATAAACGCTATTTGGCATTTTGAACTATTAAGGAAATTCATCACCACTGAGCGTTTGGTCAGGGAATTAAGACCTTTCGCATTAATAGATGTGATTTTTAGAGACATGTAGGCGCTGAAGTATTCTGTCAACTATGCGTCCACTGCAATCGAAAAATCGGGATTACTAAAAGGGTGGAAAAATGGGGGGAACCAGGGAGAGAAAAAAAAGGAAAAAGAAAAGGAGAAAAGGAACAGATACAGGAGAGTAAAACAAGAGAAAAGGGAGAGGAAGAAAAAGAAGTAAAAGAGTAAGGGAAGATGGAAAGTGCTCCGGTCGAGCAACCGAAGTCCACCAAGTAATATAGTACTAAACAATACCTAGCTCCCAACCCCTAAGGGTAGGAGCGAACTAGTGGGGGAAGTGGAACCCGACAAAGGCAAGGCTCCACCCGCCTCCACCGCAACTATAGTGTTAACTAAGTTCAAAACTCTGCCAATAACCCAAACTCAAATACAAATTTTGAAATTATGAAGAAATCAACATTGCTGCCACAGGAAAGCCAGAAAAAAGGAGGACACTACTTTGGGCAGCGTCTCCATCTTCAAAACCATGCAATAAAGCTATAGACGTGTATAGACCCATGTAATTGAATTGAAGGAGTCCACGGCCACGGCGCCCCCCACTTCACCAACAGCGCTGAACAAGTAGGCCCAAACAATGCCCACTGCTTCCACCCAAGGGTAAACCCAGTGGGGCATAGCAGTCTGCGGCGGCTCCCCCGTGGACCACTCAGTCCGGCAACCAATAATAATAGTAAATATATCCACAGCATGAATAGTAGCTCTTTACAGACACCTTAGCAAAAAAAGCTGAGCTTCACTGGGCAGCACGGCACAAAACAGTGTACACAGTAAAGCGTCATCCCGTGGCTGTCATCCCCCAGCAAACCCTGAAGGGATCTCCCTGATTCATACAAAATGTCTCCAACTGCGAGTCTCAGGTCAGTAGTGCAAAAGAGTATAGACAATCACGGCCTGTATTTCCATTCTCCAGCAATACATTGTACCACATATGTATAAAAAAAAAAAAACACAATGAAAGTGCATATGTAGGACAAACATAACACTACCGCAAAAATCAAGTCAGCATAGGGTACCCAGAGTACTCATCAAAAAATGAAACCAGAGACCCCAAAAAACACATTAACAACAGTAAAATTTGCATTAAACAAGAGTCATAAAGCAGCTCAGCTGCAGTGGTCATTTTATATTCGTCAGCAGTTTCCCAATGTGATAAACCAGCAAACCCAAATAAGCATCTGGTACAATAGGGTAAAATCAAGGTTCATTAGCTGTAGGGCCCAATGTAATCCTCTCTCCTTGTAACGCAACACGCCCAGATCTCCTAGGTAAGTCCCTCCTGCGGTTCCGCTGCAAAAAGACCGCCTCCTCCGTAGGAAAGTCCAGCCAGTCAGGAAGTACAATTGGGTCCACTCCCAGCAGGGAAAATAACGCAGGGAGTTGTGTATGGCGATGAAGGACAAATGTCTCACCTCCTTTAGTCACTATGACATGCACTGGGGAGATGGAATCCTTTGAGCCAGCTGCAGACAAAGCGGGCCTCCCTGGAGTAGCAGGGACACACAGCATGGAGCTCGCAGGCTCTCCTGCAGAAGCTCTTTCACCAGCAGAGGGAGAAGCCATATTAGGTGCCACGTGGGCTGGGGCGGACAAGCCCTGCGGGGCGAGATAGCGGGTTAAGGACGTTTCCTTACCCGCTCTCCTGGATTCCGGTGTCCTCCTGTCTCGAGGCATGCGACCTGCGGGGGAGGAAAGCTGCGGAGGAGGCTGCCAGACTAAGAAGAAGCGGCGGAGGCGGCGGGAGCACGGACAGAAGCTGCCTCACCCCGCCATTGCGAAACCATGCCCCGCAACCTCTATTTCTAAGATCAACTGGTTAGACAGTTCACAATATGTTATATTACCAACCTATTGTGGCTGTACCAAAAGTTGTGGCTGCACAAATATTAACCAATTAAACTGCATTGGATGTAAGCCATATCTGACATATTTCTCACCATCTAGCTTGACTTCGTTCCACTTTAAAAAGCTGTGGAGCATTGATAAGTTATAGTTCCAATATTTGTCACTTTTTATTGCTCTCAAATGGAGACATTCTGGACCTTGTTGACTTTAAGCTTAGTATAATCAATGAAACTCCCTTTTGAAAGATAAATTATACTGAAAAATTGAGTAAACGCATGGAAAGAGTAATACTCTTATGGTGAAGCTTGCATGAAATGTTTTTATGAGATGCTGATGAACCACTTGAATTGTAAATTACCTATTCTAAGTTTGAGGCACTTCATTATCTGCACATCATCCAATCAAGAAAACCATTAAAGGATCATTTTAACACTTGAAAATTATTTGGCTGGCAAGAGAAGATGACTGTTTTCTTACTTTGTTTGCACGATCATGATATATTTCACTTTAACTTTTTGGTTCAGTTTTATTTATCAGACTTTTGTAATGTGAAGTAATGTATAAAACCTATGAAATGTCAATGTTATCTTTTAAAGTTGATGCGTTTTTTCTCATTTCATTTATTCTTCCTATCTATCGGTCTGAAACAGAACATAAAATGTAGGACATATATAATAGTTGCCAACCAAGTCTCAATCACATTTGCAAATTTGCTATAACAATTTTATTACATACTAAAATATTTACTAAATTGTTAAAAGGCTCTTTGTCATGCCCAAAAAAAATCTATAGGTAATGTAAATATATTGAAAAGATTTAGAAAGCTTTATTAGAGAGTTTTGCTTTTTTTTTGTAAGACACATTTATTTCTAGTCTGCTTGCTATCATCACCTAAATATTTCCACTGTTTCATTAAAAGATAATCAGAAAAAAAAGATTAAGTGACAATAAAGACACCCATACACTTGAAATGGGACACAAGGTGCATAATATAGGTTTTTTTTTGTTTCCAATAACATTTTGGAGGAGCACGTTCTATCTTTCTTAGGTTAAAGTACTGGTCAAACAACAGTACACAAATACCCCCCAATAACCTCTCCCTCAACAAGTTACCCTGCTGTACTGTGACCCACCGTAGCATACAATAACCTATACAATTAAAATTTTAAAACGATAAGCTTATCCCATCTAAGGGACAAAGATGACAGCTTGGTGGTATGCCTTCCCACTATTTAGCTAGCCTTGCTCAACAGCTGGAACAAGAAGAGAAATTTTGTTGCCCTAACAATACAACACTACCATCAACAAGCAGGAAACATAGGTACAGCACTGTGCACCTTGCTCAGCAGTAAACACCCCTCACTACCCCACCATGTCAGTGTTTGAAGAAAGAAAACTGCAGAGAAAACAAAAAAGAAGGTATAAGACAAAACAAAAAGGGAAAACACATGTATCAGAAAGATATAGAAAGAGAAGGTTTTCTAAAAAGATAAAAATAAATAAATAAACACAAGGACATAGAGCAAAGAGTGCAACCCAGGACCACCAGACAAATTGACAAAGTACATGCTCTTCCTATGCTTTTCAGATTGCTAATTTGTGATTCCGAAGTTTGCCGAAAATCAACAAGTTTTACCTTGGGATATTTTTCTACATGACCCAATAAAAATCAGTCTTAACTGGTGACAAATTGGCAAAAAGTAGCAGTTATAGGCCAGGAACTACATCCAATTATAGCAATTCTCACAACTGTATCATTTGATGTGAAATATTGTTGATGTTCAGTTTCTTAGTGGTTAAGATGTTTGCTGGGAGAGACAGAGAGATTAAATATTTTTTTAAAGGAGCAACATAAAGAGAATAAAGATTTCCATAACTGATTTGTATTCCACATGTTAGTTGCTTGATTCATACTGATCTTAATGATATGCATACTTGTTAAATGTCAGTAATTTAGAAGTTCTTCAAGCCAGAGGGTCCGCATAAATGCCAGACAACTAGGTTGTCCGAAGGAGCTAATTAATAACAGCTCCAATCTCTGTTAGAAATGTTTTTGTTAAATAACACTAAACTTAGTTAGCTTAGTTAAACTTATTTAAGACACTTTCAGGTTGTAAACAGGGTAGCTGTGCCCATTCCAACAGCAGAATGCAAGTTCCTGCATTTGTGGCAAGGACCTTTTGAAGTGACAGAGAAGATTTGTGAGGTAAATTATAAAGTGCATCAACCTGGAAAGATAGGGAACCCATACCGGCTGCAGCAAGTTCAGGGTGGTAGATATAGAATCCGAGTTGCCTCTTCATTATCCAAGGCACAGACACAGCAGGTTTGGGAGTTCCTGCAGAAGAACAAGGAGCTATTCTTAGACTTACCTGCACTTACTAATGTAATTGAACATGACAATATTACTAAAAGTGTGCGTTAAACACTACCACATACCAGAGGTCCAACAGAGGCTATCCCAGAGGAGATCGGGACGATGTTACAGGTAGGGATTATTAGGTAATCACAGAGTGAAGGGTTTAGCCAAATGTGTTGGATACCAAGCCTAACAAAACTCTACAGTTCTGCAATAACTTCCAGAAGCTGAACAAGGTTTCTATACTTGATGCTTACGCCATGCCCCAAGTAGATGAACTGATAGATACACTAGGCCTTAAAAGTCCGGTATATCACCACCTGCCTTCTTTACTGCAGAAGGTTATTTTCATTACAAAAGTATGCCCTTTAAATTACAGACTGCTCCAGCCACCATCCAAAGGGCAATTGACAAGTTGTTAGTTCCACACAAGCAATATGCCTTGGTGAACTTGGAGTGCATTTTCATTTTTAGCAGAGACTGGGAGTCCCATCTGCACAAAGTTCAGGCGGTACTAGATTCACTGATGAAGGGTGGGTTTACCGTGAATTCAGGGAACTGCACAAATGTAATGAAGGAGGATGTCACGGTCCCTCCCGTGACTGAGGTTAGAAGATCTGAGAGACTGGCTGCACGTGAGGTTATCTGACAGTCTCTTTGCTTTCACTTGTTTCAATGTTGTTGTTGGTAATGATCACACCTCTGGTCTCAGCTGCAGCTTGTTATTGTTACTCTTCCTCTATTTAGCCTAGCCTTACTATTCAGGCCATGCCGTTGATATTCTCTGCTTGGAGGAGGAAGAGCTGGTTTGTGGTCCTCTCATGAGTTCCTGTGCATCCTTTTTCTATTGAAGATAAGTTTACTGCTCTTTGTATTTTGTTGTTACCCTTTGCTCGTTGTTACTAGGCCTCAGGGAGACGCTGGTTCGTTCATCTGAGAAAGTCTCATACCCTCTCACTACTCCTAGGGCATTCAGGGCCTAGGGCCTTGCATCCTAGGGTCTGGGTTCCGGTGTATGAATCCTCCCACCTTCAGGGTCTATTCATACTGACAGGAGTCAGTGCTAGATTTAGGGTTGCAGTAGTTGGTGACCATTTCCCTCTCCCTAGCTTGGAGGTCTAGTCCCTTGTCATTATCTTCATGTTTTGATTCTGGTGTTCCTCCATTTCCCCCTTACCCCGTGACAGGGAGGCAAGGTACCATGGGTACATTGTGGGAACAGGGCTTGTCAAAGCCCAGATCAACAAAGTAGAGATAATACAGAACTGGCCACGCCCTCCTAATAAAAAACAAGTACTAGCATTCCTGGGCATAGTGGGGTATTATTGAATATTTGTAACCAACTTTGCTCCCTTTGCAGCCCCTCTTACTTATGACCAAAGGTTTAAAGTCAGGTATGATAATGTATAATCCAGAAGAAGGCATTCCTAGGGTCAGCACCCCATCTTAGTCGCTTCTGATTTTTCAAAGAAATTCATAGTTGACGGATGCCTCTAATGTGGGATTATAGTGAAAGAGCACCCAGTGTTTTTAGATAGCTTGTAGCTAAGGCTGAAAAGAGGTATGCAGTAGTGAAGTGTGAGTGCTTAGCCATCAAGTGGACCTAAAAAGTTATAAGCATTAAATGCATAAAAATGCTGACACTCTTTCCCGGTTTCAATATTTCGGCTCCTCTCTTGCCTCCACCTCCTCAGGGTTGAGGCAGGGTAGGTGAATATGTACAGGAAGGATGTATAAAGATATATTAAATTTACTTACCTAAAGAATTTTTATCAAACCATGGTAGTTTTTGGTAGTTTTTACTACCATAATATTGACAATGTTAAAAAAAAAGTCTTTGTAGAGAAAATGTACTTCTTTGTCCCGAAAGACTTCATTGGGACACACAGGGGGGTCTGTGGTGTGGTTGTAGGCACAGAATGACATTGGTAATAATAACAAGAGTACAGCAATTAATAAAGTGTGTGCTACGGTTTGGATGTTAGGCCATTACTGGGACAGGAACACACAGGTCCTGTGTTAGTGTCGTAGAAATGGGACACCACAGTGTTGCTGTCTAAATAAAAAGAAAAAGAAAGGAACTTTACAATAATTGTTTAATCTTGCTTATATGAAAATGTCATTATTAGGCTTTCAGACATTACTACGTTTTTTTTTTAATTTTATAACTTACACTCATTTTTAGTTTTACATGTTGTACTCATTTTATATTATGGCTTCCTATATTTAATAACTAAAAGTTTGAGCTTCTGTTCATAAAGATTGATAAGGTTGTGACATAACTGCATAAACATGAATCTCTATAATTGGAAGTCAAGAGAATCATGATGGGGAAATTAATCAATTCTTTCCTACATTACAAATGTAAATGTGCTTCCAGTTTAGCTTCACTTCTGTAGTTGTCATTGAGAAATGCACTGTGTTTTCTCTGTTCACACAGAGTAAACATTAAATTATTTCTTGATAGTTTGTCTTACCATGTGTAATAGAAAAAGTAACACATTTACCATTTTTATGCATTGTAATGCAGTGCATTATGCTCCAATCCTTAACAATCCTCAGTCATCTGTGTAGCTGATCATTGTGACCCTTTTCAATACACTGATTTGGGCACAGAAACATGTGCAGCAGTGCAAAAAATTCACCACAGTCCAACACATAGGTGGGAACATTGCTCCCTATGCAATGAGCCTGATTTATTAAAACTCTTCAAGACTGAACAAGATAGACTATCATAGGTGAACCTGGGTGACCCAGCAAACCTGGAATGGATCCGGTTAAGGTTTGAAAACATTTTTCAACAAATAGCAAACGATTTATAAAAAATCCATTCCAGGTTTTCTGGAACATCCATGTTCCCCTATCTTCTCTAGTATGAGAGTTTTAATAAATCAGGCCCAATGTCTTATGTCCTTGCTTTGCCAGAATGAATTGGATTTTACAGTTTTTCAGAGGGGGACTTAATTTTCCTATTACAATTTACCTGTTACTTGTCTTCACCATGCCTTCTTCCTGCAGGGAGTCCTGCAGCCAGTCCCCATTCAGCAGCTGTTCCTTGCTCTGTCACACTGCACAATATGGGCTAGAGGAAATGTACAATTAGCTTCTCCCTGTTCCAAGTTGTTTCCTGACCCCTTAAGTGGCCACATAACATTTACTCTAGACCAAATAAATACAATAAAGAGAGCAGAGAAAACAGAGAGAGTTTTTTTTTTTTTTGAGCAATTTAAGTGTGTATTGATAAAACAATAAAGTATACAAATAGTATTAAAGCAGCATTGATATACAAAATAAACAATGAAATCAGACCGTAATACCGTAATCTTTTGGTCTAACTCTTAGTAGGTAATATCCTAGACATTAGTCACCTTCTATTATTGTACGTATAAAGGCATCCAAAATAATGTACGGCAGATGTAGCCCGACGTAGCCTTATTACCCGACATGTTTCACCTTTATTAGGCTTCTTCAGGGGTATTTATATGCTTTAGGTGCATACAACATTAACCAATATAGGAAGATAATTTGAGATTTGAGACAATAATCTCTGGGATGCTGTCTAATTGCAGGGAAAGAGTCAAAACAATGTGGATGACCTCGGTTTCCCCTATAGAAGGGTGCAGTTTTTTTTTGTAGAGGATCAGTTCCATAGGACAATAAGACAATTATTTTGTATATCAATGCAACTTTAATACTGTTTGTATACTTTATTGTTTTATCAATACACACTTAAATTGCCCAAAAAATGCTCCCTGTTTTTCTGCTCTCTTTATTGTATTTATACTGACTTTAAGTGAGGATGGGCACCCCATCGAAGGGATTGCTTTACTAATCTATTGAGCAAAACTCCACTAGTGCTTGCTCTACTCTCCTTGCTACAGATTTAAGGTGCGTACACACTTCCAATTTTTATCGTTCCAATCGAACGACGAACAATCGATTGGGCAAAAAATCGTTCGTAAAAAAGTAACCAACGACGCTGACGAACGAGGAAACTTGTTGGAAACGAACGACCGGACCGGCGGATCGGATTGGACGACGATCGTTGAACATCGTTCGTGTGTACGGTCGTTCGTTGATCGTCCATGCTCAGAGCATGCGTGATGAACGAACGTCGTTCACTTTCCTGTCATGCACATAGTTCCTCTATCGCTTAAACGATCGTATCTATTGTGTGTACAATATCTACGAACGATCGTGTCGTTATCTCTATGTGCAGGATCGGTGCTATACGACCGTTCGTATATATCGTGCAGGATCGTTCGTCGTTCGTTTTCCAACGATAATAATTGGAAGTGTGTACGTAGCTTTACTATAGACCACCCATCACTTTTAATGGCATTAGTTTTATATTTGCTCTGGGTATACTTGATATTGTTTGGCCTCTGTTGCCTATCTAAGCTTTTGTCTGAGCTCACACATTACTTGACCACTGCAACAACCTTTACCTGACTACTAACTCAGGGCCACTATCAACACTGCCCCTGGATACCTTGCCTTGTGGCTGACATCTGTGTAAAACCTTTGGTTCATTCCTCTGACCTGGTTTGCAGTTTGGCCTGTCTTTATTCTAGTTTACCCTTTATTTATTTATATCTAGTTTAGCCTTTATTCTGCTTTGTGGGTCAGTGGTCCTCCTCCAATTTTTTTTTTCTCCCAGATATCATCCTTAGTGTACCCAAGTACATTTGGCAACTGATACCTGCAGAGGTAGGATTATTTAGATGAGTCATCTAAGTGAGAAAGATGAAGTGAATAAAAGAGATTCTGTTTATATATTAGGTATGTCTAAATATACATTTTCATGTTTAAATTGAGCCTGAAAAATGCAGCCCCAACATTTAAGTACTGGCAAGCTGCAATACATGAATGGTATTGTTCTGGGGTTTAAATGCACTTTAGATTTTTATAACATGACCAAATACTGTATATGAAACAATGCTTTTTACATATATTTGAGTATAATGCTCATAAAATAACTGTAGCATGAGTATACTGTATTTGCAAAATAACCCCTGCCTCTTTCTTTTTTGAAAAGGTGTCCAAATAATAAGTTATTATTAATTATTGATTGAATTCTGTTACTTAAAACCTAACAATTTTCAGCTGGTGTACTTTTATATTTGGTTACAGAACAAACAACAGGACACAATAGGCTTTAGGTTACAGGTGCATTGACCCTTTTCAATGTTCACAAAAGTAAAAGAAAATAAGAAGGAAATTCAAACTTTCTCAAGATTCCAGAATTTACTCTATGTCCAATGTGTTATGTTCTACTTTTTGTGTTATCAATTCTTTTTAAACAGATCTAGAGAAGAAAACTAAAACATAATTATAATGGCAGGTGTGTAGGAGTAGGGGTCACAGCTACCTAAGACCTGGGCCATTTGATGAACTTTTGTACCACAACAAAGCAGAGGGGTGCTGGTGTATTGAGAACTCCATGGCAGAACTGCTAATGATCTCTGCTGAGTGCACAGGTGCTTTAATATGCCTAATCCTTTTAATGGTCACTATACCAAAGCCCAGTACCATGGAAACTGTAAATAGCTATCCTAATATCATTGTCAAGCATTGTCTGTGCCATCAGTTCTTTGGTAACAAATAGAAATGAATGTAAGGTTTGTGCATTCTGCAGGATGGCAGGGGTAATAAAAGTGGCAACCATGCTTTTAGGGTGAGTTGATATAGGTGTAAATCTGTGAATATCAGAATAGGAATGGTTGTAAAAGAAAAATATATTTGAGGAAAAAATATTTTAAAAAAACAAAACCAGCAAACAAAGTTAATTTTAAGTTAACCCTTTTGACAACAGAAACAGCTCACACAGCCTTGGGCATCCCAAGTTGAGCAAAGCTAGTTATGACTGTATTGCCTAAATTAAATTAGTTATTAAAGAACAGGTATAATTTCAATATTGCCATATGCATAGGCAGATGTGGTCATTCAAGGTATATTTTGTCTAATTGTTTAATGTCTAAACCTATTAGACCAAAATACCTAAATAAATATAGACAGTAAAAAAAAAAAAAGTGCACAAGAGGGATATGTTTGTTAAAGGGTTTTTCTTGCCAATGTTTATTCTTTTTTTGGCCAACAATCAGCAAGACAAGCTTGTTCCCTCTCTACACAATCTGAGCAAAAACTGCAGCAGCCTTGCTAATAACTTCAAATTATATTAGCATGAACAGGACCACGTGCAGAAACACTGGAACCTGGAGTGGTTTTGAGGTGTGTGAGGTCAGAGAACCCACCCTTTCTATTGCCAAATTCAGAATCCCAATAAGCACTTCTGCCTTAGCATCTGATTTCTTTAGAATCCACTGAAATGACACAGTCTGGTGGGAATGTATACCCAGACTACATCTAGGATCATCCAGAGTTGTCACAGTGGGCAGTCAACATCAGATGAAATTGGTATTGACTCCATATACTACCCTATAGCTAAATATATTCTGGGGAATTTTATGAGCCTAAAAGATGTCAACACATTATTCTTGACTCAGTTGGCACTACAATTTTTGCAAGTTTCCTAACCTAATCAATCTCTACTTTGCTGAATCAATTGCTTCATAATTTGCTGAATCTCTATTCGTGTAATCTGTGAAGGAATGTTTATTAGTGAACCAAGTTTTCCAGGATTATAATAAATACTGAAAATGAGAAAAACAGTTAGACACTAGTGATGGCTGATTTTGCCCAGGTCTTGATAGTCTATCATTGCTGTCGGTGTCCCTATAGTAAGATCTACCTACCTACCTTCCTGGGTTCCAGGAAATGATGACTAGCAAACTTTATTCAAAACAATCCTTGGGTAGTGTACTACTTTAATGCACCCTGCACATCCTTGTAAACCATAACGTTGAGGTTGATTTACTAAAAATGTTTAGGTTCTGATGTCTCTTTCCACTTTTTGGCAGAATATAACAAATAATGTACATTTTATAAAATATATTTTGGAGAATGAATATTTGCTTATAATCTATTCAAATGTATCAAATACAATATCAGTAATTCTGTGTAAGTATTTTTTTTTTCAAAATGAATGTTTTTTTTAGGGTTGTGACCTGTTAATTAACCCTGGACACCACACTATTCATCAAGAATGGCAAACTTCACACCTTTATTTAAAGGAAACCCACTGACCAAAGCAGCTATCTCCAGAGCTCTAGTTTCCACTCCTAGCACATCAAATGAGGCATCATATACAGCTGGCCAGTGGTTACCATTGGATATGTTCTAAACAAGAGGAAAGAAAAATAAATCTCCAATTCTAGCAGAATACTTCTGTAAGAAATTATACAACAATAAAAACATCAATACCAGCATAAATGCTTGTTTAGGACCAAAAGAGAAAATATCTTATTATACGATCTTAAGGAGGAAAAAAAAAAAAGAAAGCCATATACCCTTAGTCACAACATAAGCTACAACCCATGTTAACAGAACGTGAAAAACTGAAAGATATTTTCCAACAGTCCCCTCAATGCTTGCCTTCAGGCTGCCACCCAAACTTAAAAGCAAATTAGTTAGCAGGAAACTTCACTCAGACTACCAAGATGTAAGCAAGGGAAACCTTGCAAAAATTGTGCATCTACATCAATACAATAATAGGTGTCACACATAGAAGGGGTACCTTTATTATTATTGGATCATACAGCTGAATCTGCACAGTTGCATTATAAATGAACATGATTTCTGAACACCTGTGTGACATCAATTACTTGTTTTCCCTAATCAATAAAATTTGTAAAATTTTTAATTTAAAGGGAACTGCAACTTACTTCACTTCCTTTGCATGTGTAGGGACCATGCCTGGACTTCCCTTTCCCTGATCACAATACATAATTTCAATTAGGGAATATAATCTAATAAAATAAATTTCCCACAATGACTACAAATAGTTCATCTCTTGCTTTCAAACTTGTTACAAAGTTTTTAATATCAATTTAAAACAAATTGTACTTTATTCCATGTCCGTTCTGAGAAAAAAGTATGATATTTTTGATAAATAAATCATCAATCATGCAGCAAATGAGCTATATTAGTATGTGACACTCATTTGTCAGTCCTTAAACTTAGACATGAAAATATGCTGAGAACGATCTTACCAGCAATAGTATAAAGATCAAGCATGTTGCAGAATGTTCCATGGAGTGAAAAGGGGGGAAAAAGTACAAGTTGAAATAAATATGTAAGTGTATCATTGTTCAATACACTTCATTTCATGTTGATTTTTATGCAATGTTCTAGATAATACCTCTTTTATCACCTGACAATTCAGATTTATAATCTGTGAAATGTAGTGTCAGCTTTGCAGAAATCATCTTTTTCCTCAATTTATTAATTCTTCTTGCATTTAAAGTGACACAATTGTTGCAAAAAAAAGAAAGAAAAGTATATTTAGCACGCTCCAGATTTCCCCTATCTTCAGCAGATTTTCTTTAGGAAAAAAGATAACCCAACAAAGGCACTTTGTCACATGCCCATTGACATATTGGTAAACAAATTTCTCATTGATTTAGTGACATCAATGGACATAGGAGAAAGCAGGTTTCCAAGGAAAAATATAATCAGATCATAAACAATGGTAAGAAGAAATGAAGTTAGTTTCTATGCCAACTAATACCAGTATTAGTATATACTATAGCCCATCTCAAGAATATTGTTTATTCTTTATTAATCTTACTCTTCTTTCTTTAAATAGTCCATTAACTCTAAATGACCTTGTTACACTTAGGTAGCTGTCATTCTCTGAGACAAAAAGCCATGTATTGTGTCTCCAATAAATCTTCTAAATGAATCAAACATGTTCCTCAATTTATACCATTTGTAATTGGTTAAGGGCCATAAATAATTTGCACATATTCATTACGAATGTCCTCAGAATTTATTGGATGGTTCTTACTTTTCCTTTCATTGAATAGGTTAATATCCTTGGGAAGGGCATTAAACACCAAAAAGACAAAGCAATATTATGAAAAATGAAGAAAATGTGATAATATGTCCTCTTTTTTGCCTTGGCTGTTTTCACAAACGAAAAAAAGAAATCTTTGTACATATGGCTGCATGTTTGCAAAAAGAGATGTTGGGAAATAATACATTATAGGACATGCCTTGTTATGTTTAATCTTTTTCTGAAATTTACAAACATTTTATTTAACTGTGTTTTCAATATTTTTGTGCTGCTTCCATCACTGCTTACAATTTAAATTAATAGCGTTTTTATTCTTTTTAATAAAGGGTCATAGTTGCTTCAAGGACTTCAAGGCCTCTATCTAAAACATCTCAGCAGCTTATACATTGAAATATGTAGGTAAAAGAAGGCAAATGAAGATGTCCACACTATAGCTGAGTGTCCATGCAGGCAGATTGTAAACTTTGCCCTGGTGTGGTATCATTTGAGCCCTGATTTCCAGCTAAAAAAAAATCCCTTTCATTGCTCATCCCTACTTAAACTAAAAAGGGCAGGGTGTGTTTCTTACACTTGCCTTTGGTGATCAGGTAAACCCCACATCATGATTTTTATCATTTTTTTGTATTCTTGTAAATTGACTGTATGTTGAGATTTAGGGTTGTAAGGATTCAAGGTTTTCAATTTTATTTTTTATTATTGAGCTTGATGGTCATACACCTTTTTTTTAACCAAACTAGTTCTATAACTACATGATATTCAATTTCTGTTCCCTGGCAACTCCTACAGTGGAAATAACATATTTCTAATATTTGTTTTTTGACCCAAGAATAATGTCACTTTTTGTAATGCTTGTAGAGGCCTGTACTACAAAATTTCTCAATGTCAATGCATTAAGGCTAATTTGGAAAAATACAAAAATACATGTTAAGCAGTAACAAAAGAATTAGGAATAAAAGCTCACAGTACAAACCACCTTAGTAGGCTTTACATTATGTAAAAAGATAATTGTTTTGCCAGTTTTAAATTACAGGGTTATTTTTACCACTTTTTTTGTTGAAAAATATGTTTTTAAATTAGTGATTCTCCTTACATTCCTTTATCTCCTTAACAAGTAAGCCTTAACACAAAAAGATAACATCCATACATGCATTATAAACAGGATCTTTTAACATTTTCATAATAATAACACATTTTCTTATTTTCATAGCAAAATAAATTGACATTTTGAGGATTGTAAAAAGGGAAATTAACACAATGTCATACCTGTTATATTGTAAACCTAATCTTTACTTTAATAAATTTGGAATCAAGAATTGTTGGCATATAGCTAGTATGAAGCAACAATAAATTATGATTTGTCTTTAAATACGAGTTGTTATCCTTGGTTGCCATTTATTTGTTCAGTTTTGAAGATAAACTGGTTTATTTCTAATAAAATTGCAAAATATTATGATTAGTCCTCTAAAAACATACAAAATAAAAAAAAATTGTGGAACATTTTGTATTATAAAGTGGATTTGTTTTTGTCACATTCCTGCCAACCTTTGTATTTTACATAAGGATAGTGCAAAATGTCTTGTATAAATCTTATGTCTTAAGACAAAATTTGCTTTTTTGCTTTTAAAATGCAAAAATAAGTACTTTAATTTTTCTGATGACCTACAATCAAGTTGGTGAAGCAAGAATGCATTGAGGAGAATTTTGTGGCAGATTCAGTTATTCGTACATGAGACTCTGCAGGCAAATAACAATTGTGTAAAGTTTGAAGTAGGACTTTAATTCAGTTTATAGAAGGTGAACTTTGTGGTTTGTGGCTACACCTGTAGAGTAGCTTTTCCTAAACTAATGTTTAGTAAATACTGTGACCAAATACAGGAGATAAATGAAAAAAAGCATTTCTGTAATCTGGCTCAGTCCCACTACCCTGTACAAATTTGGTTAGGATAATTGTAATATTTGTGACAAATTATAACCAAAGGCCAATATTAGCAAATTTCCAAACATTGCACATTCAGTTTGTCTGCTAAAGCAATGCCATTGTTTAACCATCATTCAGATTTTACCACAGGCAATATGCTGTCTTCCTATATCAAATGGTTTATGTCCCAACCCAGACCCAATAAAAAGCTTAGGATTGCACCAGCCACTAACTCAAGTAGTCTGTTGAACTGTTAGTTAGGTGCTACTGCTGCAGCTTTCTCCAACTGCTCTGGAGAATAAAAGTTTTGTTGGGACAAAACCTGCTGCTAGAGAGCTGCAGGTTACATCCGGCAGGTAGGCTGCAAACTGTGATTTCCCATGAATTACTACATCTACTAGAAAGGCTGATTGTAAACAAAGTATGAAATTGTGTTTATACACCTGTTTTATTGTTAAACTTAATATTTAACGCAAGAGCTGCTATTAGGGTAGGGGCAAAGGGTACTTCTGTACAGGGCCCTGATCAAAGGAGCTTGTTTTTTGTAATGCTGGACCTCTTAGGTATGGGGGAGGGGGGACTAGGAAGCCTAATAAGTATGGGGCCCATACATTTCTGATGGTTTTTGAGGCTCACTGTTTAATTTGGAACCAATAATTTTTAGCATAGCCTAGCATGCCTAGCAAAGAAACTGTACATTTCTTTTGCCACTCTTTGGAGTGGGAACCTTTGCTGGGACTTGCTGTGGTCTGTATTTAATGGCTTTAATTTGCAATAAGCAAGCTTGAACAGTTGTACAAAACACTCTCTCTCTTAACAGACACTGGTGACTTTGAGCAGTAAGACTATAAAGCCCTAGAAGCCAGCACAGGATTGAGCCGGAAACTTATATGCTCCTAAAAACCCCTTCAGCTGTGCAGAGCCTCAGATTGTGTGCTAGGGATGCTGAGAATGTAACCCTAGGCATCACTGCTAAAGGGAAGCAGGTGATGCTCTTATATCCTTGTTCTCCTTACTGCTGCAAGTGACATGGCTGGACAGAATAAATGGGGAGAGATACTTAGGTGACTTACAGCACGAGATTGCCAGTCCAATAAGTGTATCCTGATCCCATGCTGTGCCTTTTATAACTTAACTTAAAGTGTGTATCTGGGTAATATAAATATATATATACAGGTTGACAATTGAAAATCCGGCCACCGATAATCCAGGACCCGGCATGTATTTCAGATCGCACTTTCAATACAGGGACTGCATTACACTGTTTGTCCACTGATGTTTTGCTGGCCTTGGCTAGATCTTTTCAAAATAATAGAGCATTTGAATTGGCGATGTTTGCTGATGATATCCTGCTATTTTTAGATAAAGCAAACAGAGACCTGCCGGGTTTGATTAACCATATTCAATTTTTTGGTTCCTTTTCAGGGTTCTAAATTAACTATATTGAGAGCCAACTGCTTTTTCTATGAGCAGCTCCCCCTCCAGATAGCACGGTGGTGATCGCCAAACTAGGTCTTAAAATTGCTAGAAATCATATTACTTATTTAGGAGTGCAAGTCATCCATCATGCACCAGATATGCATAAACTGAACTATGCTCCACTCATTTCTATAAATGCTTCTTGGTTGTTTACCTGCCTGCCCAAAGTGTGCCTTTTTTTTACTCCTTTTGGATTTTGGAACTCTGTCCTTGCAATTATAGCAGATACAACGGGTCACCATTACCACAAAACTCTCACACGGTGCTCTTCCACATGACACCAACACACAAGCAATTACAAGGCCATGATGACCCTGTCTTAGGATCCAAATTTGAACATTTGTGTCTTTTTGCTGCTAAGAAATGCGTATTGAAAAATTGGTTAGAATTGCATCCTCCAATGACTACGCAGCTTTTAACTTACCTGCAATCTTTGATAATTTCCAGAGGAATTGGGGTTCAAAGGAGGGGGATGTCATTGTACACACCCATTTGTACACGTGGTAGATTTATTTCACTGGTGGATTTTTTTCATTAGAACACCGGATAGGGAATCCCCCTCCTCCGCAGTGTCTTGGGAGGAAGGGGATCCCCCATCAGAGATCTCCCCACGGCAGCCGAAGGGAGCCACAACAAGGAGGCTGAAGAGCCGCATGCGGCTTCGGAGCCGCAGGTTGCAGACCCCTGCCCTAATGTATTTGGGCTCTCATATGGTATGCAAAACTTGTGTAGTGTCTACGTCAGGGGAAAAATGGAAAACTAAAAAGTTTGAAATTTGGTGTACCTATGGTATGGCGAGAGTCCAAAACGTCCATCATAATTACTGTTATTTTTTTGCTGTAACTGTAAAAGTTTTCAATCGATACAAGAAAAACAATTGGGAGTACCCTGATTTGGAATCAGCAAGACGACCTGTGCCACATGGTGCTGATGTTCCCATACCAGTGTTCAGTACACTCCCTGATATTCCTGTATCCGACATGGAGGATATACAGGGTTTGGAGTGTAATCCAGAAGTTGGCAGTGAAAGTGAATATGAAGGAAGTGTATCATCAAACCAGCAGTTCTTCCAAGAAGAGCTCAATGATTTAATACGTGACCTAAGTCTGTCAAAACAAGCATCTGAACTTTTAGCATCTAGGCTCAAAGAAAAGAACTGCCTAAGACCAGAAGTTAAAAAAACGGTTTATAGGACAAGATAGGTGACACTCCTACCAAATTTTAGTGAAGATGGAGACTTTGTGTACTGATGTAACATCCCTGGACTGCTAGCCCATATGGGAGTAGCAAAATACTGAGCAGAAGACTGGCGGCTTTTCATAGACAGTTCCACTTGAAGTTTGAAATCTGTTTTACTGCATAATGGCAACTGCTATGCATCAATTCCAATTGGTCACTCAACAAAACTTAAAGAAGAATATCAAAATATCAAAATCGTCCTACAAAAGCATTGCTATCATGAACACCAATGGTCTATCTATATGTGTTGATTTAAAAATTGTGAACTTCCTACTTGGACAGCAAAGTGGATACACAAAGTACCCATGTTTCATTTGCTTGTGGGATAGTAGAGCAAAGCAGGATACACATAAAGTTGGGATTAATGAAGCAATTTGTTGGAGCTCTGAACAAGGACGGTGATTGCTTCAAATATATTTGTAATGTAGATTCTTCCCTGGATTGAGTACTGAGAAATTAAAAGCAGGAATCTTTGATGGACCCTAGATTTGGAAACTGATAAATGATTCAAATTTCACATTTAACATGACTGATACTGAAGCTTCTGCCTGGCACAGCTATGTCATGGTTGTCAAGAACTTATTGGTTAACCATAAAGCACAGAATTTTGAAGAACTGGTATAAAACTTGCTCTTAAACTTTAAAAATGTGGGTGCTACTATGAGCATAAAGGCACACTATCTCCAAAGCCATTTGCAAACATTTCCAGAAAACCTTGGCAAATGGAATCTGTGCAAACATAACCTAAAATGACTTTAATCTGGCAAGAAAATGTTTGTTGACCAGTGTAATAGACAGG
>NC_092861.1:107076676-107104360 GCF_032062135.1 Pyxicephalus adspersus
GTGTTTTTGGGAGCCAAAAAAAATATAAGACAGTGTCTTATTTTCGGGGAAACACGGTACATGACATAATTGAATTATTTTGCAATACAGTGTGGTATGATACTGGGATATTGGGCGCATCCTGATAGGTAGTAGGCGGAATAACAACTATTGATAGTGGTATACATACAGACCCCAACTAGGCATAAGTATATATCCTACTACAATGCCATCTTTATAATGTCGATATTGGCATGCTGCACTTTGTTTACCATGTTTAAGTTGGGAACAGTTCTAAAGAAAAAATGTGTATTTATTTCAGAAAATGCTATACTTTTTTTCTCCCTTTTAAACCTATACTTAAAGTTTCCACATTTAGGTAAACTTAAAATTTTGTTTCATATCAATTTTGTTAATTTTATTCTTTTACTCGACCCAAAGCATGAACTGAGAATTTCCTTCCAATGGCATTTCAAGTCATGGTCAAGATTCCAAATCTTGGTTTATTCTCAAGTATATACAGTAATGTAATTGTCACCTTTACTGCTAACACAGTCCAGCCTGGGCCTTCCTGTTGCCTTCCTGTTGCCTTCCTTGTAGAGTTTGTATTAGTGGAATAGTGTACTCTCTATTTATAAATTACCCACTCATCAACTATACACAACCAAACTGCTATCAGGACATGGCAATAATGTCTCACTCCACTCTTAGGCTATATACACACGTGCAATCATTGTGACAAACGACTGCAGGATGCATGAATGAGTGCTGTACATACAGCACCGCTCTGCTCTATGGAGAGGGGGGAGAACGACAAAGCAGCACTCTCTCCCCTTCACTTTCATTACGATCGTTCGTCATCCATCATTCGTAGATCCGCCAGGATGGTCGTTCCAACGATGGACGACGGGCGCTGTACACACGTAAGATTATCGTCCGATATCGGCCCTAAGCCAAATATCTGACAAGAGTAATTGCAGGTGTGTACCTAGCTTTAGTTATTGGCTCTAGGCATTCTAATGCAGACTGTACAAACTCTGCATTTTTAGCCTGTCAGTACTCAGCCTTTGTGCACTTTTTGCAGTTTTGAGCACTGGTTGTGTAAGTGTGATACTAAGGTTAGATGGTCAATCAGAACATAAGGGGGTAGCACAAGAGAGTTTGCCTGCGGAACCAAAAATTATGCCTCCCCTATATCTCGACTCATACCTACCTCCTACAACACAACACTTAACTTAGCTTTACGTTTGGGTGCTGCCACATGGAAGTGGGGGAAGTGTCTCAAAAAGGGTCTGGTAGCAGACCTGGACTGAGGAAAAGCAGGGAAATTTTTTTATGAAATTGGGTTGCAACAAAAAAATCCCAAATTTTCCTATTTTGTATTACACCAACCTGACTAACAAACCAAATTTAACTATGCATCAACACCTAGTGCATTAGACAACGTAACCTTGTTAGATTTGTTAAAATTTATTACACTGAATTTTGTATTGTGCTAATTCCTAAAACACTGGTAAACTGTCTTTAAACCTTTAAACCATTCTTTAAAACTAATTTTTCTCAAAATATCTTTGAATAGGAAAATGAGAATTAGCAACAATTTGTTATCACTTGTCATTAAGCAATATCATGCTTTTAGTAATTAAATTAAGTAATTCTTATTCAATAGGTCTACAGGAGTTTTATAAGCAGTTTCATTGTAGATGTACAGTTTAAGTTGACTTTGATTTTATTCAGGTCTGCTGACAAACTCAGTTTTCTAAACTGATCTGAGGCAATGGCTAAATCATTTTCGTTATAAATTCACTTCACCGCAAGAAACAAACGCATTTAGTGATATTAAAGCCTTTAAATCTCTTCTTTGTATTTTAGGCGACAATAAATAATGTAGAGAGACAATGAAACAGTTCAGTTTGGGAGAATGTAATAATGATGTGTATGCCGCTAAGTATACTTTCAATGCTGTGTTTTTAATAGTGGACAAGATACAATAAACTGTCATCTTAATGGTAAAGGATTGTAAATACAGTGAACTGAAGGAAGAAATTGTTATCTGGGACCATTGCTGCCAGCTGTCTTTTACTCCATTGCCACAGATCATGGTAAGAAGTAAGAAAAAGATGGATTTTTTTAAGAGGTCTATTAAATGAAGCCCTTGAGTACTCCCTTGAGTTCAAGATTTAAGAAACAATCAGGGTGAGTATTGACAGGACAGGAAGCTGAAAAGTAGATGCTAAAATCTAGTATACTTCAACAAAAATTCAAACAAAAAACAACCGGGTGGCCAAAA
Organism: Pyxicephalus adspersus; assembly: GCF_032062135.1. NCBI lineage: Eukaryota > Metazoa > Chordata > Amphibia > Anura > Pyxicephalidae > Pyxicephalus > Pyxicephalus adspersus. The sequence goes on from NC_092861.1 coordinate 107,078,946, forward strand.
ACATGTAAGCACAATTTTATCCAAAATGTCCAAACAAGTCCAGTTGAATGTCCATTATATATATATATATATATATATATATATAGATATATTGTAATACAGTGGCAAAAAGGTCACCTGTGTTACTAGGTGCTGGATAAGCGCTAAGTGGGACCTAGGTATCTTTGATAAAACTAGCAAAGATAAATTATCTGTGGATTACTGACCCTGGACTGTCTGACTTTCTGCTGTGTCCCCTGTCCTGTATTGTGGGCTCCTGGTCCTTCACTAGTCTTCCCACAGATGCCATCCTTTGTACACAAAAGTCTGTTATATAATATATATTGACTTCTCTATATCGCTAGATAATTGATTAAATGTATGTCTGCATGTTGATACCAGCATGTCCGTATGATTCTGTATCTTTTTTGAGTCTTCTCCTTCTTCCCCTTTTCTTCCCCTCTCTCCCCCAATCCCCCTCTTCGAGCATTTGGGGGACACGGCACTATCCAAGTGTTATACCTGCAATGAACACTACGTTGCTAGGCTGATGTCCTTAGCCCTAGCATAAAAGTCCCCCAAACGGTGACTCAAAAATCATGGTGGGCACTCTGAGGGGGGCCAGCCTCGACAGCTCCTGCTGGGTCTACTGCACATGCCTGCATTTTGACAGATCTAAGCATGAATGATGTGGACCTGCTGACCTCCCTGATGTGTGCTGTGTACGGTTCTGGAAACCTATGGGGGCTGTTGCATTTTTTCATTGCCGTGCCAATTTCACGTGGCATTGCCAACATTGTTACCTCCAGTTTGGGGCTACTAATGTGAGGAGCAGGCATAGCTTATTCCTCCCCTCTTTCCAGCCTGTGAGCCTGTGGCTGCAGGTGACTCACATATTCATTATCATTAGTATTCAACCGAAGTAAAATATCTATATTTTTGACTAAAATTGGCTAATTTGCCTTTTGATATATTTAAGTTGCAGACCTTGTTTCCTTCCACTTGGATTTATGGTACTAGTTATGGATGATCAATTGAGAAATTATTTTGATCTTTAGTGCAGCTAAAGTGCAAACTTTTTCATATGGTTACTTGAATCTAATACCTAGGTGGCTGGAGGCTGGTTATGAGCTTGCCTGTTCCTGAGTTAGTGATCCTGCAAGACCTGATTGTATCTACTGTTTGATGTCTACTTTAACCTTTGACTGCAAAACCTCCCTTGCCACATAACTCCTTCTTTTGAGTTCTACCTTGCCTTATACAAGTAGTCCCTGGGTTACATACGAGATGGGTTCTTAAGTTGAATTTGTATGTAAGTCAGAACAGGTTCATTATTTTATTAAATGCAATGAGGACAGATGGTTGTCTCAACATATTATTAGGAAGTGAAGTGTCAGTTACCGTATAAAATCCTCACTGTGAGCTACGCACAACAACATTATGGAACCGTAGACATTCATTAACTTCTGGAGCAAGCTGGGCTTTGATAGGCAAGAAGAAGAGTTTGTCTTGGTCATTAAAGAGTTACAAGAGGCTGCAGAAAAAGCTCACCCCTTAGGATGACCCACAACCTCATCTATGGTTAGCAAAGGACTTCTTATGCAAGTCATGCAAACCGCCCCCTCCCCCCATCAAGCCTACGTCCTGCACACAAGCGGACATGGAAGCCCCATTCGTATCTAGGAGTCATCTGTATGTCAGATGTCCTTAACTCGGGGACTACCATTACTTGAATTTGCTAAAATATTAACCCAAAAATCCACAGAAAATTTGTCCAGACCCAAGGCTTGAACAGAGATCTGGAACATCTAACAGGTAGTGAACAGAGTAGGCAGTTGGTAATGAAAACAAAGTAGTTAATAAGTGGGACTCCAAATGGCCCAATCAGCCTGCCAGTAAATGAGCAAAATCAAATAACTCATAATAAAGATATAGAATTATTGAGTCTGGAAGTGAAGCTCCCCCTTCCCCCCTTCAAGAGTGATTGTGAAAAGGTAGCACTTACTAGATACAGATCATCCAGAGAAAAAGCAAAGAGAAAAGTTATGTAGGTTACATAGTAACATAGTGTGATGTATTTACCACTTGGTGATGCATGCAGAACACTCCATGTTTCCTATCCGCCAAGCACTGGGCTTTGAATTTGACAACTGAGGGCTTTCCTGCACTCCAGTCACCCTACCTACACACTAATCTGCCTATCACCTTGTAGGGCAGTGGGGATTTGGAGCAGAGAAACCAACCAGAAGCCCAACATTTAACGGGGAAGAATGAGTCTTTTGTGGGTAGCTCCAACCCTGAGAGTCAAATGTTTTTCTTTGAGGAAGTCTTTCCTTTTTAATGCATAGGAAAACTGTGTAAACAATATAAAATACTAATATTAAGACTTTTAGGTTAGTGAGCAAAAGCAACCACTCCAACTCTTTAGCATTGAAGGCAGGTTTTTCTGGCATGCTTTGTTCACTGATTTCAAAAGTGCCCTGTGTGATGGCAAAGTGCCTTGTGTTGTCCCAAGCATTTCTTCCCTGCTTTTATGACTGTTCCCACTGCAAGCATCAATAAGCTTTTCCAACTCTATTTTAATGCATATCCACAGTCTTTCGCACTTTTCTTCTTTTTATGTTACATAGACATAACGCTAGTCAGCCTAATTAAAAAGCAATCAACACTTTACTCTTGAGCAGTCTCAGAAAAATTAATCATTTATTTTTCTTGAGATAGTACATGGCTATTATATCTCTTTTAGAGTTCTTAAACTTAATGTTTAATAGATTTTAAATAATGAAGTATATTATGGAGGGGCCTTGCAAAAGAGTGCAGAGATTTTAAAGACAAATATTCATGATTGCCCTGGGCAAGAACTCAGCATCTGTCCATCTGTCCCTTGTAGTCCTATTTAGTGATCCACCACGCCGCACCAGTAAAAGACCAACAAGAGCTACTGCTGTTGTTTTCTGATAGCAAGGACGCAGCAGGACTGCTCATGCTCATCCAATCACCCCTCCCCTGTCCATAGACTAGGATAAAGCTGTTTGTTCATTGCTCATTCTTTCTACTGTCTCTGGAAATTAACATTAACAATAATTCCCAGCGACAACACTGAGCATCTCTATGGGGCTTAAATGAAAGCAATGCTGCAAATATTATGAATGGAGCTGTCACAGACTATATAAATATACTCCTCAATTCCAACTCTGGGAGCACCAATACCTATGCAAACCCAGTTGGTTACCTTGGTAAAGTAGTATTGCTATCACCACTATGCTACACATAGGTATTGCAAAATGCAGATCCGTGGGAAAGACTCCACAGGTCCTCTCACTACATGCCGCCTGCAGAAGATACAGAAAAGGGGGAGAAAACATCAGTCACCCTACATAAGAGGAGAGAGTCACCAGTAATTCAGGATTTCTCAGCACAGAGGTAGTTTCCTGCTAGATTACTGGACAAAGTGAAAAAAAAAACACAAAGTACACCAAGATTCAAATAATCATATAGTTCACTTTTATATTTAGACAGTTTATGTTGAAACTCAAGTTTTGATAAAAATGAGTTTGTTTCTCTTTGTGTTCCTGTTGGAAAGCAGGTTAGTGGAACAGATCAGTCATTTATGCCCCTTGGCCAAATGTACATTCTGAACTATTGGTTTATAAAACATATATAGTCTAGTATTTAGGGCCCTGTATTACAAGCTGCAAACACCTATTTTAGGGTTTTGGCCATCATTGTTGCGGTGTGTTTGGGATACGCTTTCTTCTTTGATCCCCAAGCCCTACTCCACAGAAACTGCATGGATTATGCTGGGAATTGCATACCTATACCTCACAAATTGGGCAACTGAATTTATAAAGGTAACAAGTCATTGTACACACCAGCTATTTAAAGTGGTCAAGAAATTATTAAAAATAAATTGTGTGGTCTCATCGTATCAAGAATACCAAACAGAAAACAGAAACAGACATGTGAACAGATGTTCCAACAGTTCTATTGGAGCTGCTGGCTATTGATCTGTGGGACATGCAACAACATCAATAAAATGTAATGTTTGTAGATTGAAGGTGGCAGTATTTAGTGATCCTCACAAAAGCAACTTCATCAAACTATTTGCTGCTTTGGAGTGCATTTAAACTTCTCATGGATTTCCTAAACTTTAAAATGACAATAAATCATAAAGCCTGGTTTGGTAAAGCTCTCCAGGGCTGGAAAGGATACTCTTTAATCAGTGAAGCTGGTTGATTTATTTAGTCATTTGCTATCTGCTAGCAAATGTATTGAATCCTGGATCAGATCCATTCCAGGTTTGCTACCAGATGAAAGTGTATTCTCTCCAGCATTGGGGAGCTTTAATAAATCAGGCCCATAGTGAAGCCCTGTTTTTTTTTTTTTTTTTTGAGGGGGGGGTTATATGAGTTGTCCTACTCCAACCAGGCAATGGCACTAAACCTGTGTGATTCAGGGAGAACTAAACCCTTTGCTATGTAGAAGAGTGGATTTTTTATTGTGTTTGGCAGTGCCTCAACCAAGGATAGGGCCTCTGAGAGCAGAAGAGATTCCTTTCCTGGGGGATTATCCAGTAATCTAAATAAGATATTTGGGAGCAAAGGAACTACTGCACCCAGCATACCAGAACAACATTAAAATATATCTATACAGACATATAGAAACAGCAATACGTTTAAAAAGCAAATGTTAATTAACAGCATAAACAATAAACATATGGGAATGGCATATAAACAAATAAACAAGAGTCTTGGTGTAGTTGTATACACATGCAGAGCCAAGATACCTCCAGATACAGATTGTAGATGCCTAAGCCTGAAGATGAGCTTAGATGTGGCATCAGCTGGAATCTCCTTGAGTCAGTATGGTGGTGATGAGGAGATCCCCCAACAGACACTGGAACAACTTAAGGAGTACCTGGTCTCTGAAGAAATCAGCGGTTAGATACTGGAGCTCCTATCAGCCTATCTACCCTGCCACTCAGTCCCTATCCTGCTGCTGCAACCGGACCTCTAGCTCTCTATGGGTCATTGGTTGCCTAACCGGGCTCTGTCCTATTCTGTTTAAGGAGATCTGCACTAATTCTAACTAAGCTCCCAGACCAAGATGGGACTACAGCTATTCAGTGTACTGATAGTTGTATGTAAACTCCAATACAGATAGATTCACCTAATAGTATAATTACAAGGTGAATCATTTCACATGCACACAATTACACAATTTCAGCACTGTGTCGATAACACTAACAAAGGGGTCAGTTATACCTCTATAATGTGACCAGACCAAGAGGCATCAAGAAATGGGCATCATTAATCCGCTTGGAAGAAAACGTCATGTATCCCTGGAGGTTCTGGCTGATCAGAAGGGTCACAGGGGAAAGAGATGCCGATCTTACGCATGCGCAGTGGGATCTACTATCTTTTTTTCCCTCTTTGCAGTGGGCTACATCACCCAATCTCCTATCTGCACAATGCAAGATCAGGTGATGTAGCAAGAAGTCTGTAAGAGAAGACTGGAGATGGCGGTGCTCCCTCAGCGCTGGGACGAAGAAGAATTCCAAAACAACACTTTGCGGGGAAAAAAGGTAATTGTGCTTTTTTATTTTTACTTTAGTTTTGCTTCAACCTATTCAGCCAGGCACTCCAAAGGACATTCTTGGGAAATTTAGGAACATTATTTTTTAGACATAAGCTGTCTGGACTTTGTTTTCTATAAAAATAAAAAAATTTAAACAGTTAACAATAAAGTTTAGTCCAGGTACATTTTGCCCTCCCCGGGTCCTCTCATCAACATACACATTTTTTTACTTTGAATAATTATTATTTTTATTTTTTTTTATGAAAACTTGTCATTACATTTTTAAGTTGAGAGCCAGTGATAACATCACTTGGTTGGGGTGATTCTCAATAATTTGTATAGAAAGTGTTTTACTCCTCCACTATAATATGTATTTAAGTATTTAAGTATAAACGAATAAAGAGGAAAGAAAGAGGTTTGAGGCTCAAAGGTTTTTCATGCAAAGAGTGAAGTGTATTGATGAAGTGTAAGTCATTAAATACACATAAACATATATTGTTTTCGTCTCTGTCCTGTTACTATTTCACAGCGCAGAGTAGTTATACATACTATATAGTTGTAAGGAACTTACCTGTCCTGCGAGCCCGCAGCGTCCCTGGGGATCCCAGCTGCAGAGGGGGATGCCGCTGCAGCAGGCAGCCGAGGGTAATTTGTCATTACCATAGTGATCTGGTCTGAAACCTGATTCTGCCTGATTCTGCCTAAACTCTGCCTGCCCTGACCTCGGATTGTTTGTGACCACTCTTGCCTGCTGCCTGTCTTACCTGAACTCCCACTGGTCACCCCATGAAGGTTCGTGAGCCCCTCCTGGAAGTGGCAGGTGAATTACGGTCACTCCCAGGGCAAGACTCGGGTCCAAATCTATCCAGCCCAGCTGTGCCAGTGGAACCCCAGATTCCTTTACCTGAGAAAGTTTCAGGGAACAGAGAGGACTTCCCCAACTTCCGGGACTCTTGTCTTCTGTACTTCCAACTTCGCCCTATTGCCTCGAGGACAACACGCCAACGTATTGGAGTGGTCATCTCCCTCCTGAAAGGTGAGCCGCAGATATGGGCATTCAATTTGCCTCCAGATGATCCTGCATTCAGTTCTGTCACTGACTTCATTACTGTTATGGGGGTGATTATTGATGACCCGGACCTGACCCGGACAGTGGAGATAAACTTGGAATACCTAACTCAGGGGAGACATCCCGTGGAAAAATATGCAGCAGAATTTTGGCGCTGGGCCACCTGTACCCAGTGGGGAGACTCTACTCCATCGCTTCCGATAAGGTCTCAGAGATCATGTCAAAGACCTGCTGTTGGGTCTCCCTTCTCCATCCACCCTGGATCTTGCGATACAGCAGTCCATCTGTGTTGATCGAAGGATCCGGGAACGTCGTCTAGAAAAAGCTGTCCGTTCAACCAGGAGTCGTTCTCCTCCTCAGTTGAAACCTAGACCTCTGGTGAATACTTCCACTGCCACACCGCCTGCAAAGTTTCCATCCTCTATGCCTGACCTGGGGGAACCCATGGAGATTGGGTCATCCAAACTCGCCCCCACCGAGTGAAATCGGCATTTGCAAGGTGGACTTTGTCTTTACTGTGGCGATCCTGGTCACAGGGCAAGGACATGCCCTCGCATAGGACCTGAAAAGTTCCAGTGTATCGGGGGTGCAGAAGGGAGCCTCTCAGACCCGTTGGCCTGGTCTACTTGACGCATCCTGGTGCCCGGTTACAGAAGCTTGCAAAGCCTTGAGAGCGCTGAAAAGGGCTTTCTGCAGTGCACCCATATTGGTGCATCCGGTACCCACCCTCCCAGCTAGGACCCCAATTTATTGGCCCGTTCCCAATATCAGAAAAGATTAATAGAGTGACTTATAGAGTCAAGCTTTCCAGTTCCATGAGGGGGGTAGACACCTTCCATGCCACTTTATTAAAGTCTGCTGCCGACTCTGCTCCCCTTTCAGATCCCCCTCCGCCAGTGGAGGTACAGGGAGCACCCGAATATGAAGTTGAGAGGAGTACAGGCTCATCTTCGGTACTAAATTTGCTTACTTTAACTTCACTGCATAATGTGCGTATTAGAAGATACACCAAGTCAAATGTCAGCCACATTTCCTAACTGGAGCGCATCCAGTGCATTCCATCCCTGCTTTTTCCACCGCCCCTAACCAACCCTATTTGTTTATTGGATTTTAGTTTTTTTTAATTTATTTATTATTTTACTGTTTTTGGTTCAAAGAATTCAGTGCTGTTTGGGAAAGTTAACAGGATCCATATATTTTGTCTCCCTCCCGACGCAAAACGCCTTGTTTGTTACCTTAACAGTCAGTGACACAGTAATACTATCTTACAAAGCATTTAGGTATCGGACAAAATATCTCAGATATTTTGTTTTTACATTTATAATTTGTTGCGTTGATGATTGTAGAGTAAATAAATATTATTGTTTTATTCTGTGAAAATCCATTGTCATAAAAGCCTCTTTTCCTCTTATGTTTTTACAACAATTTAAATACAGAGCAGCAATAATGAAAAATGACATAAACAGCTATGTCCCGATAAATCACTGGATGAGAGTAAACTGGTACCATTTGCATAAAGAGAGATCTCGCAAGTTATCAAGCAGAATGAAACCACGGAGGAAGACGGGCCCTTCAGCTTGAAAAATATTGGGGTTGGTAGGCACTCTTCCTTTTTATAATATATTAAAGAGAGGCTGTTCAGATGTTCAGGGGCTTTGCCAAACTTTCTACTACCAAACTTACAATACTGATTTCTTGCATATGAATGGTATGAATAATAGACTCAGCCACACCACGCACTTGTAAATGCTGTGCCTCCAGTCTAAATAATTAGAGAAAAAGTTTTCTATTTTACTTGAAATTGTCTACTTCTAGTTCATGTTTTCAGATCGTCACAAATCAAAATATCTTAAGACATTTCTCCAATATACAGGTACTGCATAAAAACCAGCAGCACAGCTAGAGCAGTGACATCAGTGCTCTCAGCAAGCTTCAAGACTAAATATAGAAATCCTTTGAGTCTACTAATGAGTTCATTCAGAATTTCAGCTACACAAAGTAACATTCTTCTATTCACCTTTTTATTACAAAATGAAACATTTTTTTTGCTTCCTTGTTCTTTATACTTTGTAATTTTAAACAGCCACAGTCTCACCTTTGCTTGCAATGTGTTAGCCCACTTTAAGAAGAGCTTGAATTAGGTTTATTTTATTTATTTTCTCTTCGAAAAACAGTAGTTGATATGGAATTTAATGTAACATGCTTGTATCGTCTGAATATTCAGGGGTACTGTCCCTGAATGACTCATTTTCAAATATCTTTAGAAGTCAAAGGATTTCTATATAACCAGTATTGACACTTTTTCATCCCACTAAGCAGCAGCTAAACTAACTACTAAAGGGCTTTATGATATATACAGTACTCCCTACTACTGTACTAACACACAATGTAGTGCATTACATTGTCTTGACTGTTTAATATGTTACATATGCCTGGGACCTGCATTCTAAAGCTACGTACACACTTCCAATTATTATCGTTGGTAAACGAACGACGAACGATCCTGCACGATATCTGCGAACGATCGTAAAGCACCGATCCTGTACATACAGATAACGACACGATCGTTCGTAGATATTGTACACACAATAGATGCGATCGTTTGAACGATACAGGAAGTTACGTGCACCGCAGGAACGTTCGTTCATCACGCATGCTCAGACCATGGACGATCAATGAACGATCGTACACACGAACGATGGTCAACGATCGTCGTCCAATCAGATCTGCCGGTCCGGTCGTTCATTTCCAACGACTTTCCTCGTTCGTCGGCGTCGTTGGTTACTTTTTTTACGAACGATTTTTGCCCAATCGATAAAAATTGGAAGTGTGTACGCAGCTTTAATGTTAAGGTGTCTAATGCATAGTCCTGGCCAAAGTATTTTCTTCTTAACATGTACTTTGTGAAGCTTGCAACCAATGAAGCTATTTTTTAAGAAAACTAACAAACTGTAATACTTTCTGTATTTATAAATGTCATTGTGTCTGAATTTTTCCTAATCTTTAGGTAAGACTGTTACTCATGGTAACAGTAATTATAAAGTATTTGCTGGATATAGATCTGCATAAGCTATGCCCAACAGTCAGTAAAGTTTAGAAAAGCCCATTTTTGCTGCTCTACACTAACTCATATGTGTTTTCAGGCATCCTTCTTTCTCAGCTTTTAAAGTCCAGAGGTATTTTCACATTTGAAGTTACTATAAAAAAGAATAGATAGGTAATGCTGACAAATTGCATTAGGAGATTGGAGTCAGTTAGAAAACAGTTTCAATTTTAGTAGTATTGTACTATTAATGGCAAATTGTATTTTGTTTTACCAAGGTGAAACATTAAATTCAGGGGATGCCTAAATGTAACGTATTTTAGTGCAGTCAATTAGCCAATCACTCAAGTACTCTGGTTTACAAAACTTAATATAAAACTACTTTATGTAGCCACTTTGTACACCTTGTGATATAAATTTAAAAAAGTGTAGGTCTCCTTTAAGTCATTTGCTCTTTACTTTAATACATATGTGAATATATGCACTTTTACAATACAGGCTTTTCAGGAAAAGCTTCCACCATTTATTTTTAATGTAATGTAATATATGCAAACAAGCTTGCGTTGCTTTTTTGTTAATAATGAACATATGACAAAAATTATCATAATAATCTTTAGTGATTGGATAGCCAATGTTTAGATATTTTGCTGAAAATTTTTATTTCCTTTTTTTGTCACTGAAATGTGATCATAAATGTCCATGCAATTGCATTTATTTCTGAATAGCTCCAAAAATAAAGAACATGGAAAAATGCATTAGGTAGTAAAGCTTATCACCAAACAATTTAAACACTCAATCCATAAGTAAGCAGTTTTCATATCAAAGTCAATTTTAATCTCACTGCATTCGAGCACAGAAATTTAAAAATGCATTATAAGCAAAATACATTTCACAATCCAGTTGCCATACGTTAATGCGTAGTTCTTTAAACCAATATGGTTTTGTGGTTTTGAATATAAAACTTGTATGTATGCACTCATGCCTGCACACAAACACAGACACCCGACTCACACATTTGGTCTGTTATATAAATATTTTGTATATTTTTATGCAAGCACATCTGATTATTTTAAAGAAATTATATATTTGATTTCCCACTGAATGTTTAATGAGCATTTTTCAGTAGTAATGTTCCCTTTCACTTAATTCTGTACTCCAGGAAAACATCTAAATAAATAATAAAATAAAATATAAATAGGTATTACCTACAAAAAGACTTATACTTTTTTGATAATTTAGTTCAGAGATTTATACATACATACAGCACAGCACTATATGGTTTATAGTGCATGAGACCTTTTTTTAGACGTTCCCTCCCAGTCTGTGAACAGACAGTTACATAGTTATATAGTAAGTCGGGTTGAAAAAAGACATAAGTCCATCAAGTTCAACCACAATGTAAATAAACATATCCCATATATAAAACCCTAATGGCACAGTTGATTCAGAGGAAACGTGAAAAGAGAAACAGCACACAAGTAAGTACATCTTCATGTCCCTGATCAACCTTCTATAATAATACTCCTTGTTTGCACATTACTGCAGCAGACTTGATTGGATCCTTGGGCAGCTTCTGCCACTCCCTGTCTGATCTCTGCTCTACAGGGACTCCAAGAAGTTGGTATCAAATAACATTCAGGTACCGGAAAATACTTTTAAGCCCCCTAGCGGTAAACCCGAGTGTGACTCCGGTTGGATTTTACCTGCAAAAAGCGGTATTCCCGAGTCACACATTTGGGGTCGCTGAAAACTTAAAAAAAACACTTTTTTTGCTCTGTCGCGTCCCCCGGCGCCCTGCTGGTCCCCGCGGGTCCTGGGGACACATCCTCCTTTCTGGTGATGCCGGTGCATGCGACAGTGCGGGCTGGGGGATCGGCGGGAAATTCAAATCATTTTATATTGGATTCAATACAAAATAGCTGTATTAAGTCCAATACAAAGAAATCTTCATATAATATATATATATATATATATATATATATATATAAAAATATTTTAAATTAAAAAATTACATATTTAATCGTTAAAAAATGCATAGACGTAAAATTGAACATGTAATTTTGTACCTGTTCATAGCAGGCTGTGTTTTTTATATCAACACCTGAGTCCTTAAGATATCCTTGAATCCTTGGAAAAGAAGGTACTATATGGAGAGAGGTTTGGATAATTGTAACCTTCCTCAAACTTTTCTGACCCCACTTACGTGTCCATAGCTTTACCCCACTAGTGTCCATAGTTTTGCTTAAAAAATGTAAAGTGTTTTTGGCTCCAGAGTGCCCAATCATTGTGCTTCTGGTGAGAGAGAGAGAGAGAGAGAGAGAGAGAGGAAGGGACATTCACCTGTCTTCTGTTCATCTGTTTATTGGGCATGTCCCATGTTTAATATCACACTTTACTTCAGATTGAAATGCTGCTAATGTTCTGTCACCTTTAAGAGCAATAAGCAGAGGTAGGTATGTCCTATTTTCATGGCTACTGACAAGTTTTTTTTTTTATTTCCAGCAATATATAGAATATATTTTCTAGACAAGAATGAACATTTGACTGTATAAACACACTGGCTGTACAGTACTAAACAGTATGTATATCTACATATAGACTGTAACAATTTTGTTGTTACAGTCTATATGTAGATACACATTACATGTTAAATAAATATAACATGTAATGTGGATTTTTTTATGCATATGTAGAGGAAATCCAATACTTAGGTTTTACAATAAACATTTGATTTATATTCAGGTTATTCTCAAAATATAGCACAAAAGGGATTGTGTTTCCACCAAAAAAAATTTACAACTTTTACCCAATGTTTACACATTTTTTCTATTGGATTCAACAGAAAATATTTGTGAATCTTGAGTGAATGTTATTTACATTTTGGGAAAATGTTTATTATTACACCCCTTAGTTTTACAACAAAATACATTTAAATAACAAAGTAAATTAACATAGTAATAAAGGTAATACTTACTTTTTATTGTTTATTGAATGGGTAGCATTTCTATTGAGAGCAAGATAAGTATCTTAATAGGCTAGTTTACAAAACAGCTATTATATCTTTTGATCCCACCACAGACATAAAGCTATCTATGTACAATCTACTTACAGCATTTTTCACTTCTGTGAAAGGACAGAACAAAACTACCTGCTATAAAATGTTACACTATTTAAAGGAAGGTGAAGATGTTATTAGTGTGGGAGATGTAGGGTTGTGCTTCCTTAAACATGAGTAACTGTATTACAGGGTAGTGATAAAACAGAACACTGCTCTTCTTTTTTTGTGGGCAGTATATTGATTATCTCAATATGTCAATGTCAATGTTTCTGTGATCTCCATATGAAAATCTAGCCTTTCTCACAAGCTGTGTTTAGCCTCTAATAGCTTACCTCTAATGGCTATTTAAACAACTTAATTTGGAGTATGAATTTGTACAGCTTATAGTAGTAAATGTGTTTTATTTTTTTTTATAAAGAAGTGCAGTACAAAATGATGGAAACAACACCTAAATGCTTTATGAATAACAATTCTCTATTCATAAAATAGTTACAACTGGATCAAATCCAATAGTGCAGCCACAGCTACAAATACCCAAATGAATTAGATGCCAATTCTAAACTCACATCTGACTTACAGGGCAAAGTAGCACCAATAAGAATATTAATTGAACATATGGCCCTGGAAGCTGTGCTCTGTTTGTGTTATCAGGTCTACTTTATTTTTGTGAGGAAGTGGGCAACAAATTAGGTAAAGCCGTGGCCTGAACATACTTAGATTTTGTTACTGTTGCTATTTTTCACAGGTCAGGCTTTATTTACTATATAATTGAATCAAAAACTGACTAAAAGACCACATTCAGAAAATAGTGATTAATACATAAATTAGTTATTCAGTTAAATAAATTAGTCATTGGGGCAGTCATTGGGGATGTTGGAGACTACAGTGGTGAAGACAGTGGTGTGAATCACAATCCTTCAGTCCCCTTCAGTCCCAGTCCCCTTTATGCACTTTCCCTAAAAAGACCTGTGCAGTGGAAAAGAACAATTTTTTAATTAGAGTTTATACGCTGTGGAAAACATAGGAAATAATCAGCCCTAAAAAGACAAATGAGTCCCTGGAAAAAATAGGGCCCTCTATTCTGAAATTTTATACTAACATAGACATCGGAAAAGTGAGGTGCTTGAGCATATATAAGTGAATTTATTAAAAGGGGCACCATGTCAGTCCTGCAGAGGAGCCCACTGTTTGCTATATCCACCACTGGTTGGGACACAATAATGTTGCTGTTTCAGTTGCTAGTGGCATATTAATTCAGCTAAAGCAATTCTCAGGAAACCTGCAGCTCCCTAGGTCGCCTGCTGGTGGCACTTCGTATCATGTGTTACCACTAGCAACCATCTAGTCTCAAAGGACCATAGCGTGTCTCTATCCTTGTTATTGCTGTATCTTTGCCTATTGGATATATCCATTTTCTGCCCTAATCTATAAATTTCTTGTTTCTTGCATATAGTGAATTTTGCATGCTGTCACCAAATGTTTAAGGGTTGTTTGCTGTGTTTTATATGCATTCACTTTGAAATAAACATGCCTAATTCATAAAAAAAACTTTATGAACCCTAGACACTCATTAACTTCTGGAGCAAGCTGTGCTTTGATATGCAAAAAGAAACAACTTCAGAGTTTGTCTTGGTCATTATAGAGTTACAAGATGTTAAAGAAGAGCCCCCCTAAGATCACCCATAACGTCAGCTGTGTTTTGCAAAAGATTTACGCTGCAAGTCATGCAAACTGCCCCCTCCTCCTTTCAGCCTCCAAAAAATTTTGTTATCCGAGTCCATATTCCTTAGCCGAAACAACAAGTTGTTTTTCTTTTAGCCTTTTCAAAATAGGCAATGCCTTCAGCTTTAGGGTTTTTCTAATATGTTATTTGAAGAATTTTTGTCTTTTTTACAATGTTTCCCACAGCTAAAAAATAGAATTTGTGAAAGAATTTAGATGTCATATTAAGTTGTTGAAGGATTTAGGACACAAATCTTTTGTTACTAAGAGAATTAGAATGTAAATTAGCAAAATTACAAAGCAAATTTACCCCCTAGCAGCTTTAAAAATATGTTTTCTTGTCTAAACTTTGAGTTGTGGAACAACCACATGCTCTTCTAGTTTTACTGAAAACCAGAAAAAGTTTTTACTTTGACAAATACCTTTCAGGTCCAAATGTAGTCATTATACTTCCAAATCTCATTCACAGTTTACAGGATATCTAAATGTACAGACTGAAAAGCATTTGACTAAAATGTAAGGACCCTGTAATAAGAGCTGGACCTGGTAGGACAAACTGCCACCATTGTGATGAGGGTTTGTTTAAAGACACTTAAGCAGCATATAGCTACAAGTAGTCCAGAGTTGCATATCAAAGCACAGCTTGCTCCAGAAGTTAATGAATGTCTAGGCTCTATAAAGATTTTTTTTTTTGCTTTGTTTGTGATTATCTAACCGTGAGGATTTTATACAGTAACTGATACAGTGCTGCCTAATAATATGTTAAGACAAACATCTGTCCAAATTGCATTTATTAAAATAATTTACCTGTTCCGACTTACATACAAATTCAACTTAAGAACAAACATACAGTCCCTATCTTGTACGTAACCCAGGACTACCTGTACTGTATATCAGCTATAGAGTACTGGAGGAAGAAAGCAGCATTTTGCTGATAGAAAAAAGCATTGAGGCATTTTAAGAAAAAATCAGTCACAAATCATAAAAGCCTGGGGTACAGTACACTGAAAAGATAATAGGTGTTAGACATAATTGCACTCAAAAACGTAAAAAAAAAGTGGAGAAGATAGATGGAGAAACATAAAACCTGTCTTGTTTTGCAATTTTAAATACCTCTTCTGCAAAGAAACATATTCAATATGGCTTTGTAACTTTGTTCACTGGCTGAACAAAATTGACATTTACAGTTCCATGGTTTTATTTTTCATTAGCTAAAAAGGGAAAAACTGAACATGCTAGTAATTCTTGTGATACAGAGAGTTAGTGTCTAATTATTTTTTTCGAACAACTGATCATCCTGGAAAAGAAAATTTTACAATGTTTCTGTAAAAATTTTGCTTTTCTTAAAGAAGATATGTGTGTAAATGTGTGTGTGTGTGTGTAAATATATACAGTATATAATGATTAGGTGCGCATGTTGCTCCCGGTCTGGTGCCCAACTTTATGCCCTTTGGTACTTTTGGCCCTTTGGGGTTTCAGCATAATAAAAATCTGCAAATTTGTGCTTCACTAATCAAGAAAAATGTCCCTTTTCCTTTAGACTGGCCTCTAGTAGTTAAATATTTGGTTCATGCATGTCTTACTTTTTTCTGTGCTGTCCATCACTTTTCTCTTCTGGTTTTTCTTTTTCTTGTTTTCATTTATAATGTATCCTGCTGAGAATAATCTAAAATGAGCCAAGGCACGGGTAATGTGTAAGATGGCTATAGAAACACAAATAGGAAAGCATTAAGTTGTAAAGAGGCTAGAAAAGCTATGATTATATAGCATATTCACAACTTTTTCTTTAAGATGCCTGCAGTCTCTGACAGGCTTCTATAGCATCACACTAAACTAAATATGTGGCTATTTGTTTATTGCAGGGGAACACTTAAGGCACCCTACATGTGGTAGTTGACCACCTCTGCTTAAAGAAAGTTTTTTGAAAATAGTTTTCAGTCATTAAACCATTGCCACATTTAAACCAAATCATAATGTTAAATGTTAAACCAAATCATAATGTACAATTTATTTTACTAATCAAATGAGACTTTTAGGGCAATTATTTGAATAATACAACTTGTATACAATAATTTTATTAAATATAACTAATAATCATATTTCAATAAAAACATAATAAATTTCAATCTTATGTCTTGATCTGCTCACTGCGTTTTGTGGAACAGGCCCACTTCATTATGAGTAGATTGAGAGCTACAATCACACATACATACATATGATTAGTTATAATGCATCAATACAAAGTATTTGCAATAATAAATTAAATAATTATTAAATCAGCCCCATGTATATATGATCCCCTCAAGTATAGTATTGTGGCAACAGATAGCAACCAAGCTGACTTTAATCTGGCCAGACACTGGCAGTTTTTAAAGGCCATTTAGTGGGAGGAATCATCGCCTTTACCTCCTAAGAAATGAAGATTTTCCCTAACTTTAAAAGGGAATATTTACTTTTCCCTGTATGAATGAAATGTAACACTTATTTGAGGGACAATAGCCAAGTCCTGGCTGTAAGCATGCCCTGCAGAATAGATTTGCTAAATTGTATCCAATTTGGTTGGCAAGAGATGTTGTTGTGCCCATGGAAAATTTGCTGGCATTTAAAGGTTCTATGGATCACTGATTGGATACAGATATAGTCAGCTGCTGGCTCAGCTAGCCATCCGATGGTGGCATTACCTTCAGTTTTTAGAGCAGCCTTTCTCCTGGATGAGGTTCAGTTAAACACTGGAGGAAGACACAAACAAGGCCTTCATGATGTCAGCAGATTTTCTGGCTGAAGCATCAATATATTAGATTAAGCTCTCACCTAAGAAAAATGCCAAAGCATAGGTGGGACAGTTGTTCAAGGCCACGACTAAAACTTTCTGAAGATGAGCAAGTCCAGGAACTGGCAGTGCGAGTCAGACTCAAGTTTGCCATAATTTGGGAAAGCAAGATTCCTGATGCCTGAGCATTTTGGTTGATTAAGAACGAACATTCAACACCCAGGTGCGCACTCTCCCCTTCACTTGCATTATGGTTGTTTGTCGTTCAGGGACCCCCCAGGATGGATCCATAAACGTCGACAGATGGCCGCTGTACACACGTCGGATTCTTGTCCGATACTAGCCCTGAAACAATAATCGGATGAGAATCATCTAACGTGTACTCCTTAGATGTGATAGCTGTCACAGTTTGAAACCACATCTCTAAAGAAAAGCTATCTCCTACCTTATTTAGCAGGATGTACTCCCGAAATCCACCATGCAGATTCCCTCACCGCATCATTTTCTCTACATTAGACTGTTGATCCAGAGCTGACATTTGCCCCCTCCAGGTGCTCCCCAATTGTCCCCTCCTGTTGGTGTCACTCCTCTTCCCCTTTATAAACTGGACCAAATTGAGGGCCCACCAAAAGAAACTGTCTACTTTTTGAAAGTAGAGAAGATACATTAAAGAAGAGGAATGGTGGAGGTACATGGATTAGAAATGGTGGAGTAAATTGATAGGAGATCAGCTTTATTTTTTTCTTTGTTTACTTTCACTTGATGATCAAAATGTCAGTCCTAGTTTAACATGACCTACTCATTCTTCTAAATTATGACAACCTAAACAGGATAGAATGATAACATAACATACAAGGGCATGGTTCTGTAACCTTCAGTAATAAGTAGACCTTAGAGAATATGTAAAGAATGTGAATGCTTACACTCAACACAGGAACATAGCTTATGTGGTCATCTATTCCCAAGATTTCTGGCAAGATCAAAAGACATTTTTAACTTATAAGACAAACAGACAAATTAACTTATTAGAAAAATATAACAAAGCACTTTCAATTTATGGGAAATAGGCTAAAAGGGTTTAAAAGGGAGAAGTATTTTATTTGAGTTTACATACACTTTGAGAGTTCATCAATACATATGTAACGTTAACTGTTTTCCTCTGCTGCAGTTTTTGTATAACATATGTGCTCTGCTAGGGCTTCAAATATTTGTGGACAATAGGTGAAAATGACTTAAAAATGGACAGGTTTTGATGATGTGCTCTGTATTCTTGATATGATTTCTATAATACAGTAGAACCCAGGTTAATCTAGGATCCTGCAGCCCTAGCAAGGCTGTGGCATGTGTTCTGCATCCAAGAACACATACCACAGCTCCGCTAACTCGAGTCCGGACCGCGGTAATCCGCGATCGATGGCCGCGCGTACTTTCGCGCTTCCAGCGAGCGCGGATTTCATTGATGAATCAGGGGCTTTGTGTACTGTTGTAACATCCCTGGACTACTAGCCCATATGAACAGCAAAGTGGATACAAAAAGTACCCATGTGTCATCTGCTTGTGGGATAGTAGAGCAAAGCAGGATCACTGGAAAAAAGTGACAGCGAACATCATTAACGAGCCATTGGTTGACAAAGAAAAAATCATTCTCCCCTCAAATCGTTCTCTTTCTTCAAATACATTTGTAGTTTCTTTCCTGGATTGAGTACTGAACAATTAAAAGCAGCAATCTATGATGGACCCCAGATTCGGAAACTGATAAATGATTCAAATTTTGCAAGTTACATGACTGATACTGAAGCTTCTGCCTGGCACAGCTATGCCATGGTTGTCAAGAATTTCTTAGGAAACCATAAAGCACAAAATTATAAAGAACTGGTACAAAACTTGCTCCTAAAGTTTAAAAATTTGGATGCTACTATGAGCATAAAGGTACACTATCTCCATGGCTATTTGCAAAAATTTCCAGAAAACCCTGCCGATTTCAGTGAGGAACAAGAGGGGAGAGGTTCCATCAATATATAAAGGTAATGGAAGAAAGGTATCAGGGCAGATGGGATAGACACATGATGGCAGACTACTAATGGAGCCTTTAACATTATTGTCCTTATCATCAGCGTAAAAGGAAATCATACAGAGTTTTTCAATGACTACTTTGTGATTAGTTCTGTAAATATACTGATTAAAGAATATATTGACATTAGGGATAAGCGAGCGAGTTTTTAAAACTTGACTTTTCTAAGCCTATTGACCCTAACCTTACATAATAACCATCAGTGGGGTACTGTGTCCAATTCTTTTGCAAAGTCCAAGTACACTATATCAACTGCTATTCCACTGTCTATCTGTTTACTTACTTCCTCATAAAAAGACAGTAAATTTGTTTGACAACTTCAGTCTTACTTGAAGCCATGTTGACAATCACTAAATATTAATATTTTCCTCTATGTGTTTCTTTATTAAACTCTCTAGGACCTCTTAACTAATAATTTTAAACTGGCTGGTCTGTAGTTAACTGGTAATGATTTTGCTCCCTTTTTGAAGATTGGAACCACATTCAATCCAATCCATTGGTACCCTGCCAGTGATTAAAGAGTCTCCAAAAATTAGAAATAATTGGCTTTCTAGTAACTGAGCTCAGCTCTTTGAGGACACGTGGATGTAATCTATCAGGTCCTCATGCTTTGTCAACCTTAATTTTGCCCAACTGTTTCTCATATCAATTTTGAACCATTGTGAACCATTTAAGACAATGACATTGCTATGATGAACTTGGACTTGAGCTCTGCCATTTTCCTTTGTGTACACAGAGCTAAAAAGAAGTTTTTAGTAAATCTGCCTTTTCTTTATCCCCAGTTACCAACCAACCCAGTTATAAAACCCATTTCTTTACGGTTTTATACCTCTAAAAGCGGTACATTGTTTTTTCATGAAAATTTATTTTACAGTATAATATAATAGTATGAGTATAATAAAGTTTGAAACACAAAATAATGTAAAAATATTAAATTAAATAAATTAGTATATATATATTTATTTTTTAAATAAATATTATACTCATAATATTTTATTATACTGTAATATTAATGTTCATGAAATACAACGTACTGCTTTTATACATATAAATCCAATGTATTGCATTCAATACAGTTATTTTGTATTGAATGCAACACAAATGGATTTTGAATTTCCCGCCCCGCCCCACCGGCAACGTACACACGCACCAACGTCACCGGGAACTACCCCGGTGACTAATCGTATGCAGAAGACGCTGGAGTAAGAAGGAAGAAGACAGGGATTCCGGCGATGGACAGCGCGGGACGCCAGTGGATCAGGTAAGCGCTGTATTTACTAACCTACCCATAAGTTTACCTACCCCGAGTGTGACTCGGGGTTACCGCTTTAAGCAACTTTTTTCTACCCCGAGTCACACTCGAGGTTACCGCTAGGGAGGTTAAGGGGCCTACATGCTCAGATCTGATCCTTGTGCTATTAATATATTTTTTAAAATTTTGGGGGTTTGCTATACTTTCCCTTGCAATCTGTCTTTCATTTTGAAGTTTTGCGCATTTTATCTCCTTTATACATATTTTGTTATATTCTTATAGTTATAGTTTTCAAACGATTAAGGTGATCCTTCATTTTTATATTTTTGGAATGCCCTTTTCTTGTATTTTATGGCTTTTTAAACATCAGCTGTGGGCCACATAGGTTTTAATTTTTACCTCTTAAACTTATTACCCATTGGAATATATTTTTCAGTGTGATTGTGTAGAACAGACTTGAAACATTCCCATTTCTGTTCTGTGTTCTTTGAGGACAATATTCTCTCCCAGACCAAGTCACAGAGAGCTTCCCCTAATAATGGAAAACTTGCTCTCTTAAAATTAAATGTTTTTATCTTCTTTCCTGTTTTTGCCTTCTGTTTACAACTTACATTAAATGAAATCATATTATGGTCACTGCTACCCAGAGTCTATTTTATATGCACAGTGAGCTCATACTGTTCTTTTTACTCTTTTGCCTCTACTGCACTGAATACCAAGCAGGGTTATCAGCCCAAAGAAAAGAAAGATATTAACAGTCTGGAAATGTCAGCAATTAAAATCAACTTTATGGTTTTATAGACAATGTATTCAAAGTGGTTTTCTTAAATGCCCTTTTAGAGATTCAGTACTGGATCTGTATTTTTTAATGTTTTTGGAAAGATAATTTACATATATGTTTTGTTGTAATTTCAGTAGCATTTACCTAGACCCACACTTCTTTCTTCTTCCCGGCGCAGGCTAGACACCAGGCACCACCATCTTTTTCCGTTTCCTTTTTTGTGACATCATTGATGCACTGGACAGGCAGGAGACCGGTAATGTGACTTCTTGTAAATGTAAAAAGTGCACCAATCACAGTAGGATCAACACTTTTATTGGCAGCCCGCAGCCTCCTGGGATTCGTGACACTGTGGCAGTGAAGATGGGCAGATCCTACTGCACATGGGTGAGATTGGTACAGTTCCTCTTTTTACATTTACAGGAAATCACTAAGGAATCTTCCCCTTCTAATTAACAACAAAAAAAACACTCTTTTATCTAATGTAAAAATGTTAATGATCAGTTCGCTTGAAACATTCCAGTAGCACTTAACCAAGTCCATCTGAATTCATCTTAAAAATGCAAACTTGTAATTTTTGGGTAACAAAATGAATGAATGTGATAGAAATGGAGACAAATTTTGTCATTCTTTAGAAAGAACCATGAAAATTTGATACAAGTTTTATGTTTTAATCTCATGTTCAAAAGTAAATTTGAGATTGTATTTAGTATTAAAGTAAAAACATACAACCATTGTGCAGTCCCTTGTTAAAATGCTATCATCCATGTACCTCGAAAAAAAAATCTTTACTTAAGATCCTAAGGGGCTTAAAAAGATGGGCTTCAAAGATGTGGTTCTCATTCCATTACTCATGAAAGGTTGGTGCCAATTTAACCTTCAAAGGAGCATCAATAATATCTAATATTTATATCATTTTTATTGAATTTTGGTAAAGTAAAAAAGTGCAAAAGAATAACATAACATTAAGAACAGACAGAACACATGTTTTGCATTATACAAAGAATGCTTTTTTTTGTGACAAACTAATGCTTAATGCAACAAGCATATACAAAAATATAACCATAGGAAGACAATTAGAGCACTTTATTGCACCAAATCATGCATAAGAACGTAAAACATACAATAAACTATTAGGAAGTACCTAATGAAATAATAAAAAAGAGGGGGGAGGAAAAAAGAAAAACAATAAAAAAAAGTATACAAAAATCATTATGATCACCAACAGGCTTCAAGGGATCCAATATTGACCACAATATACCTTCTAAAATGTGGACAGATAGAAAATCAAGTCAGTCATTAACCAACCTAATTGTCATGGATCCCCACAAGACTGGACACTTACCTTGCACTCCTCTAAAGCCAGCAGCTGCTCTGTCCAGGAATACCTTGTTGGTCAGAAGCATGTGACTCTTTGAAAATGGTTCCTTTACCCCAGAGGACCAGGATCTTCCACAGACACGCTCCATTTGCTGGTAGAAGTAATAACACCAACTGAGCTGCCTCAGATCTAGCACTCCCTGTGGTGGTAGGTTGTGTTACCCGCCTGTCACATGATCTCCTCCTGTCACATGACTTTTAAAGACTATATTTAAAGGACTATTTAAAGAGGTGACAGGTGACAAAATGCTGCCTGAACAAGTTCTTCCTAGTCTCCATTTTTCCAGGTCCCTGTTAGCACTTCCAGAGACTGTCCATAGTTTATGTGACTTTACCTTTGACTCTGCCTCCTCATCCTTTGGCATACTGACCCTGGTGCTGTCCTGACCACTACGCTTAGGCTGTGTGACTCGGCCCCAACCTTGGCACTCCTCCTAAAGTTTATCACCCCTTTCGGGGTGCGCTGGTGAAGTTGGAGCTTACAGCCCTAGGCTCTGCATCTCATTCACGTCCCTGCCAAGTGAGTTCATGACACAAAGGGTCCACCACCTGCCTCGTATTACTGTTTGTTAATATCAGATATCAGCTATCAGTGTAATCCACCAAGAGAATACCAAAGTCATCAAAGCCTGGTAAGCATTTTAAAAAAGGTCAGAAGGTTGAACCTCCTCCCCAGTTGTCTGAACACCCTTTTCAATAAGACACTTGCAGTATGGCAGGCTTAAACGTTACATATTCCACAAGCTCTTGTCATGTTTTTATCTTGAAAACTCAGTAGGCAGTAGGTCTTTATTTGTGAGGTTGGAGCTGATATACTTATTGGCCAACATTGCCAAGTTCTGTCGACAAGTAAGCTTTAAAAATTGCTAAAAACAAAATGTAAAAAAAAAAAAAAAAAAAACAGGAAATGTATTTGTGGATGAATAATTCTTGTAAAACAGCAATATACAAGTGTTTGCCTTAAGAAATATAAGAAATATAATATAATATTTTCATAATAAAAAAATAGACATTTAAATAATGAAATGATGTAAAAATCAAACCTGTCAGTTTTAAATGTATTTATTGTTCCTGTTGTGACAAGCAATCCTTTTAACTAAACAGTAAAACTGACAACTAGTATCATTTGTTTATATTTTAGTACAATCTCGATTCTACCTAGGGAGATATATAACACATTATCACACCTAAAATGTCTAACATTCTTTTTTAAATCTAAGGTCAATTTAAATAATATTATTTCTAAACACAAGTCATAACTTATTTTTGCTATTTTCATTAAAATTTATTTTCACTGTTTCCTACTTACATCATGCTTTCAGTTTTACAATGCTAGCAGCAACTGAAAACCCTTTGTTTTAAAGTAATAACAAAAGACCAAGACAGACACAGATTGCCTTTGTTGTATTTTTCAAAGCTGAATTGAAACAAAGAAAAAAATTAAATGAAGTAAAAATAATCTGATATAAAGGGCAAGCAAGGTTACACTTTATATAGCTGGGTAAAACTTCATTTTGCAGACTTCGGTGGTCATGAAAAAATGATTCACAATGTTACCACTGCCTTTAACCAATTTATTTTTTCTTCTTTTACATTGACCATTGAAAGGTTATCTGGAAGGATAATGTCAAGGTTAAATATGATAAATTGCTATGACATTTTTATTGCGTTAATTGACTGGATCTGAAAGCATACAAATGACAACACATTATAGTGATATTACAATAATTGTATATTTGTTACAGAAGGAGACTTTTTTTCAGCAGTTATAATATTTTGAACTCATTTTAGTTTATTGAAGTTTACCAATTGTTGGATAAAACAATAAACTGAGAATAAAAGATTTTATGCAATGGAACATCAGGATTAAATTCCAGTTATCTAGTTTATCATTTCAGCCAAGGTTCAGCAAATGTTGTTCGAAATTCCGAAAAACCTGAATTTATTAAATATTACACACAGTATTTAAATAGCACCAATATATTACGCAGCGCTTTACAAAGTCAATATTCATGTCACAATCTGTCCCTCAAAGGAGCTTACAATCTAATGTCCATACCAAAAACTCAGGGAGAACATGCAAACTCCTTTCAGATGGTGTCATGGCTGAGATTCTAACTTGGGACCTAGCACAGCAAAGGCCAGAGTGCTAACCACTGACCCATCCTGCTACAGGGTACTGCCATGGGGGACATATACCAATGCCTTAAAATACTGTGCAGATATACTGTGAGAGAATATTTTCATGTAGCTTTGAGAGCAACTTTGAAATAGCATCTTTTCTTTCTTTCTTTGGGTCATGTGTCAAATATGTCTCACGACTTATAATGGCAAATAACTGAAGTCAATAATAGTCTGGGTGGTACTTTTGAATCTAAAGATCTGTTTGTTAGCCTGCTGGTCTTCTGGACCTTTAATTCACAGTACAGTATTGATAAGGGGGTTTTGTTATCAAAAAGCACCGGTATTGCCCTTCCTGCTGGTCATAGTTCAAAGACAAAATATATATGATAAAAAAGACAAGCAAGGTTACACTTTATATAGCTAGGCAAAACTACCAGTTTTAAAAAAATTTGCCCTGGCAAATCTTCACAAAAATGTACTAGAATTAACAATCTCGAACACACTAAATGTGCCATAAACCAATGGCAAACCCAAGCCTCATCCCTTAATTGCCATACTGACTATTACCCACCCACAGAAAGCCAGAAAA
>NC_092861.1:107106425-107108281 GCF_032062135.1 Pyxicephalus adspersus
GCAAAATTCGGTTCTGGTATACCCGAATTCGAACAGCCATATTCGGGTCGAATATAGGGACAACCCGAATTCGAACATCAACACTAGTATTCAGCTCCTAGTATTCCCATTTGCTGGTGGTTGTAGGTTGGGGAAGGAGGATATGATTGTTCCATACAGTTTTGTTATGTAACATCAATTAGATTGTAGTGGCATGGTTGATAGGCCAAAAAATTGTGAGATACATTGTAACTGGCCTTATATCTTTCTAACATGTAACATAAGGTTAACCTACATTATGAAGTTAGCAAGGACAACCTTCTAAATTGAGAGAACCTTCAGGATGGATTATTTAAATTAATGATGTTTGAAAACAAAGTTTACAGAACCCACAAGTATTAAAGTTTATTTTTTGAAGTATTGCACCGTTCAGTAGCTCATTCACAAAATAGTAGTTCATTGCAATCAATAATATTTCAGAATAATATATTCAGATTAGTAAAATGTGATTTTTCATTGGTTGGTAAATATATAACATTAACCATCATTCAACTTTCTACTGCATTATTTACTCATTTATTTAATTAGGATGATAATTATGAAGATTAGGAATATAATTATTACCCAGCAGTAAGCAGGTAAAAATGTTGCAAAATCTGTTGGAAAGCTGGAAAAACTGAAACTCTGCTTTATGCTACATTTTACATTTATGATTTTATCTGGATAATGAAGAAGCTGATGATCCTCAGATATGATATGCTTCCAGTACTAGAAGCATATTAAAACACTAAACCTAAATTGTTCTTCCAGTTTTAAATCATTCCAATTTTTTGTTACAAAAAGGCATCATTTACATTGATGAGGATATATTAGGTTCCTTTAACACCACTCAATGTTTTCCATCTGAAATCTAATAAAAAGAGTTTAATGCCAAACATTTAATGAAAGCAAATAGAGCAGACATGAAAAAGTAAGTCTTGTAATGAATAAATCTGAATAATAAAACTCCCCATGGAGTGAAGAGGCAGACAGGTTAATTCTTTCACTTGAATTTTAATCTTTCACATACAAATGTGCAGTCTTCAGTATATGGGTATTTAACACTTGGGATTTTGTATTTCACAATGCAATATAAAATTTGAGCACCATAAACGAATTGATTATGTATGCACATTAAAATATAAAAGCATGTCTTCAAATAATGTAGGTAATACAATCAATCACATATGCAGCCAACCAGGTTGAAAATATGACTTTAAAATACTTTGCTCATAAAAAATAATTTTGTATATGTAGTTAAGAGTCTTTGACTCCAGGGACTTTGTCTGCAATAAATGAAAGGCAACCCACGGAGAGTTATTGTTGTTACACAGAACAAATAGTCCTGGACATTTTAAAGCTTCGTAGTTAAAAGCTGAACTCTAGCTTATAAAAAATGTGTGTGGACAAATAAATAAATGTATGTATTTTTAAAAACAAATCATGTAAAAACCTGAATTTAACTATCTTGTAAAACCCCATACAACAGAGGTTAGATCTGAAGAGGGAAAACAACACAAAGAACCAGTCATTTGTACTACAGCACTCAAGTACTAACAAGGTCATACTGACAGGAGGAAAGAGCAAAGCGATAGAGAGCAAAAACCTTATCAGCGTCTTTTTTTTACTGCCCAAAAAGGAGCTGGGGACAGTGAGAGGAGCTAGATGTGTTATTTTAACAGCTCACCTGACTGTTTGTGACACCATCCCCCATGTCCCCTATTCTAGGCCACCCATGGTTTCAAACGAGCACTCAGAATCCCATCCTGTCTTTCACCTCAGGACTCAGGGAGGTGTCTTTAGGGCCACTCATTTTCTACAGTTATCCCATTGAGTCT
>NC_092861.1:107114646-107177480 GCF_032062135.1 Pyxicephalus adspersus
CTTGGGTTGATCTGACCACTGTGTAGTTATGTCATCCTATGATTTCCCCAATAGTTGTGCTCTTGCTTTCTGTACAACACCTTGTTAATGTCTGTTGTGTTATTGCTTGTAATAATCTAGTTGCCATACATAACGAATATTACTAATGAAGATCAGAACAGCAGTCAGACATTTAGTACCTTCCTACCATTAAGTGCAGCATCTGTATCTCTTAAGTCTCCCTTAACGCCTATACTGTTTAGTTTTTACAAACGCTCACTTTTTTGGACCTGTTATTTTACACAAAGTTATGAAGTTCTTGACCTTACTAGGTTATTTTAACTTATGTGCCTTACTGGTTTTGTTATTATTGTTATATACTTTTGTATCATTGATTACCTATTTCACCCTTCAACTTATTCCAGAAATGTATAAATATTGTTTATTTACTTAAATATTATAACAGTATTTTGTTGCAATAAAGTATAATAATAAAAAGTAAATTATGTGATAAATCATGTAATATAATATTATATTGGACATTGCTATAATCTATGGCCCTATGGGTACAATATTTTAGGCAGCACAGTTGGCTCAGTGGTTAACATCTTTCCAGCACCAGGTCCCAGGTTCAAATCTCGGCCAGGGTACTATCTGCATGGAGTTTGCATGTTCTCCCCATGTCTGCATGGGTTTCCTCCCACAATCAAAAAATATGCAGTTAATTTAACTAGCTTCCCAAATCGACCTTAGACTGTATAAAAGACATATGACTAAGTAAGGGACATTAGATTGTGATCCCCTTTGAAGGACACTTTTGGACATAACTATGGACTTTGTACAGTGCTAATATGTCATCACTATATAAACACTAGTTAATATTTAAAATTGAAGTTGAAACAAAAAATTCTACTGGATAAAGCTTAGCTTTGCTAAAATATGGGTACCTATTTATACAAGTTCTGATCCAAACAAGATTTTAATAATAAAAAAGGAAATATACTTTTTTTTTGTACTACATGTAGTTGGTCTGTACTTTGACATGGAAAACCTTTAAATGGGTGTATTCATCCTACCTTTATTCTACAGAGAGGCAAATAATGAGAATTTCTAATGGGTATTAATGTAATGTTACAAATAACTTAAAAAAAACAAACATTTGATATGGTCAAAGTCAACCCAAATGTTTATCAATGACCTGACTATAGTTTTGTTACCAGTCTCATACCCAAACAAAAGATATCTCAAAACCTAGGCATGAAATAAAAATAAAATATTCACACAATAAAGACCAACTGTTTGCATGTTACTTAATAATTGGAAATTATGTAAAATTAAATAATGAAAAGAGTTTATAACTACCAAGTGATTTAAATGAAATATATTCTGCACATCATGTTTTATATACATAATTAATGAGTCTAAAACATCTGTTACAACAAATTTAAATTTTATACCACAGCAAAGTAAATCAAATATCATATCCAGCAGAGACCTATACCTATTTTCCCTGCCAACCATATTTTTTATTTCTCCTTCAGAAGCAGTTGTGAAGAATGTAATTGAATCTAAGTGAGGGCTAATTGGAAGCAACATATAATTTGCTGACAAGAATTGTCTGTGTAAAAAAAGGCATGATAAATGTATTGTGGAATTTTGGTATTGATGAAAAATACAGATAACTCAAAGAATGCTAGTTTTCTTGATTTTATTTGTCCTGAAAGACTCTGTAAAGTGGAAATGAATATCCATTATTAGCGTAAGCATTAGTTAAGCACAGGTAGTACAACATGTTTCATGTACAATAATGTTATAGTACAGTGAAATAGCAGACTATTTTTGTCCATTAAATACATCGGGGGAGTACCCACCTAAGCTGTTTAGGTGAGTACTACCCTATTGATGTCTACACTTCTCATTAACCTCCCTAGCAGTATAAATATTAAGTATTTTTAAATATTTAGTATTTTAAGTTACCAGCCTGGTCTGCTTCCCCTGGCCTCGAGTCCCCAACGTTCACATGGCAGAGACACAGATGCCCGCGGTGTCCTCCAGCGATGCCTGGCATCTTCTTCCCCTGGTGATGCCTGCCGGGCATCTGTGTAACCTGGCAGTGCAGGGCCGGCATCACCAGTGGTGGTATCTATCATGCTTTAGGCACACCCAGTACATGCCCCACACACTTGTCCTCACTCACTGTTTAATGTCCCACACTGCTGACTTCAACAGAGAAGAAAGTTTAAAACTATTGGCTTGTGTCACGTCTGTCCCATGGACTAGACCTCAAAGGCAGAGGAAGGAAAGTGAGCACAAATACACTAGGGGTGGATTCCTAAGGCCAAAAATAACATGGCAACATTGAGAGAGTTAAAAAGCATAGATAAAATAATGTCAGTAGAAAATTCTGTAAAATCAGTAACTAAATTGAAAGGAGAAGAATAAACAGAAATGTGTTTTCTTTATTATTTGGAATCTATTATTATCGCTTTGTACAAAAGAAAATACATGTTTTGCAAAAATGATAAATAACTAGGTATACAATAGTTTTCAGATCTAAATCACAGCTGCAAAACTTCCAAATAAAAAGAAAAAACATTTTACTATAATTTTTGTATTACATAAAAAGAAAGTAGCACTATTTTCTATAAATTGCACTAGATTGGCTTATTTATCAAAGCTTTCCAATACTAAAGAAGATAGATTATCATCAGAGAACCTGAGTGATGCAGCAACCTTAGAATTGTTCTAGTCAAGGATTGAAAACGGTTGTCAAATATTTGTAAAATATTTTAAGAAATCCATTTTTAGTTTGTTGTATCACTCAGGTTCACCCATGATATTCTATCTTTTCCAGTCTTGGAGAGATTTAAAAAATCAGAGCAAATGTTATTAGCTTGCAAGTTCCTTGGAAGATCAACAGGCATTTTTCAAATTTAACAATCTACTTAATGATGTATTAATGCCTTTAACTACGATCCACATATGCAGACATTTGATTTTTAAAAAAATGTTCTGGTTTACAGTTAGGCCAAAGAAAAAAAAAACACTTTTCTATCTCTAACATCCAATATGAGCCATATAGTACAATTTCTGGGCACATCTGTATTTGTATTTAAAGTAACACTTTTGAGGAGTAAGCATTCTGCACTTCTTTTTCAGCTACTCAGAATGTGAAATAACTGTGAAAAATGGAAGAGGTATTGAAGTCTGACAATTTCTATGGGATTGGGTAGATTTTTTTACACATGAAAAGATTCAATTTATTTTACAGCAAATAAAGTACAATAACTGTAATCACACTTGATGCAAATGTATGCGGAGGCATCTTTCTGGAAAACAAATCACATCTATTAGCTATAATCATTACCATACTTGATGCGGAACTTGTGGAAAATGAACATACATCTCATTCTAAGGACTCTTTAGTTACTGGTGCATGAGCTCCGGGTTTTTCTCAAGCTCCAGATCATACACAATTTCCAGTTAATTAAATTACCCAGGTTAGAGAAATAAACTGTCACATTGTTTGGTATCACTTTATTATTTAGACTTTCCAAAACTAGGGACAGAATAATTAAGCTTAAACCATGTAACTAAATTGGTGGTATAGCTCCAGGCTTTTCAGCAGTCAGAATTGTTACTGGGTTAGTTGGGCTATGTGGACTAATCTGAGTAAAGTCCTATTGTTATTCTGGTTTCAGATGTCTATGCATAGGAAAGGAAAATAAGTGGGTCGTTTACTAAAGAGTAGTTCACATTAGATACCCAAGCCATAAACCTACATTTAATGTAATATTCTCATCCTTTACTGTAACACTGACTGCTACTTTATTCCAGCCTCTATGCACTTAGGGGCTAACAACATGAATGCTTGCCTAGGGGGGAATACATTTGGGGAGTCAGAAATAGAAAAGGATTTGGGGGTTCTTGTAGATCATAGACTTAATAACAGCATGCCATGCCAAGCTGCAATATCTAAAGCCAGCAAAGGAGACATAATCCTGCCCCTGTACAAAGCATAACTGGAGTATGCAGTTTGGGCACCAGTTCACAAAAAGGACATTGTGGAATTGAAAAGAGTGCAGAGAAGGGCAACTAAACTAAAAAAGAAATGGAGGAGCTCAGCTATAAGGAGAAATTGGCTGAACTGAATCTATTCTCCCTTGAGAACAGACGTTTAAGGGAGGATATGATCACCCTGTATAAATATATAAAGGGTCCATATAGAGAACTCCCTTCCCAACTATCAACTTTATAATCGTTACACAGAACAAGAGGGCACTCTTTGCATCTGGAGGAAAAGAAGTTTAGCTTTGGATAAGGAAAGGATTCTTCACTGTATGGTCTGTAAAAAAATCTGTATAAGGCTCCCTCAGGAAGTATTTTCAGCAGCTACTATAGATTGTTTTAAGAAAAAGCTGGATGTTTATCTAGAAGAACAAAATATAACTGAGTATAAAAAATTTAAGTAAAAATACCAGTGACTGTTGATCCAGGAAACAACCAATTGCCTCATGGAATCAGGAAGGAATTTTTTCCCATTGGAGATAATTGTACCAGGTTTTTTTTTGCCTTCCTCTGGATCAACTATGTTCATAGGTTTTTATATCTGGAATATGTTTACTTCCCTAGAGCTTAAACTTGATGGATATCTTTTAACCTTACTATGTAACCATGTAACTATTTAGGCATATGAAAAATTGACCCTGGAAATAGGGTAATGACCAATAGTTAAGGAGCAAATTAAAAATAGTGGGCGCAGCTGAAATCTAATCGCCTTAATTGGCAGATTCGCACCCCCTATTGCTCATTATTATCAAGGCAGGAATCCGGCTGGCAGTGAGGGGGCGAGCGTACGAGCGTACTCGACTCCGGACCGCAGGAAACCGGCTCGCTGGAAGCGCGAAAGTACGCGCGACCAGCAAGTGCGGATTTCATTGGTAATCTAGGCCCAAAGTATCTTGCAAATTACATTTTTCTTTTTGCCTGTTTTCATTGATTAATGGCAAGGAATCAGCTGCTCCAATAGGAAAGAACATAAAGTACATACATAACTTAGGCACAATCTAGGCCAACATTTTTAGGGTGGGATAGATCCAAGTAGACTGTATGTACTAGTGTTGGTGTTCGAATTCGGGTTGTTTTTATATTCAACCTGAATATGGCTGTTCAAATTCGGGTAGACCCGACCCGAAAAAAAGAGATTTGACGGCAAAAATTTGGATAAAAAAAATAACATTAAAAAAACAACATTGTTAAAATAATTTATTGAGTGTTTGTGTTTATTTAACTAATTTTTTTTTACAGATTATCCTCTAATGACATGATATCTCTTACTCTGTAACACCCTTTCCAGCACAGTAATATTCTGATACATGTGTTATTTTTCTTTTATCCACTGCAAGAAAAATGTAATAAATGTATCATATTACTGTGCGTGTTACAGAGTAGGAGATATTTGCGGGGCATCTTCTCAATGATTGCAGACTCGGCTGCAAGAGTGTGCCATGCCCCGGGGGGGGCAGAGTTTATCTGCAGTTCAGTTCTAACGGTCACATGACTGTGGGAACCTTGCGGTCACAGCTGTGACTGTGGGCGATCCCTGGGCACTGGAGGTTGAATGGGGAAAAGTTTCCCTATTTATCACATCTAGTGCCCTGTGTTCTTGGATAGAGAAGCTCTATCCAATAACACATTCAACTAGTAAAGGGCTGCAAGAGCAATCTGATTGCTCATGCAGACCTATTAGTCTCTAAAAATAACCCAAATTCTCCCACCATTGACTTCAATGGTGTTCGAATTCGGCATTGGATCAACCAAACAATTTCTTACTGTTTGATCGAATAGCTGTTGAATCGAATAGTGAGATATTCGACCAACGCTAGTAGTTACTATGGCCTTGGATCGAAAATGAGAGTTTGAGAATTCCAAGTTCTGATCGAATATTACAATACCTGTCATTGGTGGCTCAGTACGACTCTTTTAAAAAATATGAATTTAACCTAAAGCAAAATTTTGTGTTCTGTGCACCTCTAGCCAATAGTCAATCTTGTGATTTACAAACTTCTGCCACACTGCACAGCCAGTGTTCTACTTCATGGTTAACGTTTACAGGTTTCTTTGTTGTACAATTTTAGGTTATTTGCTGTATAAGTGCGCATTCGCAGA
Organism: Pyxicephalus adspersus; assembly: GCF_032062135.1. Lineage (NCBI taxonomy): Eukaryota > Metazoa > Chordata > Amphibia > Anura > Pyxicephalidae > Pyxicephalus > Pyxicephalus adspersus. The sequence goes on from NC_092861.1 coordinate 107,120,794, forward strand.
CGCGCTGTCGGACATGGCTTGAAGTGGACTGCACCCAATGGCACCTTCCAGCTATCACCAGTATCCACACAGCTCCTACTCACCTATCCCGCTCCAGCTTGGCTCCTGTATTCTGTTGAGCCTAGTGATAAAGGGTAAAATGAGCACTAAACCCTGGGAGAGGGGAAATAAAACCTCCCTCCCCCTAAGATGGCAGACCTCCCTTCTCAAGCTCCCTCTCAGGGGGCAGTCATTGGTACTCTCCCACTTGCTTTTCCCGTCAAAACCCCTCAGCATACTATGGCTACTCATTATCCTCTCTAGAGTGTGAGGCTGATGTTGATAATTCTTATACGATGGGACCATAGTTAGCAGAGGCTTCCACCTCTAAGGAACAGAGATTACCTTCCTTGCCTGTGGCACCTGACCTGTATGCCTTATTTACACGTTTTTCTGATTTTTTTCAAACAGAGTTACATAAATCATCAGAAAAATATCCACTAGTGTGTGGCAGGATTACAGAGCATTGCCGTTTGTTTAGATGCCATTGAACACAAATTGTATATTACAACCAGGGTCCCACAAAGATATGGTTGAGGAACTACAGGCTAAGTTAGATGATCTTGAAAATCGCTTTAGGCCCCATAACTTCCATCTGCAGGGTTTACTAGAATCTATAAGGGATCTATCTGGAGTGATTGCAACTTTTTCTGCCTAACTTGCTTCCGAATCTAGATGATGCTGTTAGAGCTAGAAAAAGTGTATCGAGTGCTGCAAGCCCCTAAACCTGATGGGCCCCCAAGGGACATCTTTGTTAAGCTTCACTACTATTCTACTAGTGACAAAAGGTGACTCAGTATAATCTGGATTTATTCATCCTGGATTATCTCGTCCAGGTCCTTGCAGATCTATCTTTGTACACCATCCAGAACCGTCACTCCCCGAAACCTCTCCTCAAAACTTTGCTGGATTGTGATGTAAAAGTATTGTTGCCCTATTCCTTTCCATCTGGCATTCCGATGAATGGCAAACTGCCCTCATTCTAGTCCTTCCCAGAAGGTGAAAAATGACTCCTATCTCTAGGAATAATTTTTAGGATAATGCTACCACCACACCACCAGGGGAAGACAGATCACTTCTCTACCCTCTCTGAAGAAAGGTTTCCAGGTTGCAGAGACAAACCAAACCAACCTGAGGCCATTGCCTTGCTATCTTTGGTAAATTGCTGAGGAGAGTAGGAGAAGAGGAATCACCATTAAAAGAAACTTGAAATGAACAGTCAGACAGGTAGGAAGCAAACCAAGGGAGAGCAGTGTCATTGATACCAATGGAGTTCATGATTTTGATTAGAAGGGGGTGGTCAACAGTGTCAAAAGCCGAGCAAAGATCTAGGGGGAGGAAGAGGAAAAAGTTGCCTTGTGACTTGCCTTGTGCTCTGATGAGGTCGTTTTCCACTTTAGTAAGGGCTGATTTGGAGAAACATACAGTTTGAATGCCAGACTAGAGTTAATCAAGGAAATTGTTGGTGTTCAGATCCTGTCTGTAAGTCTGTTAGTCTTTCATAGATAATGCGCTCAAGAATTTTTGAAACATATGGGAGGCTGGTAGCTAAAAGGTATGGAGGGGTGTAGTGAGGGTTTCTTCAGGACGGGGAAAATAATGGCATGTTTGAAAGTGGAGGGGTAGATACCAGTAGAAAGGGAAAGGTTGAATTGTTCAGTTAGTGTGGGCGCCAGGTTGGACGAGTGGGCACAAGTAGATCATAAGAAATTGGGTCAAGCGGCTAGGCTGGTTAATGCTTTCCCAGTAGCAAATCCATCTCAGCCTTTAGAAGCTCTCATACATCTTACCCTCCTATGACACTGCCTAGCCTCTCTGTCCTCAGCCACAACGTTCAGGGCCTAAATACTTCCCTGAAAAGATATAAAGTATTCTCCCACTATCAGTCACTAAAAGCAGATGTAGTAGTGCTACAGGAGACTAATTTAGTTAAAGACAAGGCTCCCTCATATCTTCACAAAAAATATCCTACATTTTTTCTTACCAACGCAACTGAGAGGGGGGTAGCACTGTGCTTGTCTAAGAGACTCTCCTTTAATAAATCGGCCATTATTTTTCATCCTGAAGGTAGCAACTTAGTAGTCTCTGGCTCCCAGTCCTGTTTCTTACTTACCTTTATTGTATACTATGCTCCCACCACAGGACAAGTGACCTTTTTTTGCCAGAGTTTTGCTAATCTCTTACCTAACTGCAGGGACACCTGATAATTTTGGTGATTCTAATGTAGCTTAGGATCATATCTTGAATAAGTCATTAGGATCCTGATACCGTCAACCACTGAATCAAGCTCACAAGCTGGCTCATTTGTTGCACCAGTATGACCTAAATGATGCCTGGCAAGAATGCAATCCTTCAGTGAAAGATTATACACATTACTCTTCAGCATATAAGTAATAGGCCGGAATTGATCACTGTTTTGTTACCTCTAGAATGGTCCCATCACTGCTCTTGGCATAAAATCCTATGTACCCCTTGGTCTGATCATGGCCCTCTGCTGTTTAAATTACACACATTCGGTCCCCACATGCAAGCTGGAGGCTGAATGAAAGTTTGCTAAAAGACATGGAAATATGTCTAGATATTGAATCCAGGGCTGGCCTCTTTTTCGCCACTAATGACCCCCAGGACTACCCCAGCAGTCAATTGGGAGGCGTGTAAAGCTACTAACCGAGGCTATCTGATACAAATGGCTTCTCACAAAAGCAGACAAAATGACCAAATAGTTAAAGATCAATTGGCCCAATACAAATACTTGGTTTCCAGACATAAGGAGCCCCCAAATAACAATCTCTTGAACCAAATCCAGACAGCCTGTATTGCGCTTAATTTATCCCTGACAACAAGAGCTAAAAATGCGCTACGCTTCTCTAAACATAAATGGTTTACCAGGGCATGATAAACCAGGCCACCTTTTAGTAAACAAACTTAATCCAAGGCCCAAATCTCCAGTTTTATCTGAGATTAAACTTTCAGATGGAAGAGTTTCTCAAAATCCTACACTTCTCTTAAATGCATTTCAAGAATTTTACACTAAATTATATAAAGCTCAGGCGTCCTTAAATCAGCCTAACCTGCAAGCCTTCTTCCAGTCCACCAACCTTTCTAAATTGTGCACTACTCACCGTGAGTTTTTAGAAAAGCCCTTTTCCTGTGAGTTGATGTTATTTGTGATCAAGAAACTATTCTGCTCCTGGTCCGGATGGCTTCCCTAACTCATATATTAAAAAGTTCAAGGATAAAATAAACAATAAAACCTCAACATTTAACAGTTTATTTTAACCACATCAGGAAAAGCAATCTGTTGACAATTGGTGTATATATAAATCAGCGTATCTTGAGAATATTTATTTTCATTCAACAAATGGGCTATGGTCCCTTTTTCCTGAGGATGCTTAAAGCTTTGTATTCTTCCCTGAGAGCCCATGTCACTTATAATGGTTTTCCCTCCCAACCTATCTCCATTTTTTAAAGCTACCAGACAGGGATGTCCACTCTCTTCGCCTTAGCTATTGAACCACTGGCAATCTCAATCCAGGAATATCCGGAAATTAAGGACATAAATTGTGAGATGATGGAATGTAAATGCTCTTTCTTTGCTCATGATATACTGCGTTATGTTGCTTTGCCCCTTGTTTAATTACCCAATCTGTTTAAATTACTGGGTTATTTGAGTATGTTCTCAGGTCAAATATTTACCAGCAATAAGTCACTGAACAAAATTTTTATACTTATTCCATATGCTACTGATCCCGACCTCTGCACATGACTTAACATCTCTCCAAAACAAACTTTTATCATTTATTTGGGGTTGAAACAGTCCACGTCTCCTCACCTGCCACCCCAGTGGGTAGACTTGGAAAGTTGATCTTGCCCCACAATATATAATCAAATAACCTTTTTTGTTAGCGCATGATTATGTGGAGGTCAGGGTCCTTATAGCTCTACACTCTTTCAGTGTTCCAGCAAGTCCATTACACAAGCCAGGAGCTTTATCCCCATGATTGACACTACGCATTCCTCTCCCAAACAGAAGCTCTTTTATTTGCTAGCATGGGAACGAGACTTAAACTTCTCTTGGGACTTGAAACAATGGCAATGGACAGCTTAGAAACTGTCTAAGTTCTCTATTAACAAATCCTTAATTGAGGCAAATTAGATAACACCCTGCTAAGTTAGTACATGGTGCCCCATAGATTACACTATATTCATTAATCCGCGTCTCTTCTATGCTTTAGAAAAGGTGATTTTAAAAAGGTGTTTTGTCTCATGTATGGTAGGAATGCCAAGTGGCCCAAAATTATTGTAGAGAAGTCTTATATATATCTTATATATATCTCAAGGATATTACGGGTATTGAACATTGATGTACCCATTAATCCAATGACCACATTATTTGACAGACCAGCTATCCATCTTTTAAACATGTTTGCTGCCTACTATCATAGATGCTTTTAGCTGCCAGATTTATGATAGTGAGAGCCTGGCTAACTAAGACCCTGTCCTTAGCAGGCATCACCCCCAAACTCAACTTGATTTTGACCTCTGTGTTGCATCTTTAACAATATCTGGGAACTTTAGTTTGCATATAGTGTACATCTACTCTTACTCCTACTTCCAGGATCTGAATGTGAAATTCTCACCTAGAAAGTAATTATGACTATGAGATTAGCCCTATCTTTTATCAATGCATGGGACTTGTACATGTAATTGGTAGGTTTTACTTTTTCAACAACTTCAGCTTTAAAGGTCTAAGAAAACCAGTAATTATCACAACAGTGATAAAACAGCATTGAACATATGAACAAGTTGAGATAAAGAGCAAATTGCCAGTGAACATTTAATAAACAAGATTGTAAGAATTATTGGGCAGAAAATCTTCTTGCAATAAATAATAGAAAAATTGACATTGAATGGTTCTGCTTTAATTAACCTTATCTTAGAATGATAATATTTCATCTCGTCTCCCCATATTTCTCATAATGAGCAAGCTGCTAAAGTCAGAATGAAAGCACAACTAATTATTAGGTTTCAATATGTAAATAACACATGATTTGCATAAGAAATGTTTTGCTAGCTTTACAAATAGGAAGGCAGGAATACATAAGATTTTAATATAAATGTATTCATGGTCCTTGTTGGCCTGTAAATAACAGAAGTTTTCTGCATATAATTAGACAAATGAACAATACTTTTCAAAGTATAGATGTCTAAAAAATATTCTAAAAATCACTTAAAAATGCTTAAAATCCCCAAAAAGAATACAGAGGACATGTAAAATAAATAGCAAAAAATGTCGGTCCAAGTTCTCACCTGGTCACACATATTGAAACATTGACAATGTGTCATACATTGTCCATATTCCAATATATATTTTCCCTTATGTCCCTTGATTTCACCTTTATATCACCGAGCTCCAAGTAGTTTATGTACTTAGGTGACAGTAATATTATAAACTTATTTTTTTGTTTTTTGCCGTTACAGTTCCCTACTTCACAACACCCCATAACCTTATGAACACGCTCCCTAGGTGGTGTCGCAGTGCCTTTAATAAGCATATGCAGGCATGAGGTTAGGGCTTAGTCCTGTTCCTTTAATATTTGATGTGATGTAATTATACTAGTACTGAATTTATGACTTGTGTTTGTCTCCTGGCCTAGTAGTGTTGCTATATTTAGGCCACACATTACCAGGTGGTTATTATTCGGCCGACAAACTGTTAAGGTGCAGGTCTATGGGAAATCACCAGGGAATCTTTCCAACATTTGTAACACAATTGTAACATAGAAGATGCATTAAAATTGTGCATATGAGCTTCATTATACATTTTTACAGCCAGTTCAGCTGCAAGGCTAATTTCAGATGTGTGGTAATGTTGTGCATAGATTTGCATTTGTGTTACACTCCCTTGTGAAGAAGTTCCTGGACACAACATGTAGCTTCTGGTCACCTTTGAGTGGCAAGCCCCTTCCATGGACTTTAATGGGAATGCTTTCCAACCACAGCATTGCATCTGGTTGCGGTTTTTGCTGAACGACTGGAGTTGGTCCTAATTTTGGGCAACCACACTTAAATGTGCAGTTTGTCAACTCAATTTTTTGTAGACCCTACATCTGAAATTTACCTAAGTGATGGCCCTAGAATTTTTGTTCTTACTCCGGGGTAGTACAAGAGAATTTAGGAAAATAATTATAGTAGATGCCAACCCGAAGGGTACAGAAACAATATATAAATAAAAGAAGAAGAAACAGGGTTTTTTTGCATTAAAAAAGTTTGTCAGGTTTTACTTATATATAACTTCAGAGTTATTTATATATTGTTCCTTACTCTTGGGTATTCATCAATAAGTATTATGTGTTGTGCAATATTTGTTCACACAAACATGATTTAGATGTGGAAGGAAGAGCACCCTTATTCACAGAAACTAGTACACCAGGACAACAAAGAGAACATTCTGAAGGAGATTAGTAAATGTTAAACCACAAGAGTTTCTAACTCTGCATCTTGGAGATTTAAGCATTTACAAATTTTGTATTAAAGTTTTGATCTCTATATTTATTACAGACTACATTATAATATAGGTTTCAATCTTTCCCCATGGGGCAGTGCTTTTTTATACACATTTTGCTACTGACATTGGTATGCTTACTGATTATTTAAAGAGAAGCACAAGTCATAGTAACATGTGTGGGTATTTCTGTAACTTTACGATTTTGTTTTTATTTGTGAATAATCTTACCAACATAGGTTATTTGTAAATTTCTAAATAATAAAACATTTTGTTTTTTTAATGGCTTACTGCTTTGGCAACTTATGGATATTTTTAATGAAAAGGGTAATATTTCAGTAACCAAACCACACAGATAAAATCAATCCTCCACTGCTCAAACTTCAGTGAAAAAAAAAATACTGATCGATTTCTATGGGCTACCATACCTAAGCATATAAAAGTTGGCTTTTTCTTTCAATAAGTTGACCTATTCAACAATCCAAACATGAATAAAGTATCTGTAACCAATAAATATTCAGACTCCTTTACATTTGAGTGGGCAGACTAATATAGAAATTGATTTTAGATTAGTTGAAATAGAAATAATGTGCCCTACCATTTTTGCATATGTTAATAATCCTGACATGTAAATATACTTCATCATCCTGTCTAACTTTCAAATGAAATAAAATATAGACAGTTACTACTATGTATCTTCAGCACAAAATATATATATATGAATGAAAGGAAATAAGCTGTTAATTGTAGAGTTTACACTCCAATGTAAGAAGACTATCAGCCATAAAACCACAAGCTTACTTTTATTGTTTCTTTTACTCAAGCATTAAAAAGGTCAAGTGTATTAAGCAAGATATACAGTATTACGCTGGATAAGTCAGCATGTATGTGAAAAATGATGTTCACAGACTATTGTGCATTTTGTCAGCTTCTACAAATTTTGCTGAGCACCTCTTGTCTTTTTTGGAGAGCCATAATAATAACTGATTGGGAAAACGGTAGATTAATGAAGATAATCCATCTAGGAAGAAGGTATTTTCAAAATTTACAGCACACAAGGTGGCTTGGAATGTACTAGACATCCAAAAGGTTCAACTCAAGGTCTTTGCTAGCAACAAAGTGGTAAATAAATTTAGAAGAAAGCAAAATATATTTCTCATACAGGAGTATTATCATATTTTTTTAAAACTTTAGTCTTTTTTTTAACAGCAGCAAATGTTGAGACTTAGGATAAGAGTCAGTGCTGTAATTTAGTTTGATGCGTAATGAACATTACCATACAATTAAAAAAAGTCTGCAGATGATAGCTGCATATTAAATATACAGTATGCCTTAATTTAGTATTGCTGCAGAAAACACAGCAGTGCAAAAACTGTGTACTTTCTATCGATAAATGTAAGCTATTGTACCTTGAGATGTACTGCAAATCAGGTCTGTCAGCAAGGTGTAATAGCATGCTATTCATAATGAAAGGCACAGCAGTGCAGCACAATGCATTGCTGCTTTGTAATGCCACTTTATATTTCAAATTTTTTTATTGGTTTTTAACATTTAAAAATTACAAGGGACATCACAATATAACAATAACGTCCTGTTGGACGTGTACTTAGTCAACAACAAAATTGAGTGAACGTGGAATTGGACTGAAATTGGACATACCTAAAACAGCGATACAAGGTATAACAAGATATCAGTTCAGATCACAATAAACACAAATATATTTGAAAAATAGAAACCCCCTCTGTATACATAAATAACCAATTACTGTATTTGGGTAAAACTTTTAATTCTAAACAGAGCCCAATTCCTCATACTTTCAAGCCCTACTTGGGGTTGATCAGAACTGAGAGACACACTGGGGAATGTTGGGAATGGAAGAGACATTCGCTTTTGTATTGTTCTGATAGGGAATTTAGTTATGTTTACACTGAGCTGTGTGTAATCCATGGGCCCCAAATTAGGTCAAATTTATGTTACTTATTGTTGAGTGTGCTAGTGAGCTTATCATTTATTATTATCCAGTTTAATTTCATGGCTTTTCCGTCTAAAGGAATATCAACCTTCTTCCATGCCTTCACCAAGGTTATGCGTGCAGCTAGTAATATAAGTTAATTTAATTTTTTTGCTATATTAAGGGAATAGTTGGTCAAGTTTGCTAAATATTGCCCCTTTTGATGTCCTGTCAATCTGTGTTTTTACAATTGTGGCCATAAGCCGAATTACATCTGACCAGAACATTTGAGCTGTTGGACATGACCGCCATATATGTTCCATTGTGCCCCTCTCCTCTCATTCCCTGAAACCAATTGGGAAGGTAGGGGATGCCATTTATTTTAAATGACACATCAGCACACTTAGTAAATGTATCTGCCCTTTATTGCACCACTGTGCAGCAATAGAAAATTGGGCAATTTGCATTGTTAAGCACTGTTGTACTAGCAGCCCATTCATTTTCATCATGTTGCTTTATTATAGTGCATGTTAACATGCTACATTATGAATGTTAAAGAGGAACTATACTCAGTGGATAATGAGCTTCTGACATAATCAGCAAGAATGCACAGTATACTTGCTGATTATGGCACAGACTAACCTGTGTGCAAGGTGCCCTGCAGTGATGTCTGGTCTAGGACCTGTCCTCACCACTTCAGAGGGAAGCCCCAACTTTTCTGATAGCTCTAACATCCGAGAGGATGGCGATCCCCTTTGACCACTGCGCATGCTTAGGAATTACATTGTCTGCAGTGGCAGATTCTGTGCTGTACCGCTCCATGCATTGTAAAACAAAAAGCCACTAGCAGCCAGAGCTTTATTTTTTTTTGTTTTACAAATCTAGGACCAATTTGGGGGGAAACCAATTAACCTATCTGTTTGTCTGTAATCAAAATTTCTTCACAGAATGAATATCATGCTGGTATGGAATTCCCTTTGCACCTGCTCTTCAATAGGCTAAATACACTTCTCTCTCTAACACCAAGTGCACAAAATTTGTTAGATTAGGAGCACAGTATTTGTACTAGCATTGTTAAAAATAAAATAATTTTCAAATAAATTCATGTTTTTATTCTGAGGTAATGTTTAAAGGCTAAAATAAAAAAAAAACTTTAAAAGTAAAACTAAAAATGTAATGTTTTGTTGTGTTATAGGTAGCAAATAGAAGCGTTTTTGTGCAGTGGCCAGAAAAATTTACTTTTTTGTCTTGAATTAATCCTAAAAAAAATCAGTGCACTTTCTGGTATGTAGGTGTGCAATGCACTTCTGGTAAGTAGTGTCATAGCTGTATGTGTGGCTCTGCCTCTGACTGCTACTATCAAGAAATTTGTAGTGAGATTTGGTGATCTCTGATTTGGTGATGTGCTTCTAGATTGTAAGCATTTCGGGGAGGGTCCTCTCCTCTTCCTGTGTCACTGTCTGTCATTTGCAAACCCTAATTATTGTACAGCGGCACATAATATGTTGGCCCTATATAAATCCTTTTTAATTTTAATAATAACAATAATAATATTGTGTGGGTACTAATGTGCTCCCAACCTTTCCATGCTTGAGGATTTGACACAAGGAAGTAGTTACTCAATCAGGATGGCCAAGCAAATGAAGACATGGTAAATCAGTAAAGAGAGGCCTGGAGCGGGAGAAGGTAGTGAAAGGTGGAAGGCCTCCATGACTGGGAATGCTGGGGTTAACTAATTTGCAGCGTGGTGAGGGGGGGGAGGGGGTGACGTAGTTGAGGGAGGGGGAAAAGGAGTGAAAAGTGGGGGGAAACAGAACGGGAGGATCATTCTATGCCTGCCCACCCTCCCTAGTATTTGGGTGATAGTGGGGTTTTGGTTAGGTTGAGCTTTGTGGCTGTGGTGAGGTCCTCGAAGGAAGGTGGTTGTCTGGTCTATTTCAGTGGAGGTGAGAGGCTCATCTTCGGTATGCGTCTCTCTGGAATTTGGTTATTGGTAGTTGATGGGTCTTGGTTAAAATGGGCTGTGAGTGCTACTGATATCCTTCCTGAGCTTGTGGTGCGGCTGGGAGCATACATATCACAGCGGTGCAGACCCAAATAGGTTTGGGGTATAGTAGAGGGGGCATTCAAGGACCAGTAACCAGAAGAGTGGGTTCATTGAGTCAAGGTTATAAGAAAATGTGTTATTTATGTCTTTGTATTGTTATGTGACTTGTTATTTATGTTATTTGCTATTTGGTATTTATGTTTTTTATTTGTTTGGTTGATTGTGGAAAATATTTATCTATTTTTAATTGTTTTGAGAAATTTGGTAATAAAAGGCCTTTCGGCCATTTAATCATCATTTGAGTGGGGTTGTCATTTGAGGGTTTTTTTGTTAAGGGGGAGGGCACTGTATGCGGGGTCTCTGCCTTGTCACAGTCATGTGGAAAAGACCAGATGCAGGGGAAGCAGTCACTGCTAAAAATCCAAAATTTTGTTCTGCGTTAATGTGTGTTTTGTTTCCAGATTTCAAAGATAGTCATTTAGTATCACTCACATAGACATCATATGACAGTGGTCACAGTGGCTTACAGTCAGACAGTCCCTCTCACTTAACAAGCAGCAGGATTATTGTACTACAAAACTGTAGAAATATTCTATCCACATAATATACACGTATTGAAGAAATCTGACTGGTAAAGAAGTCATTTGTCACCATTGTGCTGCTTTTATTTTAAAAAAAAAATATTTTTGTTGCAAAGACTAATTTTTGTCATTTAGGAGGATCCCATGCAATCACCAGGACTTTAACAACAGTTGCACATGCCGCTAATACATGAAAATGTAATATAAGAAGGGAAGATTATTGTAAAGTCTCAAATGAAAACCTGTGAGGAAGAAAACATTTCTTAATGCAGAAATCCAATGCGCACCTAGCTTCCCATGCACGATGCAGAACAGTAAGCGTTGTCACAGTAGGATTGCTGACAGGATCATAAGGTAAAAAACTAAGCTAAAAAGCTTGATTAGAAATTGAATATAGACACCAGATCTAACACCCTATGCAGATGCAAGACAGTTTTCAGTTATATGTTGATGGAAAAAATCTTTTGCGATTGTTTTTAGTGACGGGAGAACCAATGAGTGCTTCATACACAGTGCTATTCTGTTCTTTGGAGAAGCAAGGGGGTAAAGAACAAGTGAGCAGTATCCAGCTGTGCTCTCCTGCACAGAAAAGTACAGTGTTTGCTCACGTTTGGTCATTGATCTATCCACTGGGGTGGATTAGATACACATAAACTAAAACATCATATCCTTAACATCTAAGTTGTTGAAAAAACAAATCTGGGTAGTATAAGCCTGTGAGCCTCAACTGTGTGCCAAAATTATTTGTTCATGCGTGCATGTCTTGTACACATATTTTATAACTTTTTATCATGGTAAAGTTGTACATACTTTTTAAACATTTTGAGCCTAATCCCATTGGGCAGTTGAGCTACTGCCCTGTTCCATCCAATGTTAGCTGGGAGCAAGCTTTCTTTGTAGATATATCTGTTAGTAGATGCAGTCTTGATGATGATGAACACACTTAGAAGCATCCAATGTCAGGAATTAGAAAAAGACTTGTGAATTACTAAGGGATGACATTGAAAGATAACACCATGTGGTGTACAGTGTGCACATGGCAGAAGCAGAAATATAATTACACAAACTCAGAGAATAAGAGGAGAACACAGAGAGCCCACTATGCAGTATAGCAGAACAGCATATAACTTTTATAATAACTAAAATTAACAGTTGTTGTAAGGGTTACTGCCTGGGGGATGCTGTTATACCTTAACAGTTACCCTGTTTCCCCGATTATAAGGCACTCTCTTATATTTTTTGAAATGCCAAAATATGCCCTGGGTCTTATTTTCAGGGGATGTCTTATTTTTCCATGAAGAAGACTACAGTACACATTTATTGTTGAAAGTCACTCATGAGTGTCTTATTTTAATTATTTTTTTAAAAATCGGGGGTGGCTTACTTAATGGGGATGTCCTAAAATCGGGGAAACACGGTAGGGCCTTTTTACAGTTGTGGTGCAAATTTTCAGCCGTTTGACCAAAAGTGGCTTGTTGCTTTGGGGAACTAGATTGCGATTTGGCTACAGCCAAGTGAAAACTTGAAACATCATACTCACTTGAATAGGAGATGTAGGGACTGCACATGAGCCCACAGAGGAACACCACTCACCACTGGACTGAAATAACCCCTACTTCATGGGAAAAGTTTTAAAGACTTTGAAGATTCATTACATTTTAATTTATATCCGTATGTGTTCTGTAGTTTTTAATATCTGGTCTAAGCCTTTCTTTAAATTTAGCTCCAACCTGTTGTCTTAGTGTTTACAAGCAAGGCCTTCTTTGGGAACTGGGGAAAAAATTTAATCCAAGGAATATTTCACAAGTTATGAGTTACTACCCTTGGAATTACGTCTTAATTTCTAGAAATGTAATTGTAAGCAAAGCTCTAAAATAGTTATGAACAATTAAAAAAGTTAATTTTGATAGAATAATAACAACATATTAAGTATTTTTATGAAGGCATAATGCCATTTTATGTTTTCCAATTAGAACTTCACTTTTGTTTCCTTTTTTATTTTATGACCTAGAACCTAAAATTACCTTATGGAAATTACAACAAAACTGTCAAACATTGTCTATAAAAGTGTGCTTTTCATAGTGTAACTTTCCTATATTTTTAATTGCAATCGTAATTACAATGAAAGTAATAGCTCTTTTTTATTCTTGGTGAGATCCCAAATGTATACCATTCATACAGAAAGTACATTCTCACTGCACATAAAGAGAAAATATAGTAGTTATAAAGCTATATAAAGATAAAAAAGTACAAAATTAACAATGATGGCAGAAGTTGTTCTAACAAATACATATTCACTAGTTTTCTGTAATTAATAGGTTATAAAGATTTAAAAGTAACAAACTACTGCTTATTGCTCTCAGTTGGCAATTAGTAATATGAACAGGAAACAAAATAGAAATAAAAAAAGTTAAAGTGAATAGTAATTATTAAACTTTTAATCTAAGCAAGTTTTTTACCTTTTTAAAAATTTTCTAAAACAAATGTATTAATTTATATTTCATTTGAAAAATCTCCTCCTCCATACATCAGATGGATAACAAGGGTACTGATCCTGCTGTTTTTTTTTTATCCATATAAAATTTGCATCCATAAAACTTAATAGTGTTTTTATGTGTTCAGACAGTGAGGTTGCAGAGTGGTTACCCATTCCCCACACCAATGGACCTCTGCCTTGGGGGCAGGAGAGCTACATTTAATGTCTACCCATATCAGACCAACAGATAATGAATAGGGGCAGCAATGTGTTCAATACAGCCACCTGCTGATAAATATGTAAATGCAGGTGTGATATTGCCGAAAATATTAGGTCCTCATTTCCCCTTTAAATATAACAAATGGTCTGCCTTTAAAATGTCTTTGTTGGAAATTGTCTCTCTAACAGACCTATCAGATATTCCTTGATCTGACAAGCAACATCCTTCCAGAACCTCTAGTTTACAGCACCCATTGTAAAAGCTGGAGTTTTGTGTCTCCAGATTTCATAAAACTCAGATAAGACTAGCAGAGTGGTCTCTGATTGAACTCTGAGATGTATTCTGAAACCCATTTAATAATAATCTATGTATTTCCAATATACCATTCTGTATAAAGTAGTAATTGACTGATTTGTAGTTGGATCGTTATGAGGAGCATTTTGAGACCAATGACTATTCTCCTAGGCCTCAGGAAAGCCTGGAAACCATACCTAGCCTGTCCTGGTTAACCAAAAGTCGCAGACAGGCCTAGTTTGGTCCCTGTGAACTCCTTATTTTATGGTGATTATTATTCTGGGGGTTGGCAGTTCATAAAACCTGTATATGTGAAATTATTAATAATGGCTAAAACAAGGGCATTTGGAAGTGTCCACAGAGCATCATAACCCATGTGGACACAACCCATGTCAGACAGCCCCCACCCTGCTGTCATTGAATTGTTGTCTTAGTCCAACCTCTGTTGTTGGCCTAGAAATAGCCATATAAGCCTAGCAGAGACAGCCCTCACTGACATCATCTTGCTGCTAAGTACAACGGCACTGACACATTGAGCACTGCAGGGAGCCCAGTGACTCTGATAACTTGGACTTTACACAGCAACCTGGACAAGACAAACCAACTCTACCTAAATATTATTTCACAGTTTTCCCTTTTATTTTATGCTGTTGTTTTAGTTCTGCTATTGTTCTGTTATTGTTCTTTGATCAGTCTTTATTTTTCTATAATTTATGTACTCTTTTTGTATGTTTTTTCCTATTAAACACTATAAAAAGTGTAGGCTGAATCTCTCAATGCTCCAAGTAGAAATAGTGTAACTTGCTAACCTGAAATGCTACTATAAACTTTGTGATTTCTGAAACACCCCTGTCTGGAGTGGCAGTGGGTGACACTAAAGAAGCAGAAGCATAACTGCGGTTGTCAAGGGTAACGGTGCATACTTCTGTCTAAGAACGTGGTGGCAGTTTTCCTGTGATGGTGTGTGTGGCAAGGGTTACCAGAGTGGTTTAATCTTGCCGTGACGGCCCCTTTTCAGCCTGCTGGTGCGTGGACTGTTGCTGAGCGTACTAGAAAGTCTATGCGCAGGGGTGCGGGCTGAGAGGGCGCTCGTCACAGCAGGTTTTTTAAGTTGAAAGTGCTAGTTGATGAGTGGCTGACAAAGTGCCAGCTGTTTGGAGTTGGGAGTGATCTCTTGCTCTTGCCCTATTTATTGCTGAAAAAGCCAAATACCAAATGCTCCTAAAGCACTTTAAAAGCGAAAAACTCTAATATACGCCTATTACGCGTTTTACCACGATTTGCCACTATTTGCCATGTGAGTGCAGAGCACTTCTCTAGGGCTGTGGATGCAGTGAACTCACCTCCGTTGATTGGCTGAGAAAAGGCCATTCAGCATTAGAGTTGAATGGGGAGACTTGTCCTCATTTGTCCTCTAGTACCTGAGGATCCAACACTGTCAGGAGTCCCACAGATGTGCCCATGTAATAAATGCAGCCATGGGAATCATCCTTTCATTGTGGGATAACCTGTAAAAAAAAAAAGTTAAAAAACACAGTTAAACACAAAACACACACATGTAATAAAAATACTTTAACATTAAAGGAACTTTCATTGACGTTTTTACAAACATGGGAAAATGCTGGAAAACTCCCCTATTAAAATCAATAGGTGCTTTTTCCTATGTTTTTAATTTTTGAAACGCACCAAAGAGCATTATCTAAAACACTCAAAAACATGCCTCAAAGAAACATGCTCTGGTGTAGATTAGCCCATTGCAATGCATGGGAACTTCAAACATGGGCTTTTGGTTCACTTCTCTCAGGTTAAATGCTGGGCAAACAGTCCGTGTAGACTGAGCCTTTATCAGGTATTGCTAGAAATTATTTACAGGAATGTATACTGGGCAACTTAATTGTTAAACTCTAGCGAACCCCGGCTGGCTTCTGTATCACATTCTCGACTTGATCGATGTGATGCGTGAAGCGTTGGTACGTTGGAGAGGCATGGCTTGGCGGGAAATTTAAAAGCATATTATGTTGTAATCTGCTTTTAAAACATTGATCACAGTAATAAAGTTATAAAAAATAAACCCAAATAATAAATACAAAAATGTATCTATTATTGTACCCTTGCTAGAACAAATTTAGAAAAATTATTTCTTATTAATTATTTTTTTTAATTATTTATTATATTTTCATTTATGATTTGTGTTTCAAACTTATACCCAGGAGTTATTTCTATGAATTACAGGCCTAAAATATTTAACAACAGATTTCTACGCAAAACAATGTAGCGCTTTTGACATAAAAATTCTGACATATATAGACTGCCAGGGAAGTTAACTACATTCTAAAAATTAAACAGATCAGTTAACACACCACATTTTTTTTAACTGTGCCAATTTAGACCAGGATGCAGATTAAAAGTTATCAGGGTTATGATCAATTCAAGTAATAATGCATGCAGAATAATTACCCAACACCTATAAAACCGCATAGCTAATCTTCATAGACTTCTGACTTGTTTTGTATTACACTTTCTGCTGGAAATACCTGCATGAAGGATGTGTTCAAAATAATAGGAACAAAGTAAAGTGGGAAAAACGAGCTTTAAAACTGTTTTCCTCAAATTTAATTTTTTCCTGAAATTAATATGGCTGAGTTATCATGTTTTACATTTGTAAAACTAAAAATGACTTCTAAAAATAATTACTATTTTCTATAGTAATGTAGGTGTTTGGAGATTTGGGGGATCCTGTAATGATCATGAGCAAAAAAAAATGCTGTTCCTTTTTTTACCTATAGAGTTGCTGTTCTGATTTATTCAGAAAAGATGGTGTCATTTATAAATAACATCTTAGACAAAGAAGAGAAACTTTACTAGTTGTACAGGATGTTCACCCACCACAAATCAATGGTGCAGTATATATTCAATATGCTCTGCACATATATGCCACAGCTCTTTAACCTCCCTGGCAGTCTAATTATGTCATTATTTTTACGCCAAAAGCAGTACATTGTTTTGTATAGACATGTATTTTACATTGTAGACCTATAATTCTTGGGCCTAACTCACCGAAATATGTCCAAAATTTAATAAATTTAATAATAAACTTTAATTAAAAAAAACACAAAAATCTGTTAAAACAAGGGTGCATAAAAATACTGATACTTGTAATATAACTGTACAGTAGCATAAATATGTATATATATATATATATATATATATATATAATGATTACTTTGTATTGTATTTAATACAGTTATTTTGTATTGAATTCAATACAAAATAATTTAAATTTCCCACTGCACCTGCCGCACACACCGATGCATGCACCGACATCACCAGGAACTCTCGGGGAACGTCAGTGCACTCGGCAGCAGAAGATCGAAATAAGAGGACGCGGCCCAAGTATGGCATCCGATGGGCAGGCTGCCAGAGGACAGCGATGGGACCAGGTAAGTGTTTTTTTCAAATGTTTTTATCTACCCCGAGTGTGACTCGAGGTCACTGCTTTCAGCATGTGACCCCCACACTCGGGGTTACCGCCAGGGAGGTTAATTCAGAAAATATACACAAGGGTTTACCAGCTTTTAGATGTGGCGGGTACATTAGTTTTTCCGTTTTAATTTTCTCCTGGTATTTCTAACCATTAAACACTGTCAATGGGTGGCTACCATCACTCACGACACTTTAAATAAATAAATTCATATATATATATATATATATATATATATATATATATAGATAGATGTGGTCATAAATATTGCCACCCTTGCATTTATGTCAGAAAATCCACCACTACTACCAGAAAAGTGTTGCAATTACAAATGCTTTGGTATAGTCATGTTTATTTCTTTTGTTGGCACTGTAAGAACACAAAAAAGCAGAGAGAAAAAAATCTGAGACAAAATTCCATACAAAACGTCAAAAAAAGGCCTGGACAAAATTGTTGACACTCTCAACTTAATACTTGATTGCACACACTTGGGAAGAAATAACTGATATGAATCACTTTATGTACCAATCAATGAGTCCTCTACATCTCTCTACTGGAATTCTGGACCACTCTTCCTTTGCCAGCTGCTCCAGGCCTCCCAGATTTGAAGGGTGGAGCCTTGGTTGTCGCCCCCAGGTTACTCTATTGGACTACAAACACATCTTCCTCCCTTCACAGTAAGGGAATCACCAATACCAATAAAGACAGTGAATGGGTCTGTTTGTTTCTGGATTAGTCACCCATGAAACAATTCCACTGAAGCAGAGTATTGAATCACAAGATTGTATAATGATTGGTTTTCATTTGATTTCTTCTCCACATCCCCCTTGCCTTATGAGAATTCCATGGTTGGAGACATAAAACTTTGTTTAAATTTCACTTGGAGATCAGTGGAAGACTGCTTTCAAGACTAAATACAGACTTTATAAATGTGTGGCCATGTTTTTTTATATTTGTACAATGCCCAGCCACTTTCTACATTTGATAAATAATGTTCAATGAGAAATGTTGGTTGTTTTGTTGTACCTTACTGTTATGACACAATTATGTTTTGAAGGAACCTTAAGGAACATCTGGATCATGTATGCATCACACATGAGTGTGTTGTAATCAGTTGTACATTAGACTTTTAAAGGTGTGAATTCTAAAACACTAAGATCTAATTGCATGACCATGGTATTTCCCCAGATGGCCTAAATATGGACCCAAGCAAGATTCAGTACATCCTGGATTGACCTAAATTGGCTATTTAGTCTCAGCAGTAAAGAGCTCTCAGTGAGGCAGGTTGACTTGTCGGTCCCTAGCAGACAATGCTGCCCCCCCCCCAGTGTTGCCCAATTGATTGGGTAATTTTAATATATTTGTTGCCAAACAGTCATTGCACCACCAGCACCAAGAATCCTTGGCCCACCACCACAACCACCAACAGCACAATGAGAAGTGAACCTTTCTTAAAAATGTATACTGTCACAGTTTTCTATAATTCATGAGAAACCATTGCTGTTTATTGTGCACCAAATGTTTTGGGGAAAACTATTTCTGACTTATCACAAAGTGATTTTGCTATGCCTAGATGCAATTATACAGTGGCATTTATTTTTTTCTATTGTGCAGGATTAGAAGTGAAAGGGTCCTAATATGGGTTCAGTCATCCCAGATTCCTAAAATTGGCCAACAAATGTTCTTTGATTTGATTGTTTTTTTTTTTTTTTTTTTGAGAATTTCAACTCTGTCCAAACTCAGAAGTCTGAATTTTATAGTTCTTAAGAAGAGTAGCATATGTGTGTGTGTGTAGGGGGGGGGGGGGGGGATGTAATCATGTGGCATATCCCTGCGCATGTAGCTGCAAATACACAAAACAACAACACATTGTAACACATAGCATGTATTTTCCTTCTAAGCGGCAAAACAAGAACATATTTAGTAAATGCAAGCCCTTTTATTAGGGCATAACAGTAAATAAAACTATCAACTGACAAAAAATGTGTTATTTACCTGTTTATTTACATCAATATTTATTCTGCAAATGACACTGAAAAAAAATGCTTTGCAATTTTTGAACATCTAAAAGATTTAATTGCTCTGCAAAACAGTATGCTATAAAAGCTAACTTATCTTGCTTAATATATATTTTAATGTAAAAAAATAATAAATTGCTAACACATAGCCTACTGGCCATCTGTTCAGACAACAATACATCCTTTTAATAAGATTTTTAAATGGCACAATTAAACTACGCTTGTAATCTACAATATTGCTATCAAATGAGATAATTTTGGACCAGATGTTCATTTCGTTGTAAACAAGACCCTCTGGCCTTCATGCCACAGAAATATCTGGTGACTAGTAATTAATACATGTAAGCTATTTTTCAGTGCCATAATGTTGCTGCTAGTTGTTTAAAGGAAAAAGTACAAATTAAATTGGGTAAAGTCTTTGATTTTAACCTACTGTTCTCAATTTTGCAAGTAGGCTGAACATTCCTTCAGGTTATGCATAGCTACTATCTGTCCCTTTTTTTCATATTTTTTTTTTTTATAAACAGAAGAGGAGAGCAGATTTAGGACTGAAGCATCATGTGACCACACTACTAGGTAAGTAATAATGGCTTTATTTTCGTGTAAGTGACAGGGCTAGATTTATACTTTTTGTTTCCTTAGGCCAACTAGCTTGTGCTGCCTCTTTCATCAACTAATACAAACCTTTGAATTTGACATACAAAACACACCACATGTACAAAATAGAGCGAGAGGGGGTAGTAAAGTTGAGAGAAGAGCAATACCTTCAATAAAAACTATCACCCTGAACAGATCTCCGCACTTCATGTGACCTGGGTATAATCACTTTTAGTTTCACGTTGTGCTTCTAGTTCCACATATAGATGTTGTAATGCCACTCCTAGTGATTATGGTGCTCTAGGCCATCCAGCCCTGGTCAGGGATCAATTGGAAGGTAGTGCGGGTAGATTGGGGATTGGTTAAGAGGGAGTTTAGAGGTCAGCAATAAAAACTATCATGAACATATGATGATGGTAGAAAAGTAGTCATACTATTTGCAATAGTATAATAGTATAATAATAGGCTTCCCCTCTCACATTAAATAGCTGGTACTATTGGGAGCCACCTCTATAGTTAACGCAAATCTGAATGAGTGTAGAGAAGAAAAGAGGTTTGAGGCTCGTAATTGTTAATACAAAAAATTAATAATGTATTAATTAGATAATTTCTCAATATAATTAGGAATACATAAATACAGACAAACAGTATTTATCTCTGCCCTGGTAACACATCACAGGACAGGGGTTAAGCATACTAAATATAGTCCGTACTATCACAAATTAATTTGCAATAAAGACGGTTACTTATTTGACCGTATCGTGTTGCGCAAAAATCTGACGCATTTCACCTTGATGGGCTTCCTCAGGGATAGATAATAAGAGCGTACTTAAATGGTCTGTGTGTACATAAAGAGATGATACATAGTATAAATGATATATAAACATAGCATGGAAACAATCATTCAAAAACCATTGATATAAAGAAGTACATGTGCAACTTAACATAGCGATTTAACATGATTACTTTTGATGAATAGATATACATAATATTGTAAGAGGCTATATAGTTACTAAAGGACTGTTCATGATAAGATGGTAAATATGAATATAACCAAAATAAATAAATCAATAAATAAATAAACATGATTACTCACGTACCCGTCACTAGGATATTGACCCAGGTTAGTCAGATTGAGGATAAGTGTATAGAAATTGAGTATCAGTTAGATCACAGCTGTAAGGATTGCTGTAAATGGATAAACAGTATAGGTGATACTGGTTAGAGATAATAATGTTATATGAATATACTAACAGACAAAACCGAAAGGCTGACAATGCAAGGCTAATAGTAATAATAGTAGAGCTGATACATACCAAGTATGTACTCATGCTCTAGATTCCAAAAGTGTAATTAATCAATAACCGCTTGGTCAATGAGTGCTTGTTTATTAGCATTAGCAATGATGTTGGAATATATTCCTCCTTCCAGTCTTTGGTTAGTTGAGAGGGTGGGCCATCAACTTCCCATTATCTATCAATAAAGGGTGTATGAAAATTATTGTTGAAAGTATCTTGGATGCTAGACATTGAAAGAGTACTATTTAAAATAACATATGTTGTATGAGAGTGGGAGGCAAATGGTTAAGACTCTTTTACCTAGAGGAGGAGAAACATTGGAGCCAAGTACAGAGGGCAGAAGAGCGTGGGTCAGCGTGCAGAGAGCCGGAGAGGCTGTACAGGAGGAACTGCGCCTATTTGGGCACTCCTGTATGGATCAGATGGGAGTGACTAATGTGCTAATGCGTCATCACTTCCAATCTATTGAAGGAGTCCCAGTGAGGTCAGCGGGGCTGCACAACACATGCGTAGAGGGCATATCCTCCCTATTTGCGTGTGAAGGGTGATCCGCCCATTTGGGGCAGGTCATACAGGGAAGGTAATAGCCGCATGCAGAGATATCTGCACATCAGCCAGGGCTCCATATAGCAGTGGCCCCTGTAAGCTCCGGAGATGATCAGGGGACTCTAGAGCTGAGTGAATAGATGGCCCAAATGATGAAATATTAGATTTAGGTCTTACAGTTTCAGTCCACAGAATACTAAGATGTGTTGATTTTGGAATATTTATCTGCATAAATATGGAAATTATATCCCCTATCAATGCATATAGATATTCAATTAAAGAAGGTTCATGCACAAATTATAGCTAGTCACTCAAACAGTTTAATTAGGAAAACAAGGTGAAACATAAAGTACACAGCAATATTTTTTGATATCTAAACATAGGAACTTCAATCAATGATATATACAGCACATGGACATAAGGTTATTAGTAGTAACCCCCTGTAATAATCTAATAATGCTTGGTACACAAATCAGTAATTACCAAATCACAAAGTAATGCAGTAATACTATAGACACCCATAGGAATACAATCAGGAATATCATATAGCTACCTGCTAAGACGTAATGGGTACCTAAGGAGCCTACTTTCTTCAGAAGAGGACTCCATACCAGCTTACCTAAGGAGACCCCCAGGAGACAAAGAGCAAGCAAGAGAGCTAGCAAGCAAGAGAGAAGCAAGCAAGAGAGAAGCTAAATTCTCTCAGTTCCCCGTTTTACAAAGTTAATTCCCATTAGGTATCCTTGAGGCTCTTGGATTGGTTACTGAATGTGATCTGTAAGATGACTATTGGTTACTATAACTTCAGGAATTTACTAGGCCTCCTAGCTAAGTTGATATGGGAAGCTGTAGGTAAAGCCAGGCCCTTGAAGGCCCTACTGGTGGTCTGTTTTATCATCTGTTTGTTACTTCTGTGAAGTCCTGGACTTGGAGACCCCCTGGGAGGGCCATATGGCCAGATCAAGATAAAATAGGTTTCATGTTTAAACATAACATTCCTGCACTGTATTCATGTATTGTTTCATGCTACTTGGATACAGTCTAACTATTAGGATATCTCCTACAGTGTACTATATGCATATATCCCCGCCCACATACCTATACATACATATTCGTATGTATGTATATATATATATATATATATATATATATACCTATATATACATATCTATTTACATATTCATAAACTATATTTGGGTGCAACAGATGAATGGATGTTAGTGTTTTGTAAGGAGCATTGATTCACAGAAGACATGATATGAAGAACATTATACTGTATTTACTAAGGAAAAGTATACAATAGTACAGTATTATAGTAAATAAATGATTATTAGTATAGGTACCATAAATAATCATAATAAATACATAGTAAATTGTATAAGAATACATATACAAACAATATTTGTAATTGTTGATAAAGTAAATACATGTAATGGATTCTTAATACATAGAGCATAATAAAAGATCTGATGAAGTATTAAACAAAAGGAGGAAACAAAAAAGATTTGTTTTCTTGTAGTCCTTAAAAAAAAGAAAGCGAAGGTATATTTTTTACTAGAAAAACGAAGGTTGCATAATCTGGTTCATAGAGATATATGAAGAAAGGAAAGGTAATAATGGTGGAGTGACTGATGTGTATTACAGAAAAGATTTGTAGCTCACTGCTTCATTTAGACCAGGTGAGAACGTGGCTTTAAGACTTACTATCCACTTTGTTTCCAATTGTAGGAGTCTCTCATCGAGATCACCTCCTCTGGGATTTGTGTGTACATGTTCAAGATTTGTAGAACCTTGGGATTATATTGATGTTTGGTGTCTACATGATGACAAACTGTGGTGACAACTTTTCCTATTTCAATCAAATGTATGTGTTCATAGATCCTATTTAAGTTACAGCTTATAATGTAGATTACTCCTTCGTTGTTACGGTCTATTGGGTTATGGTGTTACGGTATACGGAATTGGGTCTGTGATTCTGACCGTTTGGTAAAGTGATCATCAGAGATTCTTTGATCTAGGTGCATTGTCTGCAATGCCCACATTTAAATGTACCTTTTAAAGTTGATTTGTGTATAGAAACGGATTGCGTATTAGGTTGAAAGTGGCTAGAAGTTAATTGAGCTTAATTTGCTAGTAGAATATGCCAGTTTTGCATAAGAGTATTTGTAATGAACCTATGATGTTCATTGAAAGTTGTGACAAGTCTTACTGGACCTTGTGTATGGGTGTTGTGTTTTGCAGGTTTAAAAAGGAGATCCTCTCTTTGATATTTTGATGCTCTATTATAGGATTTTTTAAGGAGACTTTTAGAGTATCCCCTTAACAAGAGTCTTTCCTGTGGGAGGTTTGCTTCCGTCCTAAAGTTAAAATCACAGGTGCAGTTTCTTTTAAGCCTTAGATACTGGCTAAAAAGTATACTTTTAACCAATGACTTAGGGTGCACACTCTCAGCATTTAATATAGTGTTACCTGCTGTTTGTTTGTGTTGTTCGTGTCAATCCTAATGAAAAGATCCAGGAAGGGTAGTTGAGTTATGCTATGTTCTAAGGTAAATTTTAGGTTAAATTCATTCTGTTGAATATGGTTAAAGAATTCAATGAGTAGTTGTTCAGAACCTGTCCAGAAAATGATCACATCATCTATAAAGTGTTTCCATGAGAGAATAAATTTTGTATATACTTTTGTTAGGGGTTTAAAAACAAGGTTCTTTCCCATTATCCTAGATAGAAATTAACATATAAGGGTGCACATTTTGTTTCCATGGCAACCCCCTGTTTTTTAAGGTAAATTTTGCCATCAAACGTAAAGGTGTTTTTTTTCAAAATGAAGGTCAATTGAGAAATTATGAAGTTATTGTGGGGTTGTGCTAAAGGATATGTTCTCTTAAGGCATTCAGTGCGTATCCCCAGAGTGTGTGGAATACTATTGTATAAACATTCCATGTCAATGGTTGCAAGTATGGCATCCTGGGGGACTTTCAGGTTGTGTGTGAGTTTTAATACATCGATAGTATCCTGTAGGTAGGATGGTGGATTGGTGACTAGAGGGCAAATATAGATATCAATAAATTTGCTTGCATTAGCGCTTAGGGAACCAATTCCTGATATTATTGGGCGTCCAGTTGGGCGTTCTTGTTCACTTTAGGTAGTGCATAAAGATATGGAAATTATTAACCTTTCCTCCTACAAATTATCACAACATGAAACACAAGTTCTCAAAATGGGTCTATCATTTTGCCCATCTCAGAAAATAGATAAATTTGAATTGATTAAGGATTCAAACCTATTCGCAAGGTACATTTACTATACTATAATACTGTATTATTGTGTACTTTTCCTATATACAGTATAGTGTTCTTTATATCATGTCTTCCGTGAACCAATGCTCCTTTCAAGACACCCACATCCATTCATCTTAGTATTCTGTGGACTGAAACTGTAAGACCTAAATCTAATACTTCATCATTGGGGCCATCTGTTCATTACAGCTCGAGAGTCCCCCTGATCATTTCTGGTGCTTGCAGGGCATGGGGGCGCCATATAGCTATATGGCGCCCTAGCTGATTTGCAGATATCTCTGCACGAGCCTATTACCTCCCCTGTACGACCCACGCCTGTCCTTTAGTAACTATATAGCCTCTCACAATATTATGTATATCTATTAATCAAAGATAATTATGTTTAATCGCTATGTTAAGCTGCACATGTATTTCTTTATATTAATGGTTTTTGAGTGATTGTTTTCCATGCTATAATTATATATCATTTATACTATGTATCCTCTCTATATGTACAGACCGTTTAAGTACACTCTTAATATCTATCCTTGAGGAAGCCCATCAAGGCAAAACGCGTCGGATTTTAATACGATTTGGTCAAATAAATAACCCTCTTTATTGCAAATAAATTTGTGATAGTATTGACTATATTTATTATGTTTAACCCCTGTCCTGTGATATGTTAACATGGCAGACGTAAATACTGTATGTTTGTATTTATGTATTCTTATATTGTATTGGGAAATTATCCAATCAAACATTATGAATTTTTTGTATTAACAATTACGAGCCTCAAATCTCTTTTCTTCTCTACACTCATTCACATATCCTATTTGCAATAGCCTAAAAATACAACTTAAGTTTGTTTAAATCTAAAGATTTCATGGTATTTGATATATTTTAATGTAGTTTAAATTTACAATTAGAGTACAAAATGTTTTGTTTTTATTAAATCTTTTTATGAATGTAACCAAAATCATCTTCCCTTCACATAATATTATTAGTCATATTCATTTAATTTGTTCAGATCTTTGATTGATCCTTTAATGTTTTATATGGACTTGCAGTTTTTCTCTAAGTATCTCTCCTCAGATATGGTTACAGTAGTTTTTTTTTTGGCCAGCTGATACAGCATTTTATTGGGAAAGTGTCAAATATGTAGAAGGATCAGAGATAAGGCCAACGCCATCAAAAATTTGGAGGTTTTAAGTTGTAGATGACAACCTCTTGTAACAGATTCCATTTAGATAACCTTTGGTTAATATGCACCGGAGACTAACAGACTATTATTATTTTTCACACTCTATCACTTTCAGTTTATTTTTTTATTCAAGAGGACATCTTTTCAATAGGAGAAATCTTTTATGAAAGTAGTGTTTTTTTCATAAAAAAAAATAATAGCAATTATAGCAACAAGTATGTTTACATTATCTTTGCATAGATGTTGCAGTGCATATATCAAATAAATGTTGTGCATTACCATTACCATTGAAAGGAAAGAGTACCTCCAACAAACATCAAAGTTACACATGGAAATCAAGTCAGCCAAGTAGGGTATCTAAGTTTTGGATAGAATTCATGGTTTAGAATTCAGGCAAGTGTTGGTCCAGACAAGATGCAACAAAAGATCAGATGAGCGCAGGGTTGGCAACAGGTTAATAAACAATAAAATGTTTTTTATTCTAACTGAAATTAATGGGAGAAAAAAACGCACCTAAAGCAATTCAGGAATTAAATGCTATCATGAATAAAGTGGTGGGACGGCTTTTGTTTGGCCACTTGCCATGCCATGTCCATTGACAGCATTGCACAGTCAAAGATTGTAACAGATAAGAATGCCTGAGCCAAAGGAAGTGAAATGCCAGGGAGACTGAATGGCATAAAACAACATGCCCCTTGGAAGGTACGCTGCTGGATGACAGCATACAAACAATAGTATGAAGTTTGGAACCTACAACAAGTGTATAGATAGAAAATTAAGAGAGAAGAGATGAACACAAAGATACATAAAAATATGCAAAAAGGAGTAGGGAGGAGTAGTAAAGGAGTAATAAATCCTATACACAAATATATGGTGGAGTATGCTATGGCAACTAGGCATTCTAATAATTTGACTCTACCAATGTATACACCAGAAAATATGGTGCTAAACTGCAGGCTGCAAATGTAAAATTATTTAATTGATTGTAGAGCACTGTGACTTAAAACCATGACCTTTCCACTTAAGCCTACTGTTTTACACATTATACCCAAAGTGTGAAAATCATCTAATTGGTAATTATATTACATGCAGCAGGAAAAATGGTAGAAAATGAAGTTAGGTTTCATTTTAATTGGCATAGTCACAGCGAACACAATTATTTGATCATCTTTTTTGTAATCGGCAAGGATTACAAATAGTTTATGTGGCACCAAGCCATGACATTTCGCTGCAGGAAACTCTAGCAGTCATCTGTCTGGTGCTAATGAAGGTGAACAGGCTAGAATACTGCAAGGCAAATTAAATAAACAACTTTCAATCTAATTTATGAAGATATCACAGAAAATATATACCATAATATTTGTGCATGGGGAGCTTAAAGTGCACAGCTATAATGAAGATCAATTTAAATTAACATTTTTTGTTTTCATTCAAATTGACTTAACATAAGCTTTCATAAAAGGTTTTCCTAACGTTTCCTAGTACTTAAAACAGTTTTACAGTTCTTCTTTGCTTCTATGGGCTATTTACTAATGGTTATTCCTCCATTACCTGTGTCATATAACTACCAACCTCATTGTTTAGACAGGTACTTTAAGTATTTATGGATTTTGTGATACATTTACACTTTAATTCATTCATTTTTTATGCATTTAACTTCCATTTGTGTATATTGTCATTATCATAGAATTGTATAATACTGTCTGCACTTCTTTACAACCTTCGCCATATAAAAAAATACACTTCTTGATTTGTATTATTATTATTCCCAAAAGGTACATTTTTGGCAAATATGCCAAACAAAGGCCACTTGAAAGCAGATAGTAAAAATAAAACATTTCTTCAGTGTTATAAATACAGAAAAATACAGTTAGGTCCATAAATATTTGGACAACTTTTTTCGAATTTTGGTTCTGTACATTACCACAAATAGTTTTCAATAAAACAACTCAGAAGCAGTTGAACTGCAGACTTTCAGCTTTATTCAGTAGGTTGAACAAAAAGATTGCAAAAAAATGTGAGGAACTAAAGCCTTTTTTTTTACACAATCACTTCATTTTAGGGGCTCCAAAGTAATTGGACAATGTACTCAAAGGCTTTTTCATGGGCTGGTGTGGGCAATTCCTTTGTTATGTCATTATCAATTAGGCAGATAAAAGTCCTCGAGCTGATTTGAGGGGGGGGTGCTTGTATGTGTATAAAAGAGCTATCCATGCAGGTGAAACAAGCCATCCTTAAACTGCAAAAACAGAAAAAACATCAGAGAATTGCTACTGTATTAGGAGTGGCAAAATCTACAGTTTGGTACAACATGAGAAACAACATTTGAGAAACAAAGCACCGGTAAACTCAGCAACGCCAAAAGACTTGAACATCCATGGAAGACAACAGTGGTGGATGATCGCAGAATCATTTCCATGGTAAAGAGAAACCACTAACAACAGCCAACCAAGTTTTTTTTAGGTTTATTAACCTCTAGTGCCCGGGGATCGCAGTGGATTACCAGGGCGCTAGAGGTTAGTATCAGCTCTGATTGCCTGATGAAAGGAAAATCCTGATGACGCTTGAGTGTCATAAGGATTTTCCTTTTCTCAGCCAATCAGAGAGCACTAGAGGTTTTGAATGGGGAGACTTGTCCCCATTTAACCTCTAGTGGCGAGGATCGTACACTGAGCTGATCAATGAATGTAACCTTTGCTGCCTTCATTGATCAGCACAGCCCGCATTTTTTTTTAATCATAATTCGAACTCGATCAGTGTATTTACAATGGCCTACTATTCCGGTAAGCAAGAACGACCAAATTCGCAGCAAGATCGAGTTTAAAAAACGAGCTTGCTAATCCCTATTTATGCCAACATAAATAGTTTCAAGATATCATGAGCAAACATTGGCATTTACTGCAGAATCGTGAATTTATTTGTATGTGTTGCATATTTTTTTTCAGTTACCTTTTTACAGATGCATTTCTTAAGGAGTAATTGTGTAGCAATATTACTTAAGCCGGTTCAAGACAAAAGGCACATTTAAATGTAACACTTTTTTCATGTGCCAATACATTGACTCACCTTACCTAATAGAGAAACTATTTTTCTATAATCCTATGTAGATTGCTATACTGTGGGAGTGCACATCTCTTAACCTAGTTTAGTTTTTAATCTGCTGAAGTAGGGAATGTCAGTCTTCGCAATGGGTCAGAAAGTGGTAAGTGATGGGCATTCCATCATTCCCTATGCACCTGGGTGAGGCACACTTTGCATATGGGTTGAGCAATTCATTGATGTTAGGGTCACTGGATTCAAAATACTTGCTTAACATTCGGCCCACCTCTTTCTTTGGCAAGGGTACAGATACCCTTTGGCAAGTGTGGAAAACACACTTTGGCAAGTGTGGAAAACCTTTAAAAGGAAAATCCCATTTGAGTGGGCATTTAACAAGCAAAATATCTTAAGCTGGCATTTCTAACTCAGCAGTAATGACATTTTTTTATTCTTGAGATTGGACTACTCCAACAAAAACTGTGTGTCAGTGATAAAAGGTTGCCTGATTAATAAAAAGCTAAGTCTCCTCCAATCCATAGGCTGAATATTACACAGACCACTTCCGGTTAGATTAGAAGGAGCATGGGAGAAAGACGCATTGTAGAGGCTGTGCAAGTCAAAAGTCCAAAGGAAGGCTACGTATTACAATACACACCTTTAATGTACAAGCCTTGCAAATCTGTTTGTGCAGTCTGACATACAGCTAGCTGTTAGATGTGATGAGGTTGGTGAACCTTAAAACAATAAATCGACAGAAGATGTTTCCTTAGAAAGTAAATCAAGCAAGATATGATTTGCAGTGTAATACACACACCAATTGGCTCTATTTATAAAACAGGGTTTCTGATATTCCCTCAAACTTTCTTTAGTTTCAATTACTGCCTTTCAAACATAAGGACCTGAAAGATTGCCACTAGAGAATATTTGATTACTTATTTTTTAAATAGTATAAATTGTAATGTATAAAATCAAACTGGCTATGATAATAATGTAAAGACGTTTTTTTTGTCCTGTAATTCTCAACATATTTGACAATAAAATGCCTAATTTAGGATAAGCACATTTTTTTTTCTATTTCAATCATTTTTATTCAAAAAGGATATGGGGGCAGGGAAATTGGATAATTACACTTAGAACATATACAAAGTAAAAGCCTGAAAAAAACTTGTTTTATGAACAACTAAAAGTAGCAAATATACCATGTCATTGTTCACATGCATCTACAGCAGCATTATGGCTGCACACATATTTGCTACATGTCCTTGTTTTTTATTTTATTATTACAATACTTAATTTTAATTCACCTTGTCCTTTATTTACTATAGGTTAAGCATCACTTTCCAAAGATACATTGTGTTGCTAAGTACAAATATAATATAAAAACAAAAAAAAGAAGTAGAAAATAAATGTAATGCTTAACAATGTTCAGCATCAGCATTTTTTTGTCACAGCACAGTTATTTTCAGTGTTTTAGAATGATATTTATTAATCTATGTGTACAATTCAATTTTTAATTGCACCACTTGGTTCATAATACTTTAGTTTTAGCTAATATACAATATTTTAAACATGTACTTTCAAAGCAATTTATACATAATTGTAAAATCAATTTAACTGGAGCATACCTACACTGTTTTATTTAAGGAAATTCTACAACCTGAAAGTCTGTTTTGTTTTGCAGAAAATCCTAAATGTAAATTGTAGGTAGAAAAATAAAAGCCTAGTCTGTACACCTAAAGGAAACATTAGGATCCACAGTAACTGTTCTGTTAGTTCTGAATTTTTTATAGTTAGTTTTGAAGACAAACTATAAATCTATAAAAGAAGAATCAACAGATATGTATCTATATTTTTTAAGGTACCCTAATCATAAGGATGGTAATAGTAATGTCTCCTCAAGGTCTTTGCCTCTCCTGTTAATTAATAGGATTATTAAAAATCTACCCTTTACTTTTTGAGCGTACCAAATAACATTTCAAGTGTACCAAATAAAATGTAGTTACTGCAAATATTTTAGCGTTGCATGTCCAACAGTGAAGCGTATTTGCCATCAGCTTGATTTTAAGACTTTTAGGGGTCAGTAAGTCAAGTTAAGACAAGTCAGGGGTTGATTTCAAACAGCTTCCCTGACTGCACACTTAAAATCAGCTCCCGAACCTAACTTCAAATGACCTATTTGTAACTAGTGGAAATAGAGCCTTCAAATTGCTGATATTACCCCAAATCTGTTATTGACAAATTCCATCCTACTACCAAACCCTTTTTTTTACAAAAGCTAATAACTATATATGGGAAAATAAAAAACTGAGATAGTCCTCCAATATCATGGTTAAACCTAGATCTGTAGGTAGTTCTACTCTATCCTGCATCCAGACTTACTATTACGTATTGATACCTTACTTCAATATTGGTGAAAACCTTTTCATGATAAATTATGGGCAGATTTGGAAGCCCTCTTCGTCCCTTATAACCTTTAAAAACACCCTTAATTGCATCTCTTTTGGACCTCATATGTCCTAAAATCACAGAACCTACCCAAAAAGCTTCAATTAAAGAATGGTTACAATGTCAATGAAGAATTCTTCAATGTCCCCCAGCTCCTTTTTCCTTTTATTTGAGAATCTTATTCCTGCACTAAACCCAATTATTTCTAAATAAAGTACCCAAAACTTTCTTGACACTAATAAAGCGAAATCCTCACCCTAAACAAAAATCCTTTCATTATACACGTTATCAGTTTTGTAAAAACACATTATCCCTGAAAGTTAAAAGCTATATTCTTTTAGTATTTAACATTTTTTATATCCCTTCTCCATTCCCTAGGGAAATCCACCTTTACTAATTTCTTATGAAACAGTACTAACTTTACAAAAATCACCAAGAGGTCTAAATAGGAAGCTAAACTGGGGGTCCAATATTAACTTTATATTGAGGAATGAACATGAGTTACAAAAGAATTCAACATACAGGGTATACAAAGGAAGAAAGAGAAAAACAACAAACTAGTAATCAACAATATGATAATACACAAGGAAAAAGCAGTTGCAATTTCTAATGCTACCATACCATATGCTGTTACTGAGCTATAGAGCTTGCAAACACTGTTCACCTTTTTCTTGCTTTTGTCATGCTTGGGGAGATGGGCCTTTAGTTGGCACTACGGCTTGCACAGAAATGGTGTGAGCCTTCTCCAAAGCCTCTAGTTGTGAGGATGTTGCACTGCTGGTTACTGCCTGGTTGCGGTCTTTGGGCACACCAGGGTGGGCAGAATGATGCTTCTTCTCCAAAGCCTCTAGTTGTGAGGATGTTGCACTGCTGGTTACTGCCTGGTTGCGGTCTTTGGGCACACCAGGGTGGGCAGAATGATGCTTAGTACCAAATCACTAGGCGGGAGAATTCAAGAAAAGACAGAAACAAGCCAAGGGTCAAGAATGAGAAATCCAGGAAATAGACACTGATGAAACAGGGGCCACCATAGAAACAGGAACACAAGAGACACAGTAAGTGACAGGAGTCACAGGGATCACTGCCGACAGAGGAACACTGGAAGAGCACAAGGGAACAGGCAGAAAAACAACAGACTGAGCAATAATGGGTTAACACAGGAGCTGGACAGGGAAAGCACTGAATTAAACAGCAGGTATAGAGGAAATGCTCAGCAGAGCTAGGGGGCTTGGCACTAGTGGAGACACTTTTCACAAACACTGAGTGCGCTAGCTAAATAGCCAGAGATGATTAAGAGGCTGATTGGCCAGCGGGATGGGCGAAACTAATAAAACTTGGAAGAGGAGGCGTGCCCAGGGACAGAACTGCATGCATGCACAGGAGAGAAGCACCTGTGCTTTAGCAAGTAGGATATAAGTGGGACAGCTTCATTTTCTTGTGGGACAACAAAGGGGGATAAATAAAGATAATGGAAGAGGGAGAGGAGGGGGAGAGTGAAACAATCTAAGTGTATCTATAGAATAGAAGGATGGTAATTAGGGGACAGGGTATGATTGTCCCAGACATATTCAAGATGGTCTAACTTAAGAAGCAGGAAAAGATAGTCAAGGTAATGACCCCTTAAGGTAACCTGGGAAACATGGTAATGCTGGGGAATGTATGCCAATGTTGAGAGCTACCTAGGGCTTGTAGGTCATACCGAGTTGTATGGTGGAAAGTCTCTATAATCTCCGTCAATTGGTTAGGGTCTAGCGTGAACTACAGGAAAGGCATCTGACTTCAGGCAAGTCTGAAAGAAACGTGAGGTATATGGATGTTGGGTGACTTCTGTCTTGCTTATGATCGTCAGTATTTAAAGTTTGTTCTAGTAAAGTGAGGGTAGGAGGTAAGGCATCCAACCATGTGCACATAATGCACTTTTTTGATGCAGGAAGACATTGATTTTCGAGGAGGCAACTATGGAATAAGGTTGTGTGAGGGACCACACCATGTGTTAGCTTTGTTGCATTGGACATTAAGTCAAAGACTGTTCCAGGGGACTGGAGAGAAGTCCACCATTAGGGCAAGCTGTTTGATATCTAGATACCTGGTGTTGTTTACCTTTAAGGACAAAGGCATTATAAGCTCTGTGTACAACTCTGTGTATCTTAAAGTCTACTTCCTGCCAATCCTCACTACAGATTTTCATAGAATGACCCAGCTTTTCTCTAAAATAATTAACAGTGTCTTGATAAATTATGTCCAAGAAAGTTGTCCATTTGGTGGCGAAAGTAAGCCCTGAGTTAGCCTCAGAAGACAAGCTTTTACGATTACCCAGCAGGAATAATACAGATCATTAGGATCTATTCTAGAAAATCTTACATAGATGGTATTTTACTCCTTTTAAGTTATCTCAGGTCCACCAAAGAGGTAAGTTACTGGAGGGAATGAGGAGAAATAGGTTCCCTATGACATACTCTGTGATACTGCAAGTCACCTACCATACATTATACTAGAACTCTGTCTTTAAAATTATCAATGTGTTGACATTTGTCTTCTTACCTCAAACTCCTCCACTTGATCTCTTGCATATAAAATTTGAATTGTTACCACCAACCAAGTGGACACCAGTGATATACTTACTGACTGCAGCTAAACCTACTTGGTTTAGGGTCTACACGAAAGGTTTTAAAAACGCATGTAAACATTCCTACTACGTTTATATGCACTTTTACCAGCGTTTCAAAGCTTGTATTTAAAACACTAAAAAACTTTTATAAACACCTATGACGCATTTTACCTTTCAGGGAATGAGTACAGGAGTACATAAAAAACCCTAATCATTCCCTAAAAGGGTTAAAAAATTGTGTAAAAAAATAAGACAATGCTTTAACCCCCCTAGCGTTCTAATTCTGTAATTTTTTTGATGCAAAAAGTGATCCTATTTTTTTTGCATGGAAAGTTTTGTTTATATTGTGGGCCTGTAATTCTTAGGATTACCTCCCGGGTATAATAATTATATTTATTTATTATATTATAATCATAAATTATAATACAATACATAATTATAAATCATAATTATAAAAAATAATGAAATATTAGACCACAACAATGTAATTTATCAGAAAAAAACTGAAAAACTCACTGAAATTTTCCAAACAAGGGTGTAATAATATTGATAAATATTACTATAAATTAAATGCAGATTTTAGAAAAGAAAATATCTACATTTTTAGTAGACATGCCGGGTGTGGTAGATTTTGAAGCAGGATGCTGCACAAAGTCCAACATCACAGTCAAGACAGTAGAACCTGGTTTCTTTGCATTTCTTCCTTCCTCTGTCATCGGTCTTTGAGCAGCAAACCACACACATCCTTGTAGGTGTTGCCTTTTTCTGGGTTAGTGGGATGTATTCAATGAAGTGTCGACCGGTCAGGCATTCTGGGTTGACAACGGTGGAAGCACTATGTCCAGGTCTATTCGAAGCCACTGATGGTGTTTGGTGGTTGACTATGGATTGGGAAACTTGCAAAATGAAGTCTGAATGATTCACAGGCCTCTGACTATTTGTTTTTGTACAAAATGTAGGCATTCCATAAGCACTGCTTAGCTAGATGCCTGAAAATCTTTTTGTAGTACTTCCTTTGCTGTTTGCTCATCGCTGGGTAGAATGTCATGGCTTGGTCAGCTCTGTCGACACCTCCCATGGTGTTGTTGTAGTCAATTACCATCTGTGGCTTCAACACTTCTTTCCCACGTTTTGTGTGTACAATAACGGTGGCGGGATAATGGATAGTACTCATCAGGCACACATCTTTCTTGTCACGCCATCTCTTGCCTTTCTGCCAGGCAACTATTTCTCCTGTCTTTTGCTTCCCTTTTGCAAACAGTCATGGCAGATTGCGCCGGTTAGCCCTAACGGTTCCATAGGCATCTGTTCTGTGTTGCAGAAGTAACTCATAAAGCTCAGGAGAAGTGTAGAAATTGTCATTTGTGACACAATAGCCCTGACCTAGCAATGGCTCAATGAGGGAAAGCACTGAAGATGTTGCCAATCCATAATGACTGTATCCGGGGTTGAACTGTGTCCCTTTTCCAGTGTACAGTACTGTATTCCAGATGTAGCCAGATGGGGATTCGCACAGCATATAGGTTTTCACGCCAAATCGTGCCCTCTTTGATGCAATGTACTGCACCCATCTGAGCCTCCCCTTGTAAGCCATTAGACTTTTGTTAATGCTGACATCTCTTTCTGGCACATAGGTTTGCTGGAAATTTTGTACAATCATCTGAGACACTTCCCAAAATTTCTTCAGTTTTGGTGCAGGATGGGTAGTCTCATCAAATTCTTTATTGTTTGCGAAGTGCAGGTACTTCATGATGAGGGAAAAGCAGTATTCTGGCATGACTGTGCCAAAGAATGGAGTGGCAATCATTTTATTCTTGGACCAGTACATCTTCTGCACGGGTTTGTCCACAACTCCCTGCAGGATCACTAAGTCCAAAAACCGCCAAATGTCATCCTTGATCACAGGTTCCCACTCTCTGCTTCTTGCAGACCTGTAATAATACATAGTAATCTGCTTTTAAATTTCCCGCCCCCAGAATCCATCACTCCACCGCATCTCCCGGAAGATGTCCCCACCCTTGCTCACTCCCCTAAAACCACCAACGAAGCTGCTCACATCACCCGGAGGCTGTGAACATCACATCCTCCGGGTGATGCTGGCATCACCCCGGAATTACTATTGGTGATCGCATCCGCAGTTAGATGTGATGTACCATGCAGGATTTCTGCATGGTGGTGCATAATATCTAACTGCGGATGCGAGCAGCGTCGTGGCCGGGATCTGGGCGGCAGATTACTCAGTAATCTGCTTTTATATAAACTATAATATAACTAATAAACTACTAGTATCATACTTGCTTTTTTTCTCCACCCTCCATCTCCTCTTTTCTTCCAGTATCTCTCATTATAATACATAATCTAGGGTAAACCAATTAGGCATACTTTTTCCTATCGATATATTCTTTTTTATCTAGAAAATATTCTAATATAACAAGTTTTCTTATTGTTTTTATTTTTCTCTGATCCCTGCTTATGTTCTCTGATTGTAATGTTTTATATGTTTGAAAATAAATACCTGATAAAGCACACACTGCTAGTCTGTTGTACCACAAAAGCTTGCTGTAGAAAAAATGTAAGCTTGAATACCCATGATCAAGGATATATACTACAATTCCTGGCAACTTCTGGATAGTTAAAGACTTATAATGCCAACACCAGGTAACCCAGCAAAAAAAAAAAAGTCCACCCTTTCCAGTCACCGAGTTATATCTTTTCCCCTCAACCCTTATTAAAATGGGAATTTGTCACATAAGAGTTTTACCAACACTCCTACCAAGACTGTGAAGTACTTCAAGGATGGACCTGCTAGTATGCTGATGTAACCTAATTTCAGAAAACATAGGCTGTTTTTAAGTGCCTGCTGTCTATTATACTGTTTTTAGGTATTCCTATACTGACACAACATCCTAACAAACATTGAAGCACACTACAGGTAGTCAACGGGTTAAGGACCTCTGACATATGGACGCCTGCTAGATATGAACTGGGCTTCACTGCTCCCTCATGTGCAGGATGGAGGCTGGATAGGGGAAGGGGGCAGTTTCCATGACTTGCAGAAGAAATCTTTGCTAAGCACAGCTGAGGTGGTGGGTGATCTTAAAAGCTGATCTGATCTGTAGCATCTTGTAACTCTTTATTGGCCAAAACAAACTCTGCAGTTGATTCTTTTTGCAAAAAAACAGCTTCCTCCAGAAGGTAATGAATGTCTAGGCTCCATAAAGTTTTGTTTTTGCTTTGTTTGTGATTAGCTGATAGTGAGGATTAACTCATAGTGACAGTAACTGGCACCTCACTGCCTAATAATATGTTGAGACAAACATCTTTCCTAATTGCATTTATTAAAATAATGTACATGTTCCAACTTACATACAAATTCAACTTAAGAACAAACCTACAGTCTCTATCTCATATGTAACCCGAGCATTATCTGCATTCTTAACACGCAGTAAATTGACCACCACTAAATCATTAGTAAAGAGTGTACACAAGTAAACTGTAATTTGCTGGTGTGCTGCAACATAGAACATATTTATAAAAGTAATAGGATACCCAAAAATATTTAATTTACCAGTGACAACAGGTAAAATAAATGTAACACAGTAAATGTTATATCTAATAAATTGAGGGCTAAACCATTGCAAACTGAATCCTATACTACAAATTATATTAATTGATTTACAAAATGTGGAATAAATAATTTGGTTTTGCAAAAATATCTGGAAATCTGAAGTATAGCTCATAAAATATTATTTTATATTTATCATTTTAAAGTAACTCCGGTTAAGTTTTACTCCAATCCCATTGTTGACAAAGATTTCACCTGACAGGAAATGAGGGAAAACTTAGAAAAGGGCAGGGAAAAGCTGAGTGTGGCTCTAGTCTTTCACTACTAAAAAATGTAATTATGTCTGTGTTGCTGTTGGATGATTTCCTTACATCTGTCAGGTGCAACCACCTAGAATGTCACCTAGAATGTTAAACAGCAGCCACTTTAACTTACAAACTCCTGTTAATCATTCTGAACTAAAACACACATAGGTGACACCGTACTTCTGATGAGGTCCCTACTCATTGTTGTTATAACCAATTCAAACCCCTTTATGGATCTAATAACCCAAACAATGACAAACAAACAAAGCATAGCCACAAGAAGGATAGGGACTGAACCTCTTCTTAATCTCCCTCAGCTATGATTGACTGATTGAAATCTTCTAAACAACAGATCAACCACTGGTCCTTGGCAATTTGACTTTCCCTTTCCTCTTAACCCTC
Source organism: Pyxicephalus adspersus (assembly GCF_032062135.1). NCBI lineage: Eukaryota > Metazoa > Chordata > Amphibia > Anura > Pyxicephalidae > Pyxicephalus > Pyxicephalus adspersus. Next base: position 107,159,689 of record NC_092861.1, read on the forward strand.
AGATCTCGTAACATTCCTTCTCACCCTGTCATGCACTCTCAATTATTGTCTTTACTTTTCTTTTGCTTAAGGCCTTTCTTTTCAGTAAATATACTTTAGGAACTTTAATATAAGGCTTTTCAAGTATCTCAATAAATTAGAGTTGGGGGTTAGGGTTCTGTATGGGGTTAGAGATGGGGGTTAGAGTTCTGTATGGGGTTAGAGTTGGGGGTTAAAGTTCTGTATGGAGTTCCTGGCATTAGAGTCTGTTGTTAGAGTTCTGTTATGTATGATAGGTACCTGTCTGAAAATAGGTATCTGTGTATTTTTAATAATTGTCAAGGACATAGTTTAATGCAAAGATTTCCAAGTGGTGCTAGGATTATTTCTCTACACTTGTATTATTTTTCCAGGAAAAGGTTTTAGTAGCTAGTATTTTCAATATTCACTTTTTCAAGGGCAGACTTGCTGGTATACTGATAACCACAGCTAATTATAGATTTATTGGGGCAATTATACCATTGCAGGTACCTAAACAATGTGTATTGAAGAGAAGAGAAGAAAAAAACAAAAAGGAATAAGTGAAAAAAATCTAATTTTAGAAAGATGTTATTTGATAATACTTTCACAAAATCACAATAGGAAATGTAGAATCCTGAAAAGAACAATGACTTAGGAAAGATGAACTTAAGCACTTCTTCAGCTTCTAATTAGCTGAACCAGAGCTACGGTGTGAATGAGTCATTCAGTCAATTCTGCAGGTTTAGCAGCCCCACTAGCTCAGCAATTTGCTGATGTTATCATTACTTTGGACAGAGACACTTGGTTAGCATTTTAATAAGCACATTTATTGCAATATTATTTCTGTGAAGACATATTAAATGTAACCAAGAATATAATCTACATAATATGATTTCATAGAGGTCAAAATTAAATCCTTCATTGGAAATTTTAGGAAAATGTAATTTCTATTTTACTGATCATAATTGAGAGGATTAAAAAAATTACCTGGTTAGGACACATAAGGAATTTATCTGTAAAAAAATGTACACAATTTTAAAATGTATTATATATACATGTACACTTAGCTGCATTGGACAGAAAGGTAGGGTGATTATTAAGGGAACAAGTTTGATATGCAGGAGGACGCATTGTGACACCTAAAACTGGTCTAAACATAAATGTAAATATGGTTTCATGTTTTATTAACATTGTTTCTATGTGAAGGTTGTAACAATATAGAATTATATATGTATATATATATATATATATATATATATATTGGATGTGGACGACTAAGCAACTAGGACTAATTTGAATTAATTAGGGAGTTAAATTAGAATATTGTTTTTCTTGTATGATCTCTTTATCTGCAGCAGCTTCTGTCATTTGCAGCAATGATTGCATTTATTTTGGAGATTAAAAAAGATAGCTGTCAGACAGATGTAAATTGTTAGAAAAAAAACTTGATATCTTAGATAACATATATTCTGACACTGGATCAAACTGAACATTTCAGTTCAGTGTTTACATGTTCATGCACATGTAGGTGCACAGTAAATTGCACGATCATACAATTTTCTCTTTATTTAAACACAAATAATTTGTTGGCATTCACGCATATTCCCTGGTAAATCTGGCTCTATGACTGTACCCTAACATTAAACTCCTGTCTCAAACTGCATAAGCAGTGGGGCAGGGGACCACTAATAGTAGTAAAAAATGACATGTGAGATCACTGATCAGTGCAATCAATGTTTATTGGGAATGGTGCAAATATATACAAATGTGCAAACACTGTGATCAACCCAGAAATACCAAACACAAGCAAAACAAATAACTACCAAATTAATATGAAAACATAAATACCAACAATCTCAGGTCAGGTAAATAGCAGGTCAGGATCAACAGGTATTAGAACAGAAACAGGATCAGGAAACACAGGAGGGAGCAGGCTAAATAACACTAAGAATTTGACAGGTACTCAAGGAAGGACCCTTAAACAGGGAACTCCTAGTTACATGCACAATGACATTTTCCAAATGGCCACCAGCTGGTGGCTGGTGGATTTTTTTGGAAGATGAGTTTTTAACGCAACCAGCAGAACTTATAATATTACTTCCCCCCTTGAGAGTGGTCTCCCAATCACATCTATCAGTCCAAAAAGTATCCATCCTAAACATTGTCATGGGTGTTGCAGTTCAAAAAGGAAATCTCCCCCGCCAGGGTCCCCTGAGCTACCCATAGTACAGGGTTTAAGAAACATGCAAAAATTCCCCTGGCCTTATTACCACCTGCAAGATATCAAAATTAATTAGGGTTGTTTAGGCACTTACGACGAGAAACAGCAGAGCCAGACATGATCTGAAAGAAAGGAAATACATGTGTATGACCACACTGTCTTGTGTTTAAATGAATAGCCCTTTACAAATAAACCCTACATTAATCACAATAATATAAGAGGTAGAGAAAAAAATGTGTTCAAAATTGTTTCCCAGTGTTATTGGCGCAATCTAATCAGGAATAAATGGTAGAGAAAAGTTCTCTGTGGAAAAACCCAAAAGTGCTATATCTGCCCAGATTTTTTAACCTCCTTAGAGGTAATACCAAGTGGGGCTCAGGGTTAATTTTCAGTACCACAAGCGGTAACCCCGAGCCACACTCAGTTTGGAATTGCCAGGGATTTTTTAAGTTTTACCTGGTCCTCATAATCCTGCAGTGTCCTCCAGCAATGCCCTGTATCTGCATCCCCGGTGTGTCAACGTTGGGGACGCAAGGCCAGGGAACGCAGATACCGGCCAAGCAGTGTGCGGTTGGAGGGCAGGACCAGGTGGGAAATTTAAAATAATAAGTATTTTTAATGTACCATTTTACCATTTAAAAATACTTATTATTCAGGCCGCCAGGCAGGTTAAAGACTAAACTTCCCAACAATAAAACATTTCCTTGAGACACAAAATTATGCACTAGGTTAAATAGTGAACAGAAACAGGATCATGATGCACAATAGGGGGCAGGCTAAATAACATTGAGACTTCCAGCTGCATGCATTATCAGTTCTTTCCAAAGGCCACCTGCTGATGTATGTGAATTCCTGTATAGAAAACCTTTCTATACAGTGTATAGTAGTTGAAAAAAAGTGTGTAGTTGAAAAAAGTAAACAGACTCTTAAATGGGAACCAGGGATAAAGAAGGGTTAAATCATAAACCTCTTAAATCTGTAAGACTTTTTACAGTTAAATACATAAAGTTTACTTCATGAGACTGCATGACCTTTTCTCACATGCACAGGACAGACTTGATTATCACTTAGAGAAAAACAAATATGACCATCTGGAATAGTGCAGTAAAAAATGGTTGTAGTAAAGACGTTAAAAGCTGCCTAAAGTAAGTTATGACCCACATGTATAAACCAAATGAAATTACCCAATAATTATAATCATTAACAAGCAAGACATTAAAACAAAACTACTGTTATTATTGTGTATATGAGGTATATCTATAGAAACTAGCACTATAAAGGACTTCAGACACATAAAAATAAAGAGTTTTGGGATTAAGAAACAATTGCCCTAGATATGCAAAATTTAGACCCAACCTTATTACCTGTGCCATTATGCTACATTTTATTTAGCCATTTGGAGTGAAATTGGGATTAAGGAGTTAATTTGTATACTGTATTAGTCCCAGAATAATTTTAAGGTTGTAAAGCAGTGGTGCTGAACATTTTTTTTTGACAAAGTTAAGTACAATTTAATAGTCATAGCATTGAACTGACCCAATAAATAAATCTTTTTTTTATTCAGTGCCTCAATATATTAGTGATCTCAATGCATATGTATAAATGAAAAAAAGACAGAACCAATTCTAAGATTTTATACAGTTGTATGCAAAAATAATATGCTTGTAAAATGTTCAAAATACAGCTCTGACATCTGTGATTGTCTTTTTAGACAGAAGCTTGATGCCAGCAACTGAAATTATTATAACTATAAGGCAACAATAGCTGTAGCTTTTGTGTAACATAATGAATAGGATCTTTTCTAAAAGTACAGATTAAAAAAAATGGTATTTGTTGTTGAGAAAAGTACAATTTCAGTAAAGTACAAAGTACAGTGATGCATCAATCTATGCAATCCTATGCTACATGGTAAAAGAAGAATTTCAAGCATTATTACGCAACAATAGTGAATGGTTTACCAAGGAAAAGGACATTTTAGGCATATTTAATGGCCAGCGTTTTTTTGAGGGAAGTGTTTCATGAGTTGCTAAGATCTGAATTTTAACAGCAATTTAATAGCTTTTTCCTAAAAAAAAATAAAAAAAAAAAATAAAAAGAATTTGTGTACATTAGGAGCACTACAGCTTTTCATTTGGCAGAAGCAAGAGAAAAGCCAGCAATTACTGTATGCAGGCTTCTTTAACATTACATGAATGGTACTGGAGCAAAGAAATACTTCTAAAGATATTTCTGAACACCAACACCCATAATCCAGCTCTTGGCACCAAGGTATTGATATACCTGATGGGTATTAGTACTCATATGCAGAGCTGGGCCAGCTCAACTGACAGGCAAAAGTGAGCTTGACTGTGGCGGGGGAAGGTGAGTCTACTCCAGTTATATATTACCACATTTTGTTGGACAAGCCTTGTAAAATGACAGCCCAGTTCAGTTAGAACTTCGCTATCAATACAACAGCCCTTCTCAAATATCTGCTCTGATACACAAAGCACAACAGACCAAACTGTCTAAATGGCTCTCTTTTTCTGTGATCTCCACTTTAAATGTATAAAATGCTAATCAACTTGTACCATAATTATGCTAAATTTGCAATCAGACCACCACTTTTTAATCTTTCAGCATTCAATACTTAGGTGATGATCTGTGATCAAAAGTAGTGATTGCTTTGACATTGACATGCCTCTGACATTCTCACGAAAAATCGAGAAAATCATTACAGGAGGAGTACCCCGTAATGATTCATGAATGCAGCCGTGGTACTCCTCCCGTTAGTGTGAGTTCCGTGCCTGTGCTCATCAATGAGTAGCCGTGGGAATCATCACAGGATGTTGCACACTATTGCTCTGAACCCCAACTAAAAACAGCCTTTTTTCTGGTAACATTGTGGATAGGCCTCAGTATTAGTCCCAGGTGTAGTACAAAAGAGTTCATTGTTGGCAAAGTGTAGTGTAGATACTTCATGATCAGGGTAAATCTGTACTTTGGGATGACTGTGGCAAAGAATGGAGTGGCAAGTAATTTATTGGTAGTGGTAGATACCACTTCTGCAGGGATTTGTCCACCACTCCCTGAAGTATCACTAAGCCCAAAATTAGCCAAATGTCATCTTTGGTCACTGGTTCCTGCTTTCTGCATCTTGCAAACCTCAGGTGTGGAGCAGCTAATTGTTTTGCAGTGTACCTGTTTGTCACAGCAACTATTTTTTCATTAACCTCATCGGTCAGAAACAATTGCAGGTGTGCCAAGGGGTGGTTGCGTTCAGCATCAATTTTCACACCAGGTGCGCCAGTAAATGGGAATCTTGGGGGTGCTGCCTGAGCCCCATCAAGATCAAAAGAGCACCAAGTGCGCACATTATTGACCTCAAGTTTGTCGCTGAGTTAATTTTCACTATCACTATCTGATCACAATTTTCCTGGTGAATCACTATCGCTGGATTCCACAAGTGACTCCAAATCGCTAACGCTACTTTCTAGCTGTTAAAAAACAGCTTTTGCGCTGGTGAGGCGCCTTTTGGATACCATGGATCTGGTCAAGTCTCCATTAAGCAGTCAGGAACGTTCAAGCCCAGCGATAAGTGTTTAAATGATGAAATCAGGAAATGATGAAAAAGGTCAGGAAAAGTTCAAGCAAAAGTCAGATCAAGATCAGGGCTAATAGTCAACAAACTGTAAATTAGGGCACTGGACAAAGCTATTTATGCACTAATAGTAATACTTTTGCATTTATTATTTATTATATTTAACTGTGATCAAGCATTTAAATTGAGATTACAATGTAATCTACTTTTAAATTTCCCGCCCGGCCATGTCTCCCCAGCGTACCGATGCTTCACGAATCACACTGAGAATGTGATGCAAAAGCCAGCCGGGGATCGTTGAGGACAGCGCTGGATCAAGGGGCGCATGTAGGAGTTTTTTTTGGATGTAACCCCAAATCACACACGGGAATACCGCTAGGGGGGTTAAACAAGTTAAAATAGGTAATAAATTTTGTTCAGAAATAACTCAAAACATTACTTAAATTAGTGTTTGACCCTTGGCTTTATTTCCTGGGCTTTCCTCTACTGGACTTACCTGTATTGCGTTATTTGTGGATCGCGGTAACTGGATTGTTTGACATCCCCTTGTGTCCCCTCTGCTGTTCTCGTGGGCTTCTAGTCTTTTCCCAGTCTCTCCCAAATGCAACAATGTCTTGGGGGCAACCATGGGCGGGGGCAGCGCAAGTAGTCTCCCAAAGCTGAGTGAGGGTTTGTTACAGGTGATTATACCTGTAACATTATAGATTTTATATATATATATCTATATAAATATATAGATATATATATATATATATATATATAGAGAGAGGGATTTTCATTTATTTATTTTAACATTCTTTTTCCATTATAAACCTACTAACAAAATACTAGTGGGAATAAGCCATAACTGGTAAAAAATCACAAAAAGGTACCTTCTTCAATTTCAAAAGGTAAAACCAGTGGAAAGTTAGCAAGTATATTTATTTATAATTAGCAGATCTATGCATACTGCACATTAAATTAATGTGCCCAATCATGTGACATCCAGAATCATGGTCAATATATTTATCCTATGAATCTAATTTACATAACTACAGCAATGCATTAACCCAGTGTCTACAGGTGTTTTATAGGAAATGTCCTATTATTAGTAAAGAGTGTGTATCCATTTAAAAGCATAGTATATTCTCAACTTATCAAAATTGTATGTAATGTTGTAAAAAAAAACACATCCAACTCACATTCATTTGCAACTCAGTAGGGTTGATGTACTAAACAAGTTTAGGATGGTGATTTATTAAAGGGGGATTTTAACTATGTAAGGGAATTAGCTTGATATGGGGGGTAAAGGTCTGATGACTTCACTCATCCAATATTCTGCAAGCAAAATGCATGCAATTTTATATTCCCATGCACAAATTAGATATTCTTTGCAAAGTTAATTTTTTGCCACATTCAATAAACACAAGAAATAGTCCCTTGCAGAATGATAATTTACATTCATTTTAATTCACACTCCAATCTCCTTTAGCAAATCAACTCTTGTATGTGACTCAAATGCTCAGGGTTTTTTATAGGCTTTAGACTCCAGATGTTATGAAAAGCATAACAAAAAAATCTGTAAACATCCCACCACTTTCCTCAATACATTATATTTCCACAATATTTTCCCTAAACCTATTATTTTCCCTAATACTTGTCCCTAAACCATGACTTGTAAAAATCTTGAAATGTCAAGATCTTGACATTGAGTGAATCTTGTGCCCATGTTTTTCCAGATAAGTATTACTTAGTTTGGCTACAAGGTCAAGTATGCTAATTGTTTTTATGTTCTTTATTAGATTTATATTTTTTATTTAAGCGACAAGCTACATTTTAAAAACCAATGGCACGAATGCCAAAAAAATCATGCAATAACGTTAAATGGATGTTTTTACATTACTTTATGGGGCTTACCTCACATAGCTTTTAGCTCCATACTACACAGACTTTCTGCCAACATTTTTTGGTTCTGCATTGATTAAGCTGATTTTATCTGCTTCATATGTAATAAAAAAATACATAAAAAAGCATTCCAGTTCTCAACACAAGCCTTCATTTTGTGTACTTTGTCTAAGGCAAAATTGGTGCCAGAAGGTAGAAAAAAGGATGGAGGTAGAAAGAGATAAGAAGTTGTAGGGTATTTGGATGATGCTTTGAGGTAACATTAGATGAAAAAAAGGGCCCAAAAACAGAACGGCATCACAAATTGTCAAGAAGCTGAGACAAGAGCTGTACCACATCAAATATTTTCCAGCAACTATCCGCAGCTTCTGTATGAAGCCCTCTACAATTCAGCATAACATGTATCTGCCTGCACAATTCTCAAACATGGAAAATGTATGGGCCTATTTACTTTGCTTGCAAATCTTTCAACTTTTCAGTTGAGGAGCTATGTGTAAAAATAAAATCCATGTTGTCTGTCAAGGCCCTTGGCCTGGGTGAACTTTCACTATAGTATTATAAAACCTTTTTGAACATTTTAGCCTTCTACTTTCTATTGACTTTCAATTCCTTGACAGCCACTAGTCAATTTCCCCAAAACATATTTGAGGCGAGAATTTTGTGATATTATTGGAGGAGAAGCATCCATTAGTTTGTTTCAACAATAGACTTATTTTGTTGCAGAATCAAGACCTGGAAGTGTTCACTAACAACACTACCAGGGTCATCAAGTCAGCTAGGTCAAGGGCAATACCAGTTAAGTGAGGCCTGGAGCAGGGAGCGAAGTGAAAATCAGTGGAAGGCCTGCATGACTTGGAAGGGATGGGAGCAGGCAGGGGAAGGGTTAAGAGTTAGCATAGAGAAGGGTGGGGGGAGTTGCTGCATTAGTATGCCGAGTGACCACGTGCAGTGGGGAAGGAGAAGAGGAGTGAAAAGGGGAGTGAGCCGGAAAGGGAGGGTCTTTTTTCAGCATGACAGAGAGAAGGAAAGAAGTTTTTCCCACCCGCCTGCCCTGTTATTAGGTGTTTCGCGGAGGTCTTCGAGGGAAAGAGTGGTATTGGACGGTTTCAGTGGGGGTGATTGTCTCATCTATGGTATGGGACCCTCGGTAAGGTTGTTGTTGGGAAGGTTAAATTGTTTTGTGGTAGGGCTGCGAGTGCTGCTGGTATCGTTCCTGCGCTGGAGGTGCGGCTGGGAGCATACATATCACGGCGGTGCAAACCCATTATGTGCAAGGGGTTACAATAGTGGGGCCTTCGAGGACCAGTAACCAGGGGGTGTGTTTTAGGAAAAGGATGTTTTTATTAATGTATTGTTTACAGTTATTTGTTATTATTTGTAAGTTGTTATTATTTGTTGATTATGTGTTTATATTGTTATTTATGGTTATTTATTAAAAGAGTTAAATTTTTAAGTTATTTGTTAATAAACGGCTCAAAGGGGCCATTTAACCAAGTTGTGGTCTCAGTGTGTGTTTGGGGTAAAGTGATGGGGTGGGGGGGAGGTGGGAGTGGGGCACGACCTGCGGGAGCTCAGCCCTATCACAGTCATGTAATTAGTTGTAGTTGTTCATGGAGCAGTCGTTGGAGAATGAAGGGTGAGGGGCACAATATAATATTATTTGATCTTTTCTGCCTCAGAGAGAATTGTTACTATTTCCCTATATTTAATGACACTTGACCGAACTGCCCTCTGCCCCCTATGATATTATAAAGTTATTCTAAACTTGAAGCCTTTACTACATTGCCTATGGGCTAATTCAGACATTACAGGTTTCCACGCTGGTGGGGTTCACTGGAAAGTTGCAGTATATACAAATGATTTTCTATTTGCAAACACCAAACCAATGACGTCTTTGCACAATATTCTGCATGATGTCATCTTCTTTGGGCCCTTTTTTCTTTTAAAGATATACTACTCCAAGTCTGCAGTATTTAGTGTCTCTCCACCCGATTTTCAGAATTTCCTTTTAAATCAGATGGGGAGAAGGGGGCATGAATATTTAGGTATGGAATTGCCTTATGATCTGTCACAACCTAACATTCTCCCCTTACTGTGTCAAAGCTATATTTGCACATTGAGACGTGTTAAAGTGATTGAACTGTACACACTTGATTAAAATGAATGTACTACAGAGGATCTTGCACTTTTTTCGGTCTTATGAATTATTGCACAGCTCCATCAGTTGAAACCAATTGGACATAGATCTTTGGAATACTTTGTTCTGTCTTTGGGTCTCCCCCACTTTTGTTATGTCCTCCTATGTCTCATTTCTGCTGCATCTTTGGTAGAAGGATATTCCTAGAAGTGAGAATTAGAAAATTTTTAGCTAATAGATTTACAATAAAACATTTTACTTGTTCTATTGCTGTTTTTAGTTGCCTAGATTACCTGTTATTTTTCACACCTCTTTCTTATAACCCCATGGGACCTTCCTTTGGAGATTTTTCCATAGTAACAGGATAACTAGCACTGCAGCACACTGCAGGTATTCTGACAGTTCCCCCCAGTTTTATCAATTTCCAGTTACACCAGTCATCCCATGAAAGAGATCTTACTATAGCATCCTGGGATGCATAAGAGTGCTATTTACTGTAACTTAGTTTGTATACACCTTATTTTGTCCAAGCTATGAAAATTACCTATAGCTTTATTACCTTGTTGTGTGCTAGCAGACAAAATGTCACAGGACAAATTTGTGTCTTTTGTTTTATTTTTATTTTGCCTGAAATATAGTGAAAGTATGGTTTTAGTTCTGCAGTAGGGCACTGGGGGATTAACAACTGACTGGATTTGTGCAGTTTAGTACTTAGCAAAGTCTCGTCCATGAAATCAAAGTGTCAGAATCAAAATACATAATGCAAATTGCATTGCAATTGCAATTGCAAAATGCAATTTTTTTATTGATAAATAATAGGAGATTTGGTCCAGTAAATCACAGATTAATACATTCTACATTAGCAATACAATCCTATATTTTAACAACCTGGAGTGTTAAATAAGCAACATATATCCTTGAATTGGTATAAATGGTCCACAATTGTACAATTAAGAATTTAGACTTTTTTTCCTAGTCCAATTTTTAAAGTAGAAAAAAAACACATAATACTAACATTTTCTACTTCATGGATCAAAAAACTGAGACTGACCAAAATAGCAATTTCTATTCATTGAGTAAGTAATGGAGAGTGAACTATACCATCACAGTGGTGGATTGGGTAACTAGACAACCATTTAGGATGACTAATACAATAAAAGCACCAGGTACATAAGCACCCAGATATCCAATCATCTTCCTGAGATGCAGCACTTTGTATACAGATTCAGTGGCTGTCATATTGATGGAGCATCAGGAGACAGACATGAAAATGTCCCTCCAGTCCTCATCTCATATAGAGCGATTCAGATTTCCACCTGTACACATAGGGCAAGGTTGGCAGGAATGGGAGGGCTAGGTGCTGGCAGTATACCATGAAAATGAGGCCTGACAATATGGGTGTCTTTAAGCAAACAGACTCAAAGGAGGTGAGTATAATGGGGCAGTATCCCAGGTACAGATTCCTGTCAGAAATAATAGATGGTAGACAAATTCAAAGCCGTTTGTTGTCCACCAACGAAACGCCAAGGAGTCGATGCAGCCGGGTGGGACTTAGGCGATGCGAAGGAGAGGTCTCAAGGGGGACCAAGGGTACAAATAATGCGCCAAGGTTTTATATGTGCCCTATTCCCTCAGGGAATGTTTCATGAGCGGACTAAAAGTTTTAGAACAGAGTGGGGGAGAGAGCAATAGGACTGCTGATATGGGAAGGGACGCACAGGTTGTCATGTCCAAAGAGGCTGATTTACACCGCTGCATTATATTTTTTAACGTTGGGAACCCCCAGCCCACCCGACTGTCTGGAGAGTACTGCAGGTGGTAGAGAGATGTTGTAGGCCAGTGATTTGTCCATATTAATCGTCAAGCCAGATATGATAGAAAACTGGTCTAGACATATGAGATTAGGAACGGTTTAAATGGTTAGGTTAGTGTAACCAGCATGTCATCTGCATATAGGTGTTGTTTGAATTAAGTGTCCCCCACTTCCATACCATGAATTGCAGGGTTCTGTTAGATAAGAATGGCCAGGGGTTCCAAGACAAGGGCAAAGATGGCAGGTGTCAGGGGACAACTCCATCGGGTTCCCGCCTGATGGGAAAGGGGGGAAAAAAGTACCCCACATATTTGACAGGGGGCAGAAGGCCCCTACATATTTGACAGGGGTTGAGGCGGGAGAATTCCTCAAGTTGGAGCTAGGTTTGGGCTCAGAGTTCATGGCAGGTCAGACGGAATTCATTTTTGCGCCATATTTTGGGGGGGCTGGGGAGGGTAGACGTACATGTAATAGAGATTTGTGTGGGCGTGAGGGAGTGCTGTCCCTTGCAAGAATCACCAGACCTTTCGCGTGGGCAGCAATTAGTCTGAAGATATGTGAGAGGAAATTAGTCTGCTGACTATTAGGGGCATAGTAGGTAAGAAGGGTAACTTCTGCATCATATAAGGTGCCTGTCAATAATAGGAACCTGCCCTTAGGATCTGCAACCCTATGTGTGCAAGTAAAAGAAAGGCGTGATTGGAGAGCTGTCAGGACTTCTCTCTTTTTCACTGATGCATTTGCAGTAAAAGCAGGGTATAATGCTTAGAAAGAAAGGAGGGTTGGGACTGAGTGGAGAATTGGTCTTCTGTAGACATACTGCCCTTGATTCATCAAGCAGAATCCCCCCTCTTGCTAATTATTATGAAGGCAGGAATCCGGCTGGCAGTGAGGAGGCGAGTGTACGAGCACACTCGAGTCCGGACCGGGGGAAACCGCGCTCGCTGGTCGCGCTTACTTTCGCGCTTCCAGCGAGCGCGGATTTTATTGATGAATCAGGGGCACTATGTCTGCTTTGTTGGATTTATAGTAGTGGAAAGCTATGGTGCACTTTTGGGGGGAGTTGAAACCCTGGACATTGTGGGAAAATATCTTAAGGCCCATCATGGCAAACTGGGAAACTGAGCTGCAAGCTATGCAATACAATGAAGGATCTGACTGTCTCTCTAGGGCTGAAAGGGGGGAACCAGCAAGAGGGGAAGGGATTGCCACAAGAGTGTAAGGGGTACAATGGCAAGGGGGGGGGGGGCAAACAAAAAAAACAACAAAGAGTGCTTTTTGCAGGTAGTACAAGATACCAAATGAAAAATGGGACTTTACTAATTCAGTTAGTGAGGTAAGTGAGAGTAAGCACCCACCAGAGCACTTGGTTACTAGGTAGCAAGTGTTATCGGATATATCAAGGCTTAGGAGACAGCATATCTATAGGGAAATGGAAAACTGGGGGAAAGGACTATAGTAGGGGTAAGTTATTAATAAACCAACAGGGATTGGTGCCTATGGAGGAACCAATGGCTTATAGGGGTATTACACAGGCAAAATATCACAATAAACAATATGATATGCTCGCAGGAGAGGTGTTGATTCTAATACAAGTAGTGGAATCAGCGCCAAGTTAAGCTCTGCTACTACCGAGCAGTTAAGCCATGTGTTCCCTGCTAGATCACTCTTCTGGATAGAGAGAAAAGGGGGATAAGAAGGAGAAGGAGGGGGAGAGGAAAAGAGGTAGATTAAGGAGGGAGGAAGAAGTGAGAAGGAGAAATGGGGGGTGTTAGGAGAGCATCTGGCTGATGACTCCGTGCTGTGTGCCATCGCAATATAAAACACTGTTTGTTCTGTACGGAGATATCATTGCAGCAGCCAGCAGAACTAAGATAGCAGCAGCCCCTGCTTCCCTTTAGCTGTGCAGCCTGATGGATTTATGGCATCCCCAGCATCCATTGTTAGGCTGTGCACAGCTGAAGGGGATTCTAGAGACTGATCAGCTCCTGACCCAGCCCTGCACAGCTATTGGCTGCTCGGACTTTAAAGCCTCTCTGCTTCCAGTCACTAGTGCATGATATAGCATTAGCCGGGCTTATTTGTGCTGGAGATATTCTGAGTGTTCTACTGTTGCTGACATTTGCCTGTTCCGCTTGGACTCAGCCTGGACCAACCATTGCCTGTGACCCCCGACTCTGCTTGTGCCTTTTTCCCTTTTTTTGTACCTCATTTGGTTAGCTGATCTCTTGTGTTTGAGTTTGGCTTGTTTCTGGATTCCCTTATAATTCTGTAGTGTGTATCTGTGGGCTCCTGGTCAGCTTCTGGCGTATCCCCAGACACCATCAAACCTGACGTGACGTGATGGAAGAAAACAAACTGCACTTTCAGAATCAGCATACCTATTTTAGTGAAAAAAGGCCTAAAAATTGAAGTCAACAAAAAAATTGTTCAAAATTGTTCCCCAGTATTATTAAATAAAACAATAGCAAAAAAGTGATACCACTACTTGCATCTTCTAAGCAATATGCCCTGAGTAAATAGTAAGAGCAGTAAAAGGTAAGGTATACTAATGAAGTAGGTCCAGATGTAGGAGGTGTAGGAGTCAGAACAGTCCCATCATGGGTCAAACTTCAACTGGGGCGAACCGAGGTGCATCGCCACAAAAGTGGAAGGACGAAGAAGGGTACCCCCAGAAGTCCTTAAGAACCAGGTAGGTCTCTAGGATCAACCATTGCCACCTTCAGCTTGGGATATCGTTGGAGACGGTGAACGGGGAGAAGACTGCTTCCTATGAGTGACGGTAGTCCAGAGTGGATTGAGTTTCAGAGGTGCAGATGGAGAATGTGGAGATGAAGTCTGTGTGGTACCATGGGTAAGTGGTAAGGAAAGTTGACGGAATACCTTGATAAGCTTCCACGGGTGAAGAAAAAGTGTAGGGCTTTTTATTATGGGTGAAGTGCAGGTCGAATGAGAACCCCTGTCTGTAGTGAATGTGATGTTCCCGGAGAAATCTCCAAAGGGTTCGCCTTTTTTGAAGCATCGTCGGGCACAGGTCTACGAGGATCTTGTACTGGGATCCTTTGAATAGATGGTCTGACCTGGCTCTGGCTGCTTGCAGAATGGTCTTCTTGGGGGTTTCAAGATGATATCCCTTGAAGGGCCGTCTGAATGTTTGGGGCCCATGGCGCAATGTATGTGATCAAACTCCAACCTTTCAATAGGGAGAGGGGACACTAGATCAGGACACTAGGACACTAGCTATTTCATGATCATTTTCTACAAACTTTGATGTGGTTATGAAGCACATTTGGTCTCTTTGGCAGGATCAAGTCCAGTTTACTATACATCTTGATTTCTGGTCCTTCAATGGTAATTTTAGGTTTCAAGCATGTTTTCTGTGTTTTTATTTTTCCAAATCTGATCCAATTTTGACATTTGAAAAGGTAGGTTAATTAGTTTTATTAGTGGTTCACAAAAAAATCCTGTTGTCCCTAGCTTGTTCTTCAGAAGATGGGAAAGTAAGTGGAGACGAAACCTATGTATTTATTATAAGCTATTAGGACAGTATACAATAACATAACCAACCACACAAAGTTTTGCACAAACCTTTAGAGGTGCAGAAGAATGGGTCTATATTTTAGGCCCAGGATACTAAACTTGGAATACAAGGTGCATAGACCTGGCTACTCACTGGATATTTCAGGCAAGTGGACACGCTATGGGCTACATATTGAGAGTAGGAACGACTTGGTTTGAAAAATAATGATGGCTTAGTAACTTCCAGTGGGCTTCATGAGTTCTTTAAAAGAACTGGCTTCCAATAATTTACAGCAGTGACTAAACTACCAGTAGCTTGGTCAGGAGATGGTTCAGTTGGCATGCCAGAGGATGGTTCGGATCTTCCACTTCCTGGCCAAACATTTTCCAGTGGAGGTCTAATGATTACACAATGAAGAAAGAAAAGGAATAAGAGAGGTGAAGATAGCCTTAGTACATCTGCAGCACAAAATTCCTGCCCCGATGATGACACCATCAACATTTGATTTTCTTACCCATTTGAGACCTGAATGATAAGGAATTTGCTGACCACATGGTTTCTCTTAGATAAACAGATGACCCTTTTTTATGTGCCAGTTGAGGGGAGATGTTGACAAATGTATGCCTGCTTACCTGCTTACTGCTTACCTTGTTTTATACATTTTACACATAGCAAAAGTTACAAAAATATGGATCTTCAATGAGCAGAGACCTGGAAACTTTACAAGTAACTCTGCCATCAGAAAACTTGTTTTTCTCTAGATGGGTTTTGCCTCACAGTATGTTCCTCTTGATCTCTACCTCTGTCCCGCTTTGAGTTCCAGACCATGGGTTTCCCTAGGCTGAGATTAATAGATCTGTCAAAAGGTTTTTCCTTGAGTCTCTTTGGACCTGATTTAATAATAGGCTGTAGAGGATACACTTCCATTAGTGAACCTGGGTGATCCAGCAAACCTGGAATGGATCTGGTCCAGGATTGAAAACATTTGCTAATAAATAGCAAATGACATTCAGGAAATCCATTCCAGGTTTGCTGGATCACCCAGCTGCACTCATAAGTGTATCCTCTCCAGCCTTCGACAGTATTAATAAATCATGCCTTTTCAGTCAACATTGTAAATAAATACCTGTAAATATTACACTTACTATTTACAATGCATTTACTTGGCATGAAAAAATCTGATCTATCTGAGCTCCACCTAAAATAGTGTTAGGTAGGGATGATGGCCACCAAAGAAGTAGAAACATGCAGTAAAAATGTAGGTAGTATATGTTAACTATACACATACATATTGCTAGGCATATTAATAGCAGTTCCTATTAATTATAGGCACATAATTAAATTGAGATTTGGTTTATATAATTTTAAATGCTTGCTCTTACATGTTTTTGACATTAGGTGAAGTTAATACTTTTATGAACTTTTTATTCCTGTCCACTGCTTTCACATTTAAAGGAAGATTTGGCTCACTCAAAGAAAAAAGGAAATGTTTTTTGTTTACATAGAACCTGGATTTAGGATTTGCTTGGACTTTCATACAGGAGCCCTTTGGTGTGCTTTAAAATATCACAGCCTGGCTCTACGCTAGACAGAAGCCATGTGTCCCCCATTCATACATTTGTGTATGATCACACAAGGAAACAATTGTAATCCTTGGCATACCTAATAATACTGAAGATAACCTCTTCAAAAATATAACATTTTTATTAAAAAAAAAGAACATTTCCAAGTAAGGATCTGGTATACGAAAGGTTTAGGCCTCTATAGACAATGACAGAGCAGCATTCTAATAAAGAGAGCAAACTACTTTCAAAAATTCTGCATGCATATGAACATTTATTTTATTCTCTTCATACTTGTGGCAAGGGGCAAGCACAATTGTCATTTGTGCACTTTATGCATTTTGTAAACTAGATGGACAAGCAACCAATTAACATATAGATAATTTAATTACAAATTTGTCACATCACAACTGAAACTAAGTAATGTAAAATCACATCACTATAAAATCTTGGTTTCCAGCATAGGCTGCATTAATGCCTGTCTGTGATTCATTGTGTTCTAAAATGCTCCTCTGTATGAGAATTACTTATTTAATTCTTGCTGTACTTTTAGATCTGCTTCCTAAATAGTTGACAAATAAATTATTTTGGGGAAGACATTTTTTCAGTGTAGTAATATTATTGCTTGCCCTTAATGCTTTTGCTCTTTGGTTTTTATGTCTGCTATAAAATTTTTATGATGGAATAAATTAAGATTTCAAGTGCCAATATTGTTTTCCAACATCTGAGCCACAGGCCTTCTTTAATTGTGGAGGTATCTCCTGTGATATGTAATGTACTTTAGACAAACTATATAAGATATTGCCATCTGTTTCAAATGAGACTTTACAGTTTCGTTATTTTATTAGATCCCATTTTCAGATAAAGAAAGAATAATGGCACGCATCATGAGACTTATCTGCAAAATTACTAAAGGAAAATTATTGTGAAGCTTAACTTACATTTTTATGTGTAGGAGATATTGGTGTTTTATTGCAAGGATCTGTCTGCTCAAAAATATTAGACTAACTTAAGAAAAGCTATACAAAAAGTACAACTGAGGTGTATTGTGCAACTGATCAGATTTGTTATAGTA
>NC_092861.1:107181417-107217183 GCF_032062135.1 Pyxicephalus adspersus
AATTCTCTACCCTCACTCACTGGTGACAGTTGTGTCTGTGTAAACTAATATGCAATTCTGCTGCCCTTAATAGGTGCCTCTCTGCAGCTCTTGATTTATAAATTATATGTACCTTTGGGCTCCTGTAGTTAAAGACTCTTCTCTCTCTGGAGAGTTGCCAATATGTTTAACCTTTTAGTTTGTTGCCTGTTTCCTAGCATTTTTTCTGACCCATGATCTCGATCTTCCAATCTCTTGACCTTCCTGTTTTGTTTATGACCTGTTCTGATCTTGATCCTGATTCTTGTTATCTGCCTGTATATATGATATAAGGTAGTTAATCAGTTAAGTGTCTTTTTAGACCAGATTGTCCCGACCTTTTTAACATGGGGTATCCCTTTAAATAACTTTCAGGTGTTCAGGGAGCCCTTGTCATAATCGCTATATCCACAGCTCTCTGTAAAATGGTGTTCAGTGGGAAGAATGCTTCTTTACATTGCCGGCCAGTTGGAAGATTTTCACCACAGATAACCAAAAAGTTGAAGTTGTCAGCAGAATTGACTTACCAGGCACAAATTGCTCTTTGCTCAAGGAATCTGTAGGATTGCACAGAACCCTGGTTGAGAAACACTGGTTTATGTTAGTTGATGCTAGTTGTATCATACTTATTTTTATAATACTACTACTACTTTCTTGTATTTGTATAGTTTATATAGTGCTGACATCTTAGACACCATTTTACAAAATCAATAGTCATGTCACCAACTGTCATTTAGAGGGGGCTCACAATTTATGAAAGTGCAAGGCCAATTTTAAGAGGGAAGCTAATTAACTTACCTGCTTTTCTGGATATTGGAGGACAACAGGATTCATAAAAGAAACCCACACAAACATGGCGTGGGATCGCCCATAGCAAAGGGGTTTCAGACTAGTCCAAACATGAAACAGTAGGCTTTCACTTAAAACTCGATGCAGGCTCTGGACTGTAGATGCACCTTCTCAACAGTAAACCCAGTTTTTTGTGATTGTCACCTCCATCTCCAACTCCAATGCTTTTACCCAAAATAGTAAAATCCTGCTAAGATTTTTCCAAAGTTCAGTTTTTTTAAAGACTTCCCTAGTTCTTACACTTCTCCCTAGTTCACACTTCTATGCATGGACACTGTAATGTTTTATTGATTGTATATTCTTATACAATATACATCATTGTATATCAAACCAGATTTCTTCTTGTAATAAATTCTGTAGAAGTTTTAAACTAATATTTTCTTAATCACACTAAGTATGACTAGTTGATATGACTAGTTACAAAAATTCAAATGTTGAGCTTTCCTGTCTCTTTGTTTTAATAATTAACCCATGTGATATTTGAATACCTAAAGCCCAAGATTAGCCAAAATACTTTTTCTTAAATTGTAAGTGTAATAGATTCACTTTACCTTTTTCCCAGGACATGTAATCCCTACCCTGCTGCGTCCTTCTGAGAAACCTCTGCAGTAAGTCATGCAGAGTAACCAAAATCATGAATATACTATACTATACTTACAACAAAAGACTGATACTTGCATATTTCACTCATCACAAAAATAAAGAACTGTACCATGGGGAGTAATATAACTTTAAGTACAAGGCAAGTTAATCTTTTATGGAACTAAAAATCTATTTTATGTGTAATTTGCTCTGCGGCAAAACTGACTGTAATTTACTTTTGAAACTTTAAAAGCCAAGCCGAAACACACGAGGCTATATTTATAAACAGTGAATCTGACATCAAGCGAACATTCTAATCAATCCTTGCTTTTTGAAACACTTGCATCTGGAAGATTCTCCACCATACAATGTTTGCTGATTGTTAGATTCACTTCTTTATAAATAGACCCCCTTAGTGTCTTATCAAATAACAAAATCGAAAATGTGAGAAACACTTTGAAATATAGAAATAATATTCAAAAAATCACTTGAAAGAATGTTTTGTACAATACTTGAAATTAATTAGTTTTAGGTGTTATATAACAGTCTGGTTTAAAAAAAAAGGAAAAACTATACTATACATAAAGTAAATAAGTAATTAACAGTTAACAAAAGAATATATACTGTATGTATATATATACACAAACACATATATATAACATTGCTGTAATAATGCTAGAAAAAGCTATTGTGATTATGAAATAAATAGTGCAGTAGTTCAAGGAGACAAATTACATTTTAGTTTTTTTAATCATAAAAAAATAGTTGAATTTAAACATATTAGAGCGAGAACTTATTGAAAAAAAAAGGTAACTGTTGGAAAGGAGAGTGCCCCACTTCCTGAAAGCATCGTCAGTTTTTGTCAATAAATCTGGACCTATTTTTACTGTAAAAAAGTAGAAAAGTGGAAAGTCTGGCCCTGTATGGGTGATTTTCTAGAGGGACATTCTTTTTTAGAGATTTGCTTTGCCTTTCAGAGTCTAGCAGGTTTTACCCTTGCACATGTGATAAAGCAATGAAGTATGTTTGCTCATTTGTGTTACAATCTCCCTACTGGCAGGTAATTTGAGATCATTGGGGGACAGAATCTAAGTGACACCTCATTTTTACCAGAGCACTGCGCAGATGGTAATGGGTTGGTAATCCTAGTGACTACCAGACTCTTTGCTGCAAGGTGCTACCAGGTCACGGCCTCCAGGGTCACCCCACCAGAGTGAGGACCACCAAAGGTAGGTTTCTGTGTAGATACAGTCAGTGGCTCATTCATGGTCAATGAATACATCCCTTTAAAAGTAGATTTTTTTGGGGAGTCACAGATTCAAATTTTCACATTCAATTCCTTTTTTTCTTTATATTCCTCGGTTAGCAAACTTAGCTAACAATTATTTCCAATCAATCTTCAAATCAATTTTCCAAATGTAAATAGTTTGATTACAAGTTCAAAAACATGGCACACACACGTATGATATTCCTCCTTTTGATCATGGGGTGGGATAAATCACAGGACAGATGGAAGCTCAGATTTGCACAGTTGTTCATACATACTACATGACTTTTGATCAATATTCCCCAACGTATTTGATTTGTTCATATCTTATTGAAAACCTATAAAACTGTCACTTGATTGATTGGGCAGCTGCTTTAATCACTTCACATCTTTTCATTATCCAATCAATAATGAGAATAGAAATGAAAATTGCCCCATTCATACCAATCCTTACAGTTCAAGTGACAATGTTCAGCAGGACAATAAGTCTTCATAGGTGGGATAAAAGCAGATAAACCAAAGAAAGATTCCAAACATTTGCTAATTCATCCAAAATTATTATAAAACACAAAAATATTACCTTTTGATATACTTAAAAAAAATAAATAAATAAACTGTTCTATATGCAGGAAGTTTCTTTAACTGTTCCAGTATAGAAAAATATCCATAAATAAATTGCCTAGAGATTAGGTTAATGTCTCAAATTAATTTATACAAAGGGAAAAAACAACAAAATCAAATCATAACTAATAAATCATATTTTTGACATTTTAGTTAAAACTAATGTTTCAAGATGAAGCTAGATACTTTCAAACTTCAATTCCAAAGAGATGTTGCCATCACTTATTTCCTCTAGATGACAGATTATATGATTTACATCATTCGCTCCAAAGAATGTTTCTAATATCTCAATATGTCATTTATCAGCATTGCCATTATATTCATGTTAAGCATCAAAGAGCTTATAGCATAAAATTCATTTAAAAACAAATGATAATGTTCAATGTATTAATAGAAGTAAGAAACATATGTCATAAAGTTTTCATTATAGAATATCTCATTCATCCTGCGACATAACATTTGTAATGCTTTTATCTCTTAACATGATGATGTTATTCAGTATTTGCTGCAACTGTTTACAATTTAAATATATTTCTGACATTACAATTTTACATTATTAAAGCAGCAATAGAAACAATGTTGCATTTAATACTAAAATATGCACATAAATAGTATGCATGTATTATATTAAGAAATTTGCAAATACATTACACCTAGTCTTATTACTATTTGTTCCCTAAAAGGACACTTTGTATAGGAGAACTGCAGGGTAAAGCAAAATATTCACTTTAATGTCTGCTTAACAACAGCCCATAATTACCTTTCCTCATAAGCCACTCCATTCTGCCACCAAGGTAATGAAATATACCTAAATGTCCACTGTTTTCTATTCATCAAATATGTTTGTTCAGGGAAAACTTTTTTTTTTTTTGTTTTAGTAGGTAAAGATTTTCACAACAGTCAGGTTATTTTTTTTTAATTTTCTCTATTTGTAACACTGGGAAATTTCTCTTTCTCTTTTTGTACCAGATATGCAAGAGGAAGTTAGGAAGGAGAAATATTTTCAAGTAGAGAAAATTCCTCTTTTGGACTGTCGCTGGATGAGGTGTGTTGATTAGAAGATAATTAATGGTTTTTTTTTTCCATAGATGTCTCTAAAACTTTTCTCATGACAATTTTCACCAGTACAAATAGAAGGGTTAATCTAATCAATGAGGGCACAGAACAACAGTAACATACGCCTTAAAAAGCCTTCAACCCTCCATCAATAGGTCTAATTTATTAAAGCTCTCCAAGGCTAGAGGGAATACACTTTCATCAGTAAACCTGGGTTATCCAACAAACCTGCAATGGATCTGGTCTAGGATTGAAAATATTTGCTAATAAATTGCAAATGACTTTTAGGAAATCCATTCTAGTTTTGCTGGATCACCAAGGTTTACTGATAAAAGTGTATCCTCTCTAGCCTTGGCGAGCTTTCATAAATCAGGCCCAGTGTATCCAAAACCAACAAAAAAGGTTTGGCCATGAGATTTATCCTATTTATGGTAGGTTTGTAAAAAATGACTATACTCCTACTAATAATGCAGACACAAAGTGCATCTGAAATATACATGGAAAAAGCGACCCATACCCACAGGCCTACTGTGCAGAATGGAGGATCTGGCCCTGACAGTATGATAATATTTAGGCAGAGCTTTCTCTTTTCTTCTTGAGATATTGGGAACAAAGCAAATGTAGTTATAAATTTCTCATGAATGAATGTCTGCTGCAGCTGAATCACTAAAAATAGCTATACCTCTGACTGCACCATTTCTCAAAGCATAATCATTATCTACAGTAGTTCAATCAACAGTACAATTTAAAAGAAGCCAAAACTGGCATGGAGTACTACAAAGCAAAGAGACATTTGTAAAGCATTCCATGCACTTAGCCCCAATGGTCCCTGACAAATGGAGTACAAAAACCTTATTTTATGTTATATTTGTGATACTATGTACATGTAAGTTAAATGATTCTAGAACAATATAATTAGTTTAAAAGTACTCATTCTATCATAGTGATTTATATGTTAGTATAAACAAACAGACAAATCTAGAATCATGCAAAATGATCAAATTAACATTTGTAAAGATAGGTAGACTAAAGGAATCAAGCAATACCTTATTAGACTTTTTTGGACACAACAGCAAATGTAACAAGTTCCCATTTAAATACTAATTCAAAGTGAAGAGCATTTTATACATTTTAGTGACAGGCACATTTATTTAAAATTCAGTTCTAATTAAAAGATAAAACCGTGTATCTGTTCAAAGTCTGGATAAGCAGTGGTCAGCTACTTTCGTATTTTAAACTATTCTATTAGGTCATAGAGTTTCTTGAGCTTTTTATTACTTAGAAAACAAGTACTAAATCTGTTGTCTAAAGCTGCGCACACACTTCCAATTTTTATCGTTCAAAATGAACGACGAACGATCGAATTCAGTCAAGATGAGCATGACTATTCAGTAAAAGTATTAATCATCATGATGAATGCACATAGCCGTAAACTTACCTATCCACGGTTCACAGAGATCTTCTTTATCTAGCCAGGTGGCTGCCGATCACCGCTACTGTAGGAGCCAAAAGGGATCCAGGGGACGCAGAGCCGGCTAGAACACGTCCATCCTGCTCAGCAGCACATGCCCCGCCCCCACATGTCGGTAGTTTAAGGTCTATAGTTTGGTCACATGTTCAGGTTAAAGACAGCAACCTTTTGCTTGCCTACGGAATATGTTAAGAGTGGTGAGCTTAAAAAGAAAAGTCACTGACTGTTCCATGGATGTCTGCATGTCATCCCAACATTTGTAAACTGGTTCATTAATATTTACTAAACACGTGCCTAATATGTACCTGAATTTCGGATTACTTTTTTATAGTTAAAAAGTATTTGTTTCTTTTATCTTTTAAGTCTGATGACCTACATACTTTGGACCTGATTTAATAAAACACTACAGGACTACAGAAGATAGACTGTCATGGGCGAACCTGGGTGATTCAGCAAACCTGCAATGGATCTCTTCCAGGATTAAAGACATTTGCCAGCTAATGAGTGATTTTTAAGAATTTTCTTACATGTTTGAAGGATTACCCAGGTTCTTTTGTGATAGTCTATTTCTCAAGTCTTGGAGAGGATTAACAAATCAGGCCATTCATCTTTGCAATGCCAGATTCCTGAGATATTTCTATTTCTTGCTTGGGTGTATCAATGTGGCTTTTCCAGCCCTCTGAATCTACACTCAATTCTCCTGAGTAATTAATTAGATGGTCGGTCTATCCACTTAAATAAACTAAATGGAAATACAACCTTATGCTTCCTGTATGAGCTAGTAGTTTTGATGTTTCATTGCTAACGTAAACCCCCTTTACAGATGGCACCTTAGGTTTTTTACATAATACAAAGTGCAGAACCTGCTGGAAAAGGAATAGAAAAACTAGTTTTATCATTGTACCGTAACTTAAAGCGGACCTAAACTCTGACATCAGACTTAATATTAGATATCTATTCTCACCATCTTGCACTAAAATGTCCGCCCCCCTTAGTGGCGTTGGCTGTGTCCGCTTGCATCCATAAAAAATAAATCATTCATTATATGTATAGAGGCGGCCATCTTGTGTGTGGCAAATTGCCATGCCATCCACTCGTGACTTTCCTCTCCTCCCACAGCCCTCCCTCATTGCTCAAACTCTGCCCAGGCTCCAATCAATCAGTCAGATCGTTGTCTTCTGTGATTGGTTGGTGCTCATGTCATAGATACAGATCAGGTCCACCACTACAAAACACAGATCAGGGACCCCATCCTACTGCCACTATCAGACTTCTGCACAGTATCATCTCCATCATCTGTTATTTAGGTATAATTTATCTGCATAAATATGGAAATTATATTCCTATCAATGCATATAGATATTCAATTAAAGAAGGTTCATGCACAAATAATAGCTAGTCATTCAAACAGTTACCTCTATATACATATACATATCTATTTACATATTCATAAACAATCTTGAGGTGCAACACATCCTCATCTGTGGAGCCCTTTGTCACCCTAATCCGTGATATTACCCTAATCCACGTTGTCACCATAATCTGGGTTGTCAACCTAATCTTCATTGTCACCATAATCTGTGTTATCACCCTCATTCACAGTGTCACCCTAATCTGTGTTGTCACCATGATCTGTGTTGTCAGTCTAATCCACGTTGTCACCCTCCTCCACTATTCTATCCTTATCTGTGTTGTCACCCTCATCTGCTTTGTTACCACCATCTTTGAAGCTTGTTGTCTCGCTAATCCATGAAATCACCCTAAACTGTGTTGTCACCCTAATCTGCATTCTCGCCCTAGTCTGCATTGTCACCTTAATCCACAATGTTATCCCTATCTGTGTTGTCACCCCCATTTGTGGAGTACATTGTCTCCCTAATTGATGTTGAGCCTGGTGACCCTAATAAAAAATTCTCTGTTCACAGGTATGCAGTCTCCCTGCTGAAGAGCGCTCATCCCCTCCCCCCCTCCATCTGACATAAGCAGACAGTGGTGGTGCTGGAGAGTGAGAGGCATCATCACATGACAGGGAAAAAAGCAAAAAAAAGCACTAAACTTGTGACCAATCAGGGCAGCGAGAGTGGTTCTAAACCACTCCCACTGCTCCAATTGGTCAGCAAATGTAGTGTTTTTCTTTCATCTTTGACTAATGATGTCAATATCCCATGAGCCTTCATTGTGGTGGTGATGGAGAGCTCAGGGGGAGGGGTCAGAGCAGTTTTTTGACAGTTTAGGGGGTTTAGAATTTTAAAACAAAAGTAAAACACAGACAGATCAGTATTACTTACGTTTACATCATCCATAAGGCCAAGCCGAAAATGTGAGTTTTGGTCCGCTTTAAATAAATAAACAGATTACCTTAAAGTTAAAAGTAATTGTTCAGAGAAATGTCTTTATTGTCTTATTTATGCAGTTAAATGAAGATTTAAACCATTAACCAAAAAAACACAAGCAACTTTATTATATCCAAACCAAACACTTATCCAACCAGGAACATAGCCAGTAACACTTTACTAATACCATTGATCTCCAAAAGTCCACTTTTGCACTAAAGCTAATAATTTCAGGCCATGACAAAAAAAGTGGGGGAGGTGTTTCTTGTCTGCCTTCCTCAGGTGTGCCTAACTGTCTTGTCTCCCTTCCTTTATAGTTCGCTTGGGGGTATGTTTCGGAGGAATGAGGACATCTAATATTATGGCTGACTGCCACACCACCATTGTTTTGGTAGGTACTGGTTTTTAACTGGCATATTCCCAGTTCCTATTTGCTTTTGCCTCCCTTCATTTCTTGCAAATAGGTCTCTTCACCTTAGCCAAAGCCTGCCTTTTTGCCCTCTGGCAATTTTCATCTTTGAGATTCATTCTGGGTTCTACTCCCTGTTGTAATTCAACCTTTTTGTGGTGTATTACATGAATACATACCAAACAAAATGGCACACTCAATCCCAAGTGGATACAAATACCCTGAAAAACACATTCCTATGATAGCACTTAAATGTATGCAGAGACATAAAACACACAAAAAGAAATAGAAGTCATTCAGCATTTAAATAAAAAGAGAAAGATTTTATGTACATAAAAAACTGTAAATATTTATTGCAGCCACCCAAGGGCAGCAGTTGTCACAGTGTAAACATATCTAATTATCATTCATCCAGGAAATATATCAAGGTTTAAACCATAATAAGCCTTGCTAGAGCCATGTTATTAAAAGGAATATTATGAAAAGGCATTGTTACATATTAGTAAAAATTATTTCTTTATTACTCCCCTTGTTTGATCTTGGAACATTCTTTATTACCTGGCCTATCAGCTCATGGACTTGATAACATTTTTGTGCCATACCCATTGTGAATACCCACTGACTTACTGGCATCAGGCTTTCTTTTAGGTTGGAATACACTCAAGGCTAAGAGTATATACAATGATTTTTTTCTGAACCATTTTTTAAAAAGTCTATGGCCTTCCTTATAAACTTTGAAAAGCAAAAACATTTTAGGAGGTTTAAAGTCAGTTTTTCAAGTGAAAAAAGTACATATTTATGTACTATTACATTGTGTTGATAAAAGAATGTACCCCTCACAGTAAAGCAATTATAGATGTTGCAATTACAACACCTGTACAACTGAAGATGTCAGGTGAGCATATTTCTGTAGTGGATCTATCTGAACCAGGGATTATCTACTTTTCTTACCAGCCTTTTACGTGTAAAGTAGCCTTGAAAAAGGTGCACGCTCTCAAAATAAAAGGTAACAAAGAAATGTCACGATTGTGCAATTAAAAGAATGAAAGGTTCAGAAAGACGTATGGCTCATAAAGTAATGTGTGTGCATCAGCTTTTCAATTTTGACTGTTGTTAATGCTACAGGGGAATTACTGAGCCCCAAGGTTTAGTGTGCAGAGCAAGCAGGCAACTGCTAAACCTTCTATTCCAAATAAAACTGGTTCTATAAAAGTTGTGTGTAAATGGGCCAGAAAACATTTTATGTTGGAGTTTACATACAAGCAGACCTTGCAATGACTGACCTTGTCAAGGGTCCTCTGAAGTATGCATGTGCGCACTGCGACCCTATTCATTACTATGAGGTTACATAGTTACATAGTAGGTTAGGTTGAAAAAAGTGCATCATGTTCAACCACTAGTGAAATAAACATATCCCAGATATAAAACCCTATAAGACATAGTTGGTCCAGAGGAAGGCAAAAAAAATCCTTCCTGATTCCAATGAGGCCATGAGGTGGATGTTCTCTAGATCAACAGTCACTGTTATCTTTACTTTAAATCCTTAATACCCAGTTATATTCTGTGCTTCTAGAAAAGCATCCAGCTTTTTCTTCAAGCAATCTATAGTAGTTGCTGAAACTACTTCTTTAGGGAGCCGATTCCACATTTTCACAGGCCTTACAGTGGAAAATGTCTTCCTTATCCGGAGCTTTAGCTTCTTTTCTTTCAGAAACAAACAATGCCCTCTTGTTCTTTGTAATGATCTCAAAGTGAATTATTGGGAAAAGAGTTCTCTCAATGGACCATTTATATATTTATACAGGGTGATCATATCCTTTCTTAAATGTCTCTTCTCAAGGGAGAATAGGTTCAGGTACAGTTATCCTTTATGAATGAATTACTCCATTGTACCTGAAGCTAAAGAGGTCATTGAGGGCTTGTTGTAAATGTATTGGCTGCTTGGTAAAATATGCATTTATGTGGCCAAATCAAATTCCATCTCCATACTTAGATGAACCAGGAATTATTACTGGCTCCCAGGGACAGATAAAGTGACAAAAGGGTAACAACATACTGGCAAAACTAAGAAAACCATGAATATCTGGTTGCTTTTTCCTTAACAGGCTCAACACATGTTTGTTTTAGGTGAAATTATTTTGCTAAAGCACATCTAGCTCTATCAGTAATCAAATATTCTTAGTTTATCCACATTTGTTCATATAAAATTGTTAAGGTCAGTAAGGATTCCATGAAAAAGCCACAGCTGGAAATGTACATGGTAGCTTTTGCTTTGTATGTCAGATGCTTAACAATGTGACAAAGAAAATTAGTACACTGGCAGCAAGGTTGAATAGTACTTTGCTATCAGCAGGCAAGTGAAGCAGAAATTAACATGGGTACTTTGAGACTAGACTTGGCATTGAACTCTTTAAACTCCCTTTTCATTTATATGGCTTTTCTTTATGTCGAAAATAAAGTGAAAAAGAAAATGTCCACACTTAATGATAATCTTAACATAGTCTTGTTGCCCTGCTCTGCACAACTCAATTACTATCAAAGGCCCAAGTACTAGATAAAGATGCTGAGACAAATTTGAGCAAACAAACCAAAATGAAAAACAACAAAATGAGAGAGCAGCAGGTTTCATTGACTTTTTTCAAGGAAAATGCTTTGTGGCAAGATTATTGGGAAGCAATAAGTTGGTTATTATCTCCAGACTGCAGGGAGTCCCTAAGCAGCTGAACTGCTGCAGTAGCTTCCATCTGTGGTACTCTAAAGAAAGACACGTGCAGTGATTGGAGAATTGCAGTTTAAATAAGACAGCAGAAACTGTACGGCATCTTTAACCTCAGTCTACTTATCTGAGTTAACCTAACAAAAGCTAAATGTGTCAAGCAAGTAACACAAGCACATTTGATGTTGATTGCTCTCTTTTATACAATGCAGTGTTTGATTAAGATACTGAAATAATTCAATGAAATTAGAGGTTGTTTTTATGACAATGAACTGACAGTAAACATAAAGTAAACAATGAATATAGGAAACAAGCTAAAGAGAAAAAGTAGACAAAAAAGAAAAAAAATGTGGGTAACCAGTTTTCTTTATGTTGGAACATTGTACAGGCTCCCTGTAAATACTTATAAATAGCACAAAAAAAAGCAAAACAACACTGTAGAAGCTACTGGACTGAGATGTATGCCCTAAAACTCTGCTTACTGGTGTTTGGGGTTTATTGAATTTGCTTCTGGTTTACTAAAAATTCACCCCAAATGAACTCAATGGGCCTGATTTAATAAAGCTCTTCAAGGCTGTAGAAGATACGCTTTCATCAGTAAACCTGGGTGAACCAGCAAACCTGAAATAGATCTGGTCCAGGATTTTAAAAAATTGCAAATTACTTTTAATAAATCCATTCCAGGTTTGCTGGATCACCAAGGTTCACTGATGAAAGTGTATCTTCTACAGCCTTTGAGAGCTTTAATAATTCAAGCCCAATGTTCTGGTTGATTGGATAGAAGAATTTTAATTGGTCTCTGAAGTGCTTGTGGAGTAGCCAAATGCAACAAAAAGTATATGAGGAGACCCCTTAATGTGTGCAATAAATAAAAAAATGTGCAACATAAAAATCATTATAGCTATGAGGAGAAGCATTTTATGTGGTTTTAAAGGCAATATGAGAGGGGTGGCAATCCTTCAATATACAGTTTAGTAGATTTATTGTAGAATTATGGTAGATTAAGGATTTACAACTGCAGGGACACATGTTACAGTTATGTATGTTTTTTTCAGGCAGGGAGATAGCATAAAACCTTTTTTTCCAGTGACAAGGTTATGAATGCCGGACCCCAAATTGTGAGATTAAAAACATAAAGAAGCAAAGTAAGCTGGGGTTTGGTTGGCATATAAAGGGTTGTATTCAATATCAATAAGATAAACATTCAATAGTACAGAAAAACACATATTTTCAAGCATCAATGGTAGTGTGAACCCATTCAAATTGTCATGACTTTCGTTGCTATATCCTGAAAGGAAACATTACTTAACTAAACAACCTCACATTTAAGTATGTTACATCCATTCTTATAGTAGGATGATTCTAATGATCAAGTTTAATGAAATTCTCACCCATGCTCTTTACAATATATTTGCAAATATTCTTTTTGGACCTTAACATTGTTACTTCGGATTAGTTTACTTTGCGTATATTACAATATTGTTAATATGGTTATTATACCTTATACTCACCTCACTAATAAAATTCTTTTGCATTATCAATTATCTCAATGACAATTTTAATGGGGTCACACTACTATTGATGTTGGAAAATACTTGGGTGTGTGTTTCTGTACTATTAATTGTTTATCTTGTTGATATTGAATACAACCTTCCACAGTAATGTATGACTAAATAACGTGAATTTAATCTATAAAAGTAAAGTAGTAAAAATTATATTTGATTCCCCTTGAAATCTGCTTGATTTTTTTTTACATCACACAGTTAAACTTCCATACACCAGGTACAGTATGCAGCCCTAGGCACTTACATCTCAGAGAATCCATCTGGCTGATGATAACCGGCACAGCAGGTTGTACCTTGCATATCAGACATACAAAGCTGGTAAAGGAATATAGAAAAAATACAAGTGAAACTAATGTTTTACTATCATATGCTTTCAGGTAAGCCATCTAGCTTGGTCCTTCTGACAGGGACCATGCTACAATGCAAAGATTTATCAGATAAACAGAGAGATCTGAGAATCTTCCAGGTTGTGTTTCAATGGCAAACATCAATTTCTCACCAGGTAATGTTTAAGGGAATATTACAATCGCTGCTTAATAAACAGAGCCTTTTGTGTTTTCAAAAACAAACTAAATCTCCAACAAGAGTAAAATCTCATCATGAAACAGTAACCCGGTAGCCCAACTTACTTATCCAAAACACAAATAATCCACAATCGTGTCCACAATACAAAGTCTGGATGTCCGGAACATGCTGATCAAATCACCACAAGCTCCTTGATAGCTAAACCCATCCCGGATTTATTCCCAGGCCATCTAGGACTGTTTGTTTTGCAATATTTTCTAGACAAAATTTAAAAAGGCACTTCACCCACTGTTGGGCATTTCTTTTGATTCTATTTTAGAAATATCCAGTGAATAAATAGTATTGGTATATAAAATTATGGATAATGATTCAAATTATTCTGAATTGTTGCATAAATGTTTTCACTTCACTGGTGTCTATATCAGCCATAAAAACATTCCTTTTTCACTGGTGTTCAATGATTACTTACCTTAGTACATGGCCCACACTTTTTCCTCCCTTCTTCCAGGCTGAACTACTCTGGAATTATGCCTGTTGGAATGATCTTCTGTAGTCATTCCTCCAGGCAGTGCCTCCAGACAAGTGCAGGTCATGGAACACAAAAAGCAATCTGACACTGAATCTTTGCACATACTTAATTTACTGTGTGTAATGGGGCAGAATCAAAATGTGGCAGAAAAATTATTTCCTGATTTCAGAAGACAATTGGATATTTCTCATATCAACAGACTCTGAAGTCATTATTTACAAAAACACTCAGACACATACTGTGCATCCAGCTTTCTTTTATAACAATTAAAGTCTTTTAAACAAAATCTACAGGTAGCCCCCAAGTTAAGAACATTCGACATACGGACAACTCCTAGATACGAACGGAGCTTCCCTGCTCGTTTGTGTGCAGGATGGAGGCTTGATGGGGGGGGGAGGGGGCGATTTGCACTACTTGCAGAAGAAATGTTTTGCTAAACACAGCTGAGACTGAGCTCTTTTGCAAGCTCTTGAAACGCTTTAATGATCAAGACAAACTCTGCAGTTTTTTTCTGTTTGCTTATCAAAGCACAGCTTGCTCCAGAAGTTAATGAATGTCTGGTGTTTTTTTTTTTTTTTTTTGCTTTGTTTGTGAATAACTCACAGTGAGGATTTTTTTACAGTAACTGACACCACACTGCCTAATAATATGTTGAGACAAACATCTGTCCTAATTGCATTTTTTAAAATAATGTACCTGTTCCAATTTACAAATTCAACTTAAGAACAAACCTACAGTCCCTATCTCGTATATAACCGAAGGACTACCTGTATTAACAAGGTGTAATGACATTCTACACGTTGTCATTATTTAATGAAGACTAAGTCAAAATGCAGAAGTAGGATGTAAAAAAAGAAGTACACCCTTACCACTTCCTTAGCTTTATTTGGATAAGTAGATGTTTGGGCAGTTTTCTGGTCTGAAGCATTCAGGTATGTGTTAACACAATGCCAAGAAGGAAATGCATGAGCAATGATCTTAGAGAATCAATTGTTGCTGCCCACCAATCTCAGAAGGATTTTAAGGCCATTTCCAAACAAGTTCAAGTCCATCATTATACAGTGAGAAAAATCATTTACAGGTTGAAAACATTTAGGACAGTTGCCAATCTTCTCAGAAATGGACATTCCAGCAATTTCACCCCAAGGTCCGACTCTGCAATGTTCAGAAAAACTGCAAAAAAGAGATTCATCTCAGACTCTAGCAAAACTCCTTTAGTTTCACAAAGGACAAAACATCTCTGCCTGATGCTGCCCAATGTGTATCCGCAAAGAGTTGCAGTTTGTTAAAGTCCCGGGAATTTGAGACTGTTCTTTACACTTATTTTGAATTCATGTCTCTATCACTGCTAATGAAGTTGGCATACAGACCCGTGAAATGAATCAAGATTTACAGAATGGAGATTGAAGTCTTTAGATCTATAGAAAGTTTTTAACATAAATTTTGCATTTGTTTTGTTTTTAGATAATGTGATTATTAAAGTTTGCTGGCAGTTTAATGTATTGTAAATTTGGATGCTCTTAAAGTCTCCTAATGTCTCTTCTTTTCCTTTGATAAATTTCTGAAATTTTGCTATTGTATACTGGATGTGGTGTCTGTTTAAGGTTACAACAGGGTATCATGAGACATTATTATAAAATTTACATCACAGACTCTACAGGCCTCAGTTAGCATGTTAAATGTAGTTCAAATAGCAAAAGACAGAACAAGTATGATTTGTTTGGAAGGCTTGCCATGCAAAAGCCAATTCTTTCTAAAAAGTCCAAGGCTGGAGAACATACACTTTCATCAGTTGATCTGGGTGATCCAGCTAACCTTAAATGGATTTCCTAAAAGTAATTTCCTATTAGCAAATGTTTTCAATCCTTGACCAGATTCATTCAATGTTTGCTGGATCACCCAGGTCCACAGATAAAAGTCCAGTCTTGAAAGTTTTCACTAGGAGTAATAATAAATATTTTCACTTCAGGCCCAATGTCCTTTGGACAGATGACACAAAAGTGTCTGTAATGCACAGGTTTTGAGAAAACCAAAGCCAGCATATCAGCACAGACACAGCATAACTTTTAAGCAAAGTGGTGAAGGTGGTGATGATTTCTACTGCACCACAGGACCTGGGCACTTTGCAGTCATTAAGCCAACCATTAACTCCTCTTTAAAAAAGCAAAGTATACCAGAGGCAAATGTGAGGCCATCAGTGCAACACCTAAAGCTTGGCCAAACTTGGTTCATGAAACAGGACAATGATCCCAAGCACACCTGCAATTCTATAAAAAATGGCCAAAAATAGAAAAGAATAAGGTGTTGCAATGATACAATCAAAGTCCACATGTCAAACCGATCAAAATGTTGTGGTAAGAATTTAAGAAATGTGCTTAAAAATGCCTTCAAACCTTAAAAAACCGAAGCAATATATTTTGAAGAATGGACTAAGATTTCTCCACATGTGAAAGTGATGTGAAAGTGTGATTATATCATTTGGAAATTGATTACTTTTACAATTATTGTTATAAAGATGGGGCAACAACCTTTTGAATCCTATGATGTACTTTTATTTGTTTTTTATACATGGTTTCTCCATTTTGACTTCATTTTTCCGCATTTTCAGTACCTGCTAATGACCAGATGATTTTTGTTATGCACTAATACGTAAAACCTTAGATTTAAAGGATGATGTACTTTCAAGTTCTTGTGACTGTGGCAGTCTTTGAAGAAGCAATAAGTTTTTATCTTAGGTCAATCAGGGACACTTATTCACATATTCACAAATTGCACTGCTGGAGAGTATATCGGAAGGAGTTGTAGCTTTAAAGGAAACAATTTAAATAAATGAAACATTCTCAATACAGTTGTATGATGTCTTAAAAATGTATTGATATTTTCTTTTTTATTTGTAAAAAATAATAAAACTGTGTGGAGTCCTCTCTATTGTCAAAACCAGACCCCTTTTAGGCTCTCTAGATAGGAGCTGTGGCAAGTGCCATCATTGTGGGAAAGGGTCACATTTTAACAATATGATCTCCAAGTAGGGAGCCTATTAGAATCCCCTTTAATAAGGAGGGCCATAGATATCCAACCTCCCACCCTGGGGAATGACAACAGGGGTATGTTGTACCAGATACCCATTCCCAGAGAGGTTTACACATGGATTAGAAAAAATACACACAACACAATAAAAAAATGATCTTATCAGATAATATCCTCTTATACATCCTTTGTTAAGAAAACTTGGAATTTAGGAAAGTAGAGAGTTTAATTTGACATTGGTTCTGCTTAAGGTATATTCTTTGCCTACAATAAGGTTGTTAATTTAAGCTTTTTTTGCATATGTTCTGCAATTTTTTTTAACAATATTCAGCTTGCTGTAAAGTATACTATCTTTAAAATCAAGAAAACTGTCTTTAAAGTTACTGGTCATACATGGTGACCTCTTTCTTAAAATGTTATTGACTGGCTGTTATCCGAACCTACTGGCTTCAACACTTTGTGAGTTACTGACCCATAACAAGAATAAAGATAAAAAAAACAGTATAGTCAGAAGTCCTTATCTGATTACTTTTTCTTGGTCAATGAGTCAGTATGTCAGCTAATTAGTCACTTGCAGATGTCTCTATATTTCTCTTAGGTAATCTTTGCAAAAAATTACTTTTTTTGAATAATAATTTATATAAAATCTCACACTGTAATTTTTTTCTATTATACAAATGTAAAAGCAAAAAAAAAAATCATCCAACGTTTTTCAGGCCAATAAAGTAATTGTCAGTAAGGCTTGTCATAATAGCAGGTCAGCCACTGAAAGAGTTCACTTATAGGATCCCAATTGCTTCAAATTTAACACTTCAAATGAATAGAAAGCAAATTACATATGACTTGTTCCTAGCAGACTAATAGCTGTACCATTAATGTCCTTTAACTGCAGTTGTCCAAGAAATTACTTTTTTAAAATGTGACCAAAGAAAGTGCCCAAATGCATCACTATTTTTTTACTTGAAAAGCACAAATTGCTATTTATTGTATTGTTATATTAGTTATAATATATTATAATCCACATGAATAATTATACCATTAGAACTGTATTGGCGTATTTTTGCTAATATGCAGTGAACCTAAAGCTAACTGTATCTAACTTAATGTCAGCCTTAAAACAATTCTTTATTACATAGAGTAGGTATAGTAATGGGCTAGCTTTACAGCAGGAAATACAAAGAATGTATACCTACTTTCTCTTTCTTTCTACAAATTCTCCATTTCACCTTTGGAGCTAGTCTATATTCTTGTACTTTGGGCATTAAAATTACTTATGACACCACCCTCTACCTTCCATAGAACAGTTTTCAACATATCTGAATAGAAATACTTGGGAACGAGAAAGACACAGGTACAGCCTGAGCAAGTTTTTACTATGTAAAGGAAAATTTCTGGGTATTTGGGTGCTGTAGATATAGATCTGGACATTGGAGAAGCAATGCAGATGTGCTACCCCCATTATCAAGCAAAGCTTTCCCTTATATTGTTCATAACTCACCCTTAATGTACATATAAACATATAATAGTGACAACTTGATCATATCATTGTCAGCAACATTAGTCTTAAAACTTCAGGTTCAGGTTTATATATTCCTTTCCCCATGCTATGGGGTCTCTCTTTTTTTTTGCCTATTACTTCAACATGTTTTGCCCTATTTTTGTTCAGTTACATTTATTTCAGTTACATTTATTTATTTCATTTTTAATTTGCTCCCTAAATTTGCCCAACATCTGTTTTCATCTGGAAGCATGCTTTTGACCCCGTTCTTGTTTGACAATCCAGATTCTCCATAGACTTATGGGAACTGCTTGCAAACACCTAAAAAAGCTTGTACAGGCTTTTCCATGTTTTAATGCCTGAAGCCCTTTTTAACCACCCTAGTAGTAGTAGTAGTTACCAGAAATGGTTAAATCATTCCTAGAAATAATGGCACCAGATAAGTGATGACACCATTTATATCAAGGAAGGTCCCAAGTCTATCAGAGGGTCTGATTTCTGTGTTAGGAGGGACCCCCACACTTTTTTTTTAAAGGGGCTTTATGCATTAATAACACCTGAAAAAAATATAGTATATATAGTATAAATAAAGTATTTTTGTCTGTAACTGCTCACAGGTGCGTAGGTTTGGAAAGATGGTGCAAAGCTCTGGAAGGTAGGCAAAGAGGAGCAGAAATAAAAGCAAAATTTTGAAAAATTAATCTAAAAAGTATTGCTAGGCTTTGACTGGTTTCACTTTGTTAAAAAAAAAAAACAAAAAAAAAAAAAAAGCTTGACTGTCTGAAAATGGTTTTAAATATGTTTCCTCAAGTCAGACCAAAAAGCCATCTACCTAATTAGAAGGCTGGGTATTAATGCTTTAAAGTAAAAATAACAGAGACCGTTGATCCAAGGATTGCCTCATGGAATCAGGAAGGATTTTTTTTCCCCTGATGGAGCAAATTTTACCAGGGTTTTTTTGCTTTCCTCTGGACCAACTTGATGGACCTATGTCTTTTTTAAACCTGAGATTCAGGAGATTTTTTGGGAGACAGATAAGGAACAATAGGTTTAGGATTGGTATGTTTGTTACCGACAGGGTAAAATGTTTTTTTAGCCAACCCTTGAAATTAATATAGTATCAAAGTAAATATAGTCCAAAGACAGGGTTTTTTGGCAAGAGTTTTTTTGTGTATTAAATAAAACTTACTAGTACAGAATCTAGTGTATAAAATATATCCTTATAAAAGTATGTGTATCTACATATGGATAAAGCAGTATGTGGATAACCAGTAAAGATATTTCTAAACCAAGGAAATTACTTAAGCATATTGTTTATACAGGATATTCTTTTGGATCCTTGATATACCATATTCATTTAATTATTTAGGACTAATATGACATTGATTGATTGTTGTAAACATAGATATCATATTTTAATGAGACAATTTAACTATTCCCAAGGATAATTATTGATATACCAATATAATATTATAACATCTGTTTAATAAATATTTAGATGTATCCAATAATCAGTGCTTTGAACTCCAGTACATGTAGCATCACCCCTGAGGAAGCCTAGATTGGGCGAAACGTGTCGGGTTAACAAAGCTGCGTTTAAAAATACTTATATGATTGATGTTCTCTGCACATTAAGCAGGTGATCTATGTCTAGTATAGTAGCTACATAACCTCAAGGAGTGAGGGAGTACCTCTCTAATTGTACTGTGGATGATAATGAAAATGTTTTGGTATCTAACCTCAAGGGATGAGATAGTACCTTACAAATTGTATTGTTGTTATCATTTATGGTATTTTATACATTAGATTCTGTACTAGTAAGTTTTGTTTAATACACAAAAAAATTAAGCCAAAAAACCCTTTGGTCTTTGGACTATATTTACTTTGATGATTACTTTGATCAACCTGACTAACTATAGAACTGTGTAACAATGTTTTCTTGTAGCTGTCAGCTTTTAGTGGCTGAAAGGTTTGCTTTTAGTTCTTCTAGTTTAAGAAGCAGACAGAAAACCTAAATCAGTTTTTTCTTAAGCTGTTTAACATGGGGGGCCCCTTAAATAACTTTCAGGTCTTCAGGGAACCCTTACCATAATTACTATATCCACAATTCATAGTACATTAGTGTTGTGGTCAGCAGGAAGAGTGTGTGTTACATTGTAGTCAGTAGGAAAAATGCCTTACTTTGCTTGCCAGTGGGAAAAATATCACCCCTACAAATAGCCAAAAAAGTCTTAATTTCAAAAGATCATTGGTACCAGTTAAACTGACCCGAGAGTCTCTGGAGGAACCCTGGTTGGGAAAAACTTTCATTAAAAACAATCACTTAAAAAATTAGCACAGTTAAATATTCACAACAGAGACAAATACAGTGTTAAAAACCTGAAAGACATTTAAACTTTTCCATCTTCTAATAGAAACTAGAAGACATTTTACTGGGTTTTTAAATAAAGACAATATAAATAGGTATAAGAAAAAAAATCAGTCTTAGAAGTTAGCGACATATTTGCATGAACCGTTGCTAAAATGTAATTTAACATCAGTCAATGCAAATAACATTTTACATATCTTGACTGAACAAATGGTTTAAGCAATTTAAGTTACTGATTACAAGCATATGTGAAATTCAAAGATTTTTTTTAAGAGGTTGTAAGATGGTTATTCCAATCAAGAAGACTGGAAGGGGGGCAGTTATTTATACATTTTAGGTTACCTGATATTCGCAACTGTATTATTTAACCAGTACTGTCCATTTCTTTGGACCAGGGAGTTTCAGTAGAACAGTCATTGGAGCTCAGAACACAAGATATGGCCTTTAGCTTTGTGAAGTTAAGTAGCTTAAAATTAAAATAAAAAAACAAAAAGCTTTTACTAATGTTGATTAGTGTCTGTATTAACATGTAGTAATGTTGAAGAACATCAGAGCCAAAGGGAAGGTGGACACAGAACATGAACAGAGATAAAAATAGATGTGTAGGGTCAGGATTTGTGGAAGCAGAGATCAGGTGGCAGGAACAAGCTTACCTCTTTATTCACATATAAATGGAAGTGCTGACCTACTGAATAAAAACAGCAGCAGGTTTTTCATTTTGGCATAACCATTTCACCAATACCAGGAACAGACATCAATGTGGTACCTATAGTCATTTGCTTAGCCTGCCTTATGGTACAGTACAGAATCATAGATTCTTTGGTAATAAAATGGTGACACTGAAAACTAAATATTTACTTGCTGACAAATAAACTTACTGAACTCCATTCAGCATATTTCACACACCTTTAGGATTTACGAAAACCAGTCTAAAGGAAAAAAGTTAATTTGATTTAACAATTATTCTAACCTGTGTGATATAACCAAAAAGACTCTGAATAAATTCTTTTCATAGGCTTTTTTTTTACAAGGCTTTAAATTAAAAAAAGTAATTTATGATATTGATGATATTTCTAATAGGTCAATAGCTGTATTTTCATATATGGTCATAACAACATCACGTTATAAAGGATTTTGCATTTGTTCTTTAAAGAGCCTGTTCAACAATTCTAGAAGTCTGGCAAACAAAATAGGGGAGTTGGAAGCCTTAATGAATAAAGTTGCAATATAAAAAGCTAGCAAAATACGTTCTTGTATCAAAAGAGGAATAGTCTGCAAAGATAGAGACATAATCCTGCCCCTGTACAAAGCATTGGTCAGACCACATCTGGAATATGCAGTCCAGTTTTGGGCACCAGTTCACAAAAAGGACATTGTGGAATTGGAGAGAGTGCAGAGAAGAGCAACTAAACTAAAAAAAGGAATGGAGGAGCTCAACTATGAGGAGTGTAAAAGGTCTGTAAAAATGTGGAAAGGCTTCCTCAGAAAGTAGTTTCAGCAACTACAATACAGTAGATTGCTTTAGGAAAAGCTGGATGGTTTTCTAGAAGCACAGAATATAACTGGGTATTAAGGCTTTAAAGTAAAAAATAACAGTTTACTGTTGATCCAGGGAACATCCGATTCCCTCGTGGAATCAGGAAGGAATTTTCCCCTGTTAAAGCAAATTGTACCAAATTGTTTAAATATATTATTAGCAAAAAGATCAGATCTGAGCATACAGGCCAATTTAAGGATGTCTCTGGGTTGGTAGCTGTGGGATCAAGAAAAGACTGATTAAAACACATTTAATATTTTTTTTTAGCTCTGTGTACACAAAAGAAAATGGCAGAGCTGAAGTCCAAATTGCTAAAAGCAATGTCACTGCCTTAAATGAGCTACGATAGCTCAAAACTGATATGATTGAGAAACAGTTGGGCAAAACAAGGTTGACAAAGCACCAGGATCTGATGGATTACGAGTGGCATCTTTATTATTATGACAATATTGTGACATCTCAGTTTGAATGTCCTTTGCTGACTTCCCTAGAAAAACAAAAACTTATTGACGGCCGGTAACTCCAACAACCTGAAACTTGCTTGTGCCTCTGCCATCACAGCTTCACTAAAAGAAAAAACAGTTTTAAGAATGGCAAAGACCTGATATTTGCACAGTTACATACTAAGATATTAGACTGTCATATGCCCCCACACTCATTTTTCTATTTTATCTGGAAGGGGGCAAAACCAGCAACTTCTCAGCCCCCCCTCGTACATCCACGTGTCCTCAAAGAGCTGATCTCAGTTATTTCAAAGCCAGCCATTGTTTCTAATTTGTAAAGATTCTTTTATCACTGACAAGGTACCAATGAATTGGCATAAGGCCGATGTGGTTCCTATCTTCAAAAAAGGAGCAAAGTCATTACTATGTAACTACAGACGTTGTGTACTTGGACTTTGCTAATAAATTTGACACAGTACCCCACAGATGGTTAATATGCAAGTTAGAGTCAATAGGTTTATGAAAGTCAATCTGTAAAAGGATAGAGAACTGGCTTAATGACCGGATCCAGAGAGTAGTGATTAATGATTCATACTCCTAATGGTCTAAGGTTATTAGTGGTGTACCCCAGGGTTCAGTGTTGGGACTTTTACTGACATCTTTATAAATGATATGGAGCTTGGGATTAAAAGTACCATTTCTGTGTTTGAAGATGACATCAAACTATGTAAGGGAATTAAGCCCATACAGGATGTCTATAATGGTCACCCTGACATTCTCATTAAAGCCAAATGCGAGAAAAAAAAACTCAGATTCGTTGTTACAGCTGTGGTCTGGCCTTGTCTGTCTCTGCCACTTATTTACTTTTCTGGCTTCTGGTTAGGGATGCAGTGTGATTACTGAGAGCCTAAACTGTAGAATATGATAATATGATTGTTAGGCCACCTGCACAGTGAGTGAAGTTTACCTTATGAAAATGTTCTTCTGAACCCTGGCTAACTTATGTTCCATGTTCAGCTCTATAATAGATGCACACAGAAACAAAATAAGAACCTCATAATGGTCACTATTCAGATGTAATACCCATCTCCACGCCCTCCTATTTTCAGGTACTTCTTGAAATGTCTGATACCATCAGACACAGTTGCAAAAAGGTCAAGTTTACAGTTATTATTCCCAGCACATCCCAGCCCTACTAGTAAGTATTCAGCCTAACAATCTGGTTGTGTTAAATGGCCTCCAAGTATGTTTAAGAATTAAGATGATACCTTCAAGATAAGTCCCCAATAACACATTAAGGAATGTTTGCTGGGTGGATATGCTTTAATTTAAGTCCAGCTGTAATGGAATAGGTGAGCTGGTAAGTGATTAATTTTAGTAGGTGCCTGTTTGTGCTCTTAAAAGTCAGATTAACAAATGATACTTCCTGGTCTATGAGAGAGACTGGTCAGATTTTGGGAAGACATTTAACTCACTCATTGTATCACTCTACAGTTACCCTTCACTGCAAGTGGTTGTTGTGCCTACATACTGGCAAAATATCTCCCTGCTCAGTATGCATTCATTCCTTCTCTGCTGACGTCCTATTGTGTTCCAGCATTGCAGCTATTTCTAGCTGATAACTCACATTTTCAAACACATTGTTAATCAGATTATTTTTCTTCTGGTAACATGCTGTTTTGTGAAGAAACGAATTGACCTTGCTCAGTTTACTTGAATAAGGACAGGCTAGAAAGCAGCAGAGGCAAATAGTTACTAGTGAGCATAAAATTGCTTTGTTTGATGTTGTGTAATTACAAATTCATAGCATTTAAATATAATCTTGGACACACTTTCTAATTCAATTTATTCTTTAAGGAGTTATAATAAAAGTTTATAATGTTTTGCATACACAGGTTATCAGTGTAATACAGAAAAAAGCCTCCAGTAAGAAATAAACATAAAATATCGGTATTGCTACATATAGGTATCATTTTATACTGAAATTTATTGCTACTATAATACACAAATGAAGCAAAAAGGATTTGCATTGAAAATCCATGCATTGCCTGTTGGTTTGATGTAGAGAAGGGTGACTATACTCACAATTAGAAGAGATCTAAAGGCACACTACTAAAAATTACTAAAGAGCAACATGCACACAAACATATAAGAGTAACTTATATATGTCTACATTTGTTTTTTGCAGTGGTTTCACTCTTTTTGGCTAACACAAGGCGAAAAAGAGTGGGTGCAAAGACATTGTCCTGTCTAATAAACAACTACATGTCCCATGTTTCCTTGCAATGTTTATCAAGGATTTGGGTGTTTACACCTATAGTCCCAAACTACTATAGCACAATGGGGCGGCTACAGTTAAAGACATTCTGAATATAGCAAAATTTGTAACCACCAGCATTAGGGACATGCAGTTCTCTGCAAAGAATAATTATGGGAGCCAAGTGAACACATATTTTTAGAAGCTATCCAGATCTGAAGATAGAACTGAAGACTATAATGGAAGAGTTTGGGTGACCCAACAAACCTGAAATGGATCTGGTAGGATTTAAAAAACATTTGCCAAATAATAGCAAATGATATTGAAGAAATCCATTCCAGTTTTAGTAGATCACCCATGATTGTCTTGGAAAGGTTTATTAAATAAGGCACATTTGAAGGCCAAAATGTTGAACAGCCATTAAAGTGATTAGGATGGAATGTTTAGTCTAATACAGAAATATCAACCAGTCATCTTGGTAAATGTGCTTGTAAATAATTAAAAACATATACCAATAAATATATATAAAATATTTTTTTACCAAACCTTAATTATTTATTGATGTGATACCAGCATTAAGTAAATCCTTGTTTAATTGATATACTGTTACAGACAAAAAAATGTGGTAAATGTTTGGGACAGGAGAATAATGAGTAGCAGGATTGACCAGAAAGAAGTCCATACTATATCTTATTATATAGCCTATATTTTTGTTTTTAAAAAAATATAGATATTTTTAAATTATCCAGCAATAAACTGTAAATTATTTCTGGTTGATTTGTTCCGTTTACCATCTGTGGTCTTGTGTAGAGATTGTGTCCTTGAATTCTAATTAGCATGTTAGAAGGATCTGAGAAACT
This sequence comes from Pyxicephalus adspersus, assembly GCF_032062135.1. NCBI lineage: Eukaryota > Metazoa > Chordata > Amphibia > Anura > Pyxicephalidae > Pyxicephalus > Pyxicephalus adspersus. The sequence goes on from NC_092861.1 coordinate 107,207,349, forward strand.
TTTACGTTGAAGACTACAAAAATTGACATGAAGCTTTCATCTTATTTGTGTTCATAGGATAATAATATATCCTTGGCTTGCACTGTTGGATGATCTGCAGGTAATGGATATAAACAGCATGTGTGGTACAATCCTGACACTTTCCATCTCCTAAAGGACTTCATTCCTACAGTAGAACATAAAAGTAGCAAAATCATGCTTTGAGGGTGTTTTCTATTTCAATATTTTCATTGCAAAAAGCTTACACACATCCTCATTATCTCTGGAAACATAAAACAATACATATTTAGTACATATATAACATTTATCTTTCCACCAATCCAATACAGTAAAACAAAAAAAACAACAACAAAAAAGAAACACTCATTTAAGTTATTGTTAAATACTGTGTATTTTCATGAATGTTTCAATACCTACTGATTTACATGCCAACAATTCGAATTCTACTCACTGTGGTTTTTCCCCCTACATAGTACTAACACATAATTGAGATAACGGCGCTGCCTTATATTATTGAATTCATTGGCAATTAGCAACAACAAAGGGAATAGGGGACACCCCTATTTAGTACCCCTAAATATAGGAAATCTTTGAGACAATTCCCCAATAGAGACCTTGGCCATTGGTTGGTCATAATATGCCACTAACTATTTCAAGAACATAGGTGCAAATGCCATCATTCTCAGGACATCAAACAAGTAATCCCAGGATAAACTATCAAAGGCCTTCTGAAAGTCGATAGATAATAGCATCGCCTCCCTGCCAGGACCCAGGTTGGTGCTAATTGCTGAAACTAGATCTATGGTTTAATGCTGCTTGCCATTTTTAACAACACCTGCTTGGTCCTGATGAATATATTCCCAAGGAAAGGTTTTCCTCATAGAGAGAGAGTATTTAGTTAGGATTTTTAAATTAAAAATAATCAGTGAAATTGTACGATTATTTCTGATATCAGTGGCATCCTTACCTGACTTATGTATCACACGTATGTGCGCAAGATCTGATTCTGAGTTCAAGTGTGGCTCTTCCCTTAAACAGTTATAAAATGTAAAGTGTGGCGCTAACTGAAATCTACATTTCTTATAATATATATTTGAGAACCCATCTGGTCTGTTTATCTTTAGTGATTTCAAAACTACAAGAACCTCTGCAATAGTGATCGTTTATTTCTTTATGCTAAAATAAAAATGGGCCTGATTAAAGCATAAATGCTATCCAATGCTGAAGAGATTACACCTTCATTAGTAAAGCTGAGTGATCCAGCAAACCTGGAATGGACCTGGTTTAGGATTGAAAACATTTGCTAACAAAAAGCAAATGACGTTTAGGAAATCCATTCCAGGTTTGCTGAATCAACCAGATTTGTTGATTCAAGTGTATCTTCTCCAGCCTTGGAGAGCTTTAAAGCAGAGGTATACTAATAACAATAAAATTACACTCACCTTTAATCCCACAGATCCCACGATGGTGCTGGTCTTTCTTGCGATCTGGTCCCACATCGTCCTGGGATACCTCTTTGTCCCAGGGAAGAGGAAGCACTGGGTGACGCCATCTTCTGCCTTCTTGTCCGGTCTTCGTGCTCTGTCACCTGATGTAAAGTAAAAATGTTCAATTTAGGTACACGTTGGGACTTGATCTTACATTTGGATTGAGGTGTGAGCTTGAGAGCTAATAGTTTATCTATCTGTGGCCGAAGGTCTAGATGCGGATGTTTATTATGTTGAGATAACAGGGGGTTTTTATTCTCTAGTTTACCTCTAATAGCTGGACATTCTCCTTTTACATTCTTAAGCATATCTTAATAATCTCCCCCCTTGTAGTGGTCTTGTGCAATTCCCAAATAAAAGTGGAGGTTTCTTCACATTTATTAAATGAGAAAAGGGAGTTAAGTGGTTTTTCTCCTCTACCACTATCTGTTTAGACAAAATATACTCATTTAGCCTCCACCTAAACCCTGATGGTCTTCCTCCCCACCCACATACCATTACCACCACAGCATGGTGTTCTGACTATGTTATTGAGCTTCAACTAGTAGGCAGGAAAGATGGCCCCGCAAAAATGTGATCTATTCTAGAAAATTGTTTATGGGGTTCAGAATAGAATGTATATGTCTAGCTGTATGATTGACTTCCCTCCAAACATCTACAAAGTTAAATTATCTTAACACTTAAGCTAATTTTAAACCAATATCTTGGACTACAAAATCTATCCAAAAGTGGATCCAAAGCTAAATTGGTGTCCACTATTAAAAAAACTTTGGAAACATTTTCATCAGCATTAGAACAAATCTGTCTTTCATATCTCTCACCACATCTCTCCTTTCTGGAATAAAATATGTTTAACAAAGCATAACACCACCCACATGTTTTTTCTTTGCATTCACAATATAAAATGTGGGATAGTTCTTGCATAAATATTGGTGCTGATTTCCTAGTAAAATTTCTTCTGTAACTCTGTAATATCTACTTTAATGCAATCATAAAATTGGAAAGCCTTTTTCCAATTGATAGAAAAGTTTAGCCCTTGAGCATTATAAAAAATCAAGCTTGCTTATTTATAAAAACCTCCAACAAAGTCTCTCTCGTTCTATCTGATCCAGGCAATAAACAATAATTTTTCTCCATATTTCTGAAGTGAGACAAATTACCTGCATTACCCACCATCGTTTTAATCTAATCACCGTTTTGACTTAATCACAGTCTTACTACTTGCACCAATTTGCCTAGGAATACCCAAGGCAAAAATACATTGGAAATATATTATTTTCCCCCTAAAAAACCCCCATAAAGGAGGCCATGTATTCCCTCTCCTTCCCCTTTACACATTGCACACACAGAAAAAGAACGGGAATATACACTTTGGGCCCTATCTATTTACAGATTTCCTTCTACATTTGAGGTGCTCTCAAGAAGGCCTCCAATCCAAAAAGTGCCAAGCCTGGCTCAGTTCTCTAAATCATCCAATTTCAATTTTATTTCTTTGAATTGACTGTCTAGTCTATTGATTTGGTTGGTATTCTGGTTCACTCCTAAAATCATTTAATCCAATTTTTGTTGAAACAGCTCTTCGTTCTCTTTGTTTAGCTTGTTTCCCCATCATCTTCTATAGGAGAGGCAGATCAAATAAAAGCCAGCAAGCAAAGAGTCCTCTCAAAAAACACCTTACGTTTTGCTGCTCTCCTTGCACTGCTGTTCCGAATACAGCATTCCTTGTGCACGTCTGCCTCCTTAGATCTGGTGCCCCAGTAAAGGGCAGGAGCATGGGAGCCTCCACAGCTCTTCCCCTGCTCTCACCAGCACCTATGTCGCCTGTAATCACAGGTACACATGTCAGAAAAGGAGAGGTGTGGCACATGTGCATTCCACCAAGGCCGCTGTGAGGATGTTTTCATTGGTTGGGCCAAGAAAACTGAATAGGAATTAAAGGTTGGAATGATCAAGTTTAGGCAGAGATATTTTTTTTTTGCTTTATCAATGGTAAATATATTTATCGTTGGTGAAAAATTACTAGAAATGACTCACTACAAATAATTTTAGCCAATTTCAGAAATCTTGGAAAGCTTGGGCTTAGTTGGAATCCCTTTTTCTGTTCCATTCTCTTCTAATTGCACTGAAAAAAAAGCATTGAATATGTGTATTTATTTGGTTTACAGTGGTTTGGTTTACTGCCCTTTGTTTTATTTTTCTTAGATCTACTATCTCTTCCTATTAGCTGCTCCAAGCTGTCCCTGTCTATCTAGTATAGTAGATGAACACAGCAAAACACTGCCCAAGTTGTCTCTGTCTCACTAGCACTGTTTTTATGATGGGTTGCACTGGATAAATTAGGCTAAGCATCTTAATTGCTTTTCCGTTATTTCTATCACTTTTTTTTAATACTGGCTGTTAAGGGTTTCATACAAGAAAAGGAACAACTCGTATCATCCATGTGCCCCCTTGTTGAAGTGAAAACTTATGAGTTATGGGTGATTTATTTAAGGCTTACTTCAAACACTGTTACCTGATTTTTTTTTTTATTAACAATCAAATTTAGCATTTAAAAAGATTTGAGCTTCTTCCATACTTCCAATGACATTTGTAAGTAGGATGATTTTCCAGGTACTTTTTCCCACCTATTAATGTGAAACAAATCTGTAATTGCTGGTAGATGAGAGCTAACTATTTAATATCTTGGTATAGACTTTTGGATCTGTGTTTAATTGGGCTGTTGGATGTACGTTTGCACAATAAGTTTTCCTTTTTTATTTTTTAGAGATGACTTATGTGTGAATGCTTTAGGTTACAATAATGATCATTGTTATTAATATTTAATAATTAATGTATGATTTTCTTTATTTATGAGGAGCAATCCAGACTGAAAATATAGTAAATAATAGTAAATAGTAAGTATTGAAAGTACTAATTTAACCTCCTTGGCTCCCTTCTTTCTCCCTTCTATGCAAAAAGCGTTAATTTCTAGGGATCTTAAAACCCCTACCTTGTTCCCAGTTCTAGTGGCATCCTCCAGCGATGTCTGCAGTGTCCTCCAGTAATGCCGGCGTCTGCAATGCCTGGCCAGAATATGCATCGCCAGTGTGTGAACGTTGGGTACGTGAGGCTGGGGGAAGCAGATGCCAGCCGGGCATCTGCTGGCGAGTGCGTGCCTGGAAGGGGGAACCGTGCAGGCAGGTCATCAGGACCGGCCCGGAAATTTAAAATTAAGAGGATTTTTAACTGTACCGCTTCTGCATTTAAAGTCCTCTTAATTCATACCGCCAGGGGGGTTGAATCATTGCTGCATTTACCAGCACTATTTGCCAAATTCTTTTGTTTTTCAGTACATTTAGTACTGCTCAAATCCAATGTTTGTGTGTAACATGGGAAACTCCTATTATTTATCCATAACCCTCCCCTTTCTATCCCCAATCCACCCTCCACTAGTGACTGATCCCTGTCTGACCTTTCTGCCACCCTATTGACCTGTCCCATCCTCCTCTGTCCTAGTGTAAATATCTCTCCACCATTCTCCTAGATCTTTTTCCTAGCAGAGCAGACCCCCTTTCCTTTTAGGTGCAAACCATCTCTGGCATATAGGTTGTACCCCAATGAAATATCAGCCTAGTGCTCTAAGAACCCAAATCCTTCCCTTATAGACCAGGACTTAAGCCATGCATTTAGCTGTCACAGGCACAGAGAATATAACATTGGAGATCCTTTCCTTCAACTTAAAACCTAGTTCTATTACTTAGCTAATACTCTCCAACTACTGTAATCCAGCTCCCTACATGTTCATCCTGATCCACCCTCCACATTTATGTCATTAACTATCTGCTCAGTGAGCTCAAGGTGATCCAGTGATTTCAGTGTTGCAATGTGCTTCTCCAGATTTCCAATGTAAAAGCTGTTAAGTTAATATTACGATTGTAAGAGAACAGACACCAGTTGATCTATAGAGTTGCTCTTCTAATTTATTAGAATAAAGAAAATTGTGTCTTTTTTACAAAATTCAGTAGGCAGTAAAGAAAAATATTTAAAAAGGTGAAGTAAACTGTGATCCTTCAGGAATCCAGAGTAATTGATGGCCCTAAACAATGCATGGCGCTGATTTGCAGGCTATCTCCTCTAACGCCCCAGTTTATTAGTCATTGTTTCTTATTGTTTGTCATTGTTTCTTTTTTAAATCTTGGTTAATAGACACACAAGAGAAATGTAATGAGATTTACAGGAAAATTACCCCTCACAATGCAGTCAGCTATCCTAATATTTCTCATTGATCATTCTGATACAATTTGAAGGCTACAAATAAGATGGAGACAAAAATCATTTTCTTTCTCACAGCGGTATTCACCTAGGAGATGTTACTCCATTTGTGCAAATAAATGGCAGACTGTGCACTGAACAAAACCTTCCACCTTGCTGTCACCCATTTTCCCAGTTACAATATTTATTGATTACACTCTCTTTGTTTTCAAACTCCAATTATAACCAGCCACTTGTTTCACCAGCCAAAAGTGAGCAAGCTTAAGGTGCATTTACCCAGACCTTATATCATCTGTGAAACCTTGACCACTCCTCCTAAGTAGTGTTCAGAAAGGAAGGTTTGTAAAAAATCTATTAAAAAAACTGACAGGAAATTAGAAAAAGTATTTAGAGGCTAAAAAAAACAGAGATTATAAAACATAAGGTAATCAGTCACCCAACAGTTAAATATCTCAAAAACAAAACTAAAAAACACAGCTCCTGTGTCTTCTAATTTGGTTTATAATCAGCCACTTGTTTCACCAGCCAAAAGTGAGTGAGCCAAATGTGGGGTAAGTAATTGTGGACTGTTTTTTTTTATACAAGGGATATATACATTATAAAAAATGGTTTTTAATTTAAAATAATTTATAAATGGGGGATCACAATTTGTGATATATACAGAATTCTCTGTATTTGTGGTATGGTGTAGGTTGTGTGTGCTACAATTGTAATGTGTTCTACAAAAGAACAACCTCAATAAGGTTAATAATCCAAAATGCTTTGCTGAAGTACATCAAGTAAATCTTAGGGGAATATGAGTCTTTAAGATTGGGAAAATGAGTGCCTCCAAGGATATAAAGCAACAATATAAATAGCAAAGTAAAACCTTTTGGGTAGACATTTGGGATTTTGGGAAGGTAGTTCAGGCTTCAGCAGGATCAGGAGATTAGTTATTACATAAACATTAACTTTTAGTACAGTCTTTTCAAAATTGTCAATTTTAATTATTTGATAATCATGTTCTTCTCAATTCATTCCTATGTGTATTTTACCAAAAATTCAACTTTATAAAGCAGGTATTTCAAATCTTTGGATGGATCAAAAATGTTGGGCTTGCCTCCAGGGGTTTGAGAAAGTTAAGTAACTACAACCACAGCCAGCATGATTTTCATTTAGGCACAATCTTTTATTCCAGCTACTTTTGAATTGGCCAGAGACCTTTTATCACATTTTGGTCAGTTGGAAGAAAAAAGTGGCAGAAAAATGACAGCACATATTCCTCCCAACTTAGGAAGTTAGGAAAGATGGACATCTTGGACAGGAAAAAACATGCGGTACATGTATGGCTGCAGCTTACTAGATATTGGCATGTCAAACATAGCGCATAGTTAAATGTTGTCTGGGCCATATGTGTAGTTCACACAACAAATATATTTGGCAGTGCTTGTACCCACAAAATATTCCTATATTACTGTACTGTGGCCAGGAGTTTCATAGACACACATACATGTATACTGTACGTATAGGCTGGGATAAACACTTTATCTGAGCCAACTTTAGGTAGCAACTATAATAAACAGTTGGAAACTATTTAGCAGCCAGCAACTGTTAGGACAGAATAAACATATTGGTGAGGAGTATGTAATACAATGCTCAATAACAAGTATTATACAGAATCTTATCTATTTTACTGTTTTGCAGTTTCCAACCGGTTAATTTATTTATAACATCTTCAATTACATTTGTTTTCTGTATGTAATTTGCATAATACATTTGCTGCTATAATATATACCCCTCAATATCACTCAAAGTGCATTGTAGGTTGACACGCCCCCCAGACATTTGTTCATCCTATTTTTCATATACCAGATGTCAAAACATAAATTTTAGAAAACGCTTTCAAAGCTTTTAAAAAGCTTGGCAGATCACGCTCTGTTCATTTATTCAAATCAGGAAGGTCTAACTGTAAATCCTAATTTAACTGCTGACTGAAATTTCATCCAAACATTTAACAGGTTTTAGTACAAATATAGCATGATAACCTTAACACCGCCAAGGAACCCCTGATGAAGTCCCAGGGACAAATCACCTTGGGCTGAGCTTTCAATATTACTATGCTTGTATATGTTTCATAAGAAAATGTTTTAAAATAAAAAATACTATAGAAAGTTCTGTTTTCTTCTCTACTCTGTCAGTTGGCATTGTGTTTACCTCAGAGCCTAGGGGACAAGGAACAGAGAGAGAAATAAATTTCCAGGAGAGAGAAGAATGCTTACAGCTTGTCCAGGTCAGCTGAACTCAGTGATTGACTTAAAATTGTTCTAAGCTTTTTCAGAACTAACTGTTATAAGAGGCCAAGAATCACGGGTGATTTTATTTACTTAGAAGTGTATGGTGGAGAAGTTTATGCATATTATGAGCTGGTTTTGGAAGAATTTAATTTTACCATACTTTCTGCTTTCTTGTGTGCTCTGCACAGTCCTGTAGACTGTTAATATGAACATCCTGTGGATATATGAACCCTAAAGGTGCAAGTTACAATCTGCAGTGGCAATGTGGTAGGTTGGCACAGCCACCTGTAGCTGTAGAGCTACAAGCTGAAGCTGTTGGTAAATATGATCACCCTTGACAAATTAATTATACCAGGTATTATTTAACCTAAAACAAAAACTTTATGTTTAGAACATTTTAACAAATATATCATTACAGCAGCACGTACAACAATATATTGAGCTTAAGTTTTTGGGTTTAAATGTACTTTAACCCCCAAGCGGTAATCCCGAGTGTGACTCAGGGAGGATTTTCAATGCAAAAAGCGGTAATTCCGAGCCACAATCGGCACCTTCTGTCCTCCTTATATAAAACTGTAATGAAAGAATGTGAAGGCTATAACTGCTGTAAATTGTATTTATCTGGCTGTCATGCTGATCCATTGGCTTCCATACTTTCTGAGAGACTGGCCTTAAACAAGTATGCAGATAAAAAGTTGTTCAATCCTGGGATTCTAATCCAGGGGTCGGCAAACTTTTATGGCCACTAGGCCATTTCAGGGGTGGGCGGTAGCACACTAGGCTGGACCCTGAGTCCCTCCATAGGGGCTCCGCCCCCCTACCAGGGATCACCCCCTGAAGTGAAATTCCTCTCCTCCGTATGCATTGCGGAGGAGAGGGATTTACTTTCAGGGAGTGTTCCCTATTTACCGCTGTGGCGGAAGTATCAATGCTGGCCTCAGTAAATAAGGGAGCCACAGCAAGGAGGCGGCACGGGAGCTCAGGCAGCTCCGACTCCGGTAGTTCCTAACAACCCCTGGCAGATACCGGCCGGCAACCTGGAGCTCCGAAGCTGGGGGCGTTAGGCCGGAACGAACAAGGCCGTATCTGGCTTAAAAGCCAGAGTTTGCCGACCCCTGTTCTAATCAGTATGCTTCTTCTGTGGCAGTGTTTCCATTGGCTGATGGTTGTTAGGACTGGAAGTGCTAGGAAATTCCCTTTAAACAGTTGCAAGTTGCTAGAACAGTTCATAATAACAATCATGTTTTTTCATGCTGGAGAGAATACACTTTCATCAGTAAAGCTGGGTGATCCAGCAAACCTGGTATGGATCTGGCCAAGAATTCAAAACATTAGCTAGCAAATAGTAAATTACTTTCAAGCAATCCATTTCAGGTTTGTTGGATCATCCAGCTTCACTGATGAAAGTGTATTTTTTCCAGGCTTTAATAAATCCAGAGAGCTTTAATAAATCAGGCCCAAAGAAAAAGGTCTTTGTGGCAAACAGATAAATGTATTTCACAAACTTAAATTAGCAAAAAAGAAAATAAAAAAGAAGAGTAAATCGGACTAGACAAAAAAATTCCTGTACAGGAGTGTAGATAGGTAGGATGGCAATCACTTCTTAATGAATAACAGAAGTGAGCTCCAAAACTAATTGCAGCCACTTTACAGAATCCCCAAACGGATTCTTCAGGGATAAGTGTGGCTTCCGAAGTGTTTGGAGAATTTTTCAGCGAATTTTAGTATATGTGATCATACCATAGTATATACCATAAAATAAAATCAAGAATCAAAATAGAATCAAGTATTGTTTTCATATGGAATTTTTAAGGTGCTAACCAA
>NC_092861.1:107217579-107238698 GCF_032062135.1 Pyxicephalus adspersus
AATTTCATACACCTGTGTAATATTATAAATTATGTGATTATTCCCACAAATTTTGTAAAAACCTTGAAAACAGGCTTGCACTGAAATATTTATTGTAAAAATAGAGAAATAAAGTAATCCATAATTTTTTTAATGAATATATTTCATTGATCTTTGACATTTAGTGAATCACCATAATATAAAATAAATAATCGATAATCGATTGGTGGTCACGAAATAAAAATCATGGTTATATGAAAGAACCATAAGTGCGGGATCAGTTTGTGTCATACGTCCCACACGTGTTTCTGGGTTATCACTGGGAAACTAACATCAAGGTGCACATTTGCACCATGTGGGATGCGAGACTAGTGACACATGGGTAAATCAGGCACTGGGGGTGTGACCCCAGACACCCTAATAAAACACACCTAAGGTAGGCTATATATTTCATACCATAATACTCAACAAAGATCAGAAGGCAAGAAATGTGATGTTACTAATTGTATTACAATTCTTCAGTGTGTGTTTTTTATCTAGTAAAGGATATGAAATTTTGATGATAGCATAATCATTCACCAAGTTTTTCAATGGAGTTTTAATTACTCGAAGGCACATTTTTAATAAATAAAATCCTATTTATACATATCTGTTTTTATATCAACATCATGGTATTTGAAATATATGAATTGTTAAACTGGATTATATTAAATACAGGTGATTGATACAGTTATCTTGCTTCACATTGACTCCTCAAGAGAGGAAATTCAGCTGACCAGGTCTGATTGTGTGATTTAAGCACAGTGGTGTTAATTGACAGCAAATAGGGGGTCACAGAGTTCATATCTGTTTGTATTTGCATCAATGCGAACCATGCATATTGGCAACAACAATTTGATTGCATCATAAAGATATTTTGAATCATTGAAGCTTAAAAGTAGGTGCAAATCATGTTTAAAACAACCAAATTGCTATGCCAATTAGGGTTAATATGTACATTTTTCTATGTTTGTTTTGTTAAAGGATTAGAGGAGATTGATGCAGCTATCTTATTATGTTCTTCCAAAGAAGCCTTCGGGTGAAACTCGTCAAAGACCTTAGCGTGGAAAATGTCAGAAATGAGACTAATAGATGATATACATGTATTCTATTGAAGAAGTATTGTTGCTTATTAGAGCTTTATGTGTTTTTAATTGCAATGTGAAACATAATAATCATATGTTTTTAATAGAGTCTAAGATCAATTTTGGGGAGTAGCCAATTAACCTAACTGCATGTTTTTGTAATGTGGGGGGAAACCAGAGTACCCAGAGGAAACCCACGCAGACGGGGTGAACCTGCAAACTCTATGCAGATAGTGTCCTGGCATAGTTCAAACCTGGGACCTAGCAGTGCAAAGGCCAGAACACTAACCTCTGAGCCACTCTGCTGCCCACATATAAAATAATACTAAAATCATGTTGACCCCCCCAAAAAGATAGGACTTACCAATTTCTGAGTTAATAAGGTTTCCAATAACCTGGGATTTAGGATTGCTTTGAGGCAAAAGCTGCTTGTAGAGCAAAGGAGCAGGGAAACAGCTGTTTGACTGCTTTCAAAACAGACAGTGAGTGGAAAACCCTGCACTTATACTCGTGGTATTGCCATTCCAAAAGCAGGACTGCGCATGTGCAGACCTGGCTTGTCTATCAGGAGTAAGTAAGTAAGAGGATGTCCATCCAGACCCTCCCGCTGCAAACACCCCATGGAGCAGCCAGCTCTACTCGTCCACTCATAACACTGGGCATGTAGTGGACACAACAGAAAAACAGCTGTGTTCATGTGGGGAACAGATAGGTCAAGGCTCTTTGGGATGTGCCTGTCCTGAAGATGCATCAGCTACATGTTGTGCAGGTGCTCCCATCCCCCACAAGTCAGCAGGAACATGGGAGTGAATCAGGAAGCAGTGGGCGGGGGGGTGAAGAATTGAGAGTACAGTGAAAGCAGATATAAAATAGGTTTGCACTATACAAAATTTATACTTGATCAGTCAAAACTACCGACCAGTGACATCATCTTTACATGACAATACTAATATAGGTATAAGTGATTTTCCCTAAAGCAAGTTAAGTACATAAATTGTTTTATTGTTAAACTTGATTAAATGAAAGGTTTATAACTAAGCACATAGTTTAATCCTGGATAATTAATTGCATTAAGGATGAAAATCCTTAATGAAATTAATCTCCTCCTTTCCTGTTGGAGGACATGTCTATCAAAGTTGCCCCCTTTTAGGTAAGGAAAAACTTTCTCCAGGGCGGAAAACTTAATAACATAAACAACATTGACTTAAGTTTGTGAAATATACTTATCTGTTTGCCAGATTGTTGCCATTGGCTCTAATCCTATGGGGCTGGCAGATCATACATAAACAAGCATGCTTCAACCAGAGAAGGGTCTGAACCCAATCATTTTATCCAGATGTACATTTTTCCAAAAAATAGAATATATATATATAAGTATAGTCAGGAAAACACAATGCTCACCAATTTTATGTTATTGCAAAGAAACAAAAAAATGCAAAAATTGCAAAACACAAGCTACATGCTTTTTTAACATTTTTAAATTAACCCCATGCTCCCGGTTGGGGGATCCCAGGAGAGCCTAAATTACATTCAATATATAAAAATACAATTAAATCTCAAATTCCCAAGGTGATTTGCTGTTAGGCTTCTTCAGGGGATTTGCTTAAGATAACCATCTGGTAGAATCAATTGTATTCGTTGGAGGGATAGAGTAAAGAAAACACAAAAAAGTATACATAATGTTACAATCCAATATTCGATTATCAGGCAAGACAAAAACCATATATATAATGTAATGTTAGAGTTACTTACAAATATCAAACCACTGTGCCCATGCTCCCTCCAACAATCTTGTTGACAATACTTTGTTCAGGGACCCTAAAATTTCACAAGGCCTTAAAATTATTTTATGTTTATCAAATTTTTATTAGGATTGCGAGAATTTTTTTATAGAAAGAGAAATTTACAGATAAAGGTAGAAAACATCATGGAAACAAGAATCAGGGATAACAGATAATTAGCTGTGAAATGTCTTATGAACAAATACAATTATGGAATGTATATATATTTAATAAATTATTTTACAGTTTTGCCAGTCACTTCATAGGACTTAGTTAAGTCTTAGTTTAAAATGAAAACGAAATCAAAAGGATGGAAAATATATCATAGTGGAAGGGACTGAGTTTAAATTATTCTGTTCTTTTTTCACTATGGGAAAAGCATATGGGTACATTTTAAGTCTATCCAGAGCACTATATCTGTAAAACAAATCCTTTCATCTTTACAACATTACAACACACCTTTATTACTTTTGTATAAAGCATTCCATACCATTTTTCATGTTATGCAATTAACCAGTTTTGGGTTTTACAAGTAATTTTTAGCACTACAGCAACACCATAATGGAATAATTTACTAGTTCCTTACATTTGTTATTTTCTGTTGAGAAACTCTTCTGGCTTTTCTCCAGTCACATTTGCTGTATTCACCATATCTCTTAAAATAAAAATAAATCTTTCTACATTTTCAGCAGCAAAGCCATTTTAAAACATCTCTATTGCATGTTTAGAATAAAGAAGAAGTCAGCAATTTCAGTTTATTAATAGCACAGCTTTCAAGAATAATGGGGGTTGTACTGTGTTCATTATGCATAATTTATGTCAACAAAGCAAATACATAATAAGTGAGCAATAGCTTTGCAAAATCAATTGAGGGAGATGTACAAATAAAGTAAAAAATGTATACAGACATATGAAAAAGTAATCATACTGCATGGAAATTGTTCAGAATTTTTTAGCAGCTGAACATACAAACAAAACATGTCACATACTTAAAATAATTATGATCAGGTGTATCACATTCGGTGTCATTAATAAAAAGTCTCCTTAGGGATGTTGACATCTTATATAAACAGGATCTGGTGTCCTCATTGCAATTGATGTGTGTGTTTCTGGTTATCATGTCAAGAACAAAACAGCTCTCTAAGGCACTCAGAAAGAAAAATGTTTGTGCATATGTCTGGCAAGCTATTTAAAAAACGAATTATTTTAAATTATTGATTCCACCGTAGGAAAACCAATCTACACATATATAGTTTGAAAATAATTGCTCATTTGTCCAGCCTAAAAACTAAGCCAAAAAGCTGACTGAACCTTAAAAGAAAGCCTAGTTCATAATAAAAATAAGTCATACTCCTGAAAACTTTCCTTAATATAAATGTCATTCAGGCCTAGATGGTGTGACAGGGCTTCTGCACATGGACAAAAACATTAATATAATGTACCATTAAATATTACTACCAGTTCCACTGGTCAATTTACAAAGTAAATTAGTTTTTGTAAGAGTAAACTTTACTATAGCTTTTAGATTTTTTTAGATTACATTGATTAACTCTTGGCCTTAACCTCTTGATAAAAAAACTGCAGTGATTCAGATCAGATGATTCAATCTGATTTGATGCTGCTATATAAGCAAGCCAAACAAAATAAAAATTACCACCAAGACTGTCTGTAAAATTAGCACTGTTGCATAGACAGTATACAGCTTTAAAATTCATAGACCCCCTGCCTAAACTTTTTTTTTTTTTAAGATTTTGTAGTTTTAATACTTTTTGCCCCCATGGCTGTGTCTGTGTCTTTTGTTTAAAAGTAGTATGACTGTTGCCAGTTGGGCTGTCTACACAGACTGTTTCCCCAACATTTAATATGCCCATGTTTAAAATTCCTATCCACCCAACGGACTAGTCAACACCAGGGCATTTGTGGGCAGCACATTTATGAAAAATATCGAGAATGATTAATTTTACATTTTGTAACTGCTTATAAACACCTATAACCACTTATAAATTCTAATAAATGCTTCTATTAAAGTCAATAGGGAATTTAGAGCAAGAGTTTACATGCATTTATAAGCCTTTTAAACTTTAAATGCCTGGAAACACTGTATAAACAGACATAAAAGCAATATACGCCTTTATAGGCATTTTTAGGCTTTATTTAAAACATCTTTAAATGCTTGTTTAACCCCAAGTGTGGCTCGGGGTAAAAAAAAAACAGCTGATAGCTGTGACCCCGAGAGACAGCTAAAAATAAAGATTTACCTGGTCCCCCCCGTCCTCCAGTGTCCTGCCCATCTAATCCCATCCTCAGGCCGTGTCCTCTTCATCTGTTTTGTCCCCCAGTGTGTTGATGTTTCCCGGAAGTTCCCAGTGACGTTGGTGCGTGCGAGGAAGCATAGCGGGAAATTCAAATTATTTTGTATTGGATTCAACACAAAATAACTGTATTGAATCCAATACAAAGTAATCATCAGTTTCAGTGTTTTTATTTAAAGTTTATTAATACATTTATTAAATATTGGACATAACATATTTCAGTGAGTTATGCCTAAGAATTCCAGGTCTACAATAAAAAAATACATTAGTAAAAAAGACAATGTACCGCTTTTAGACATAGAAATTCGGACAGAAATAAACTGCCCAGGAGGTTAAACCCCAATAAATGCATTCAAAAGTGGTATTGCCATTTATACGTGTTTAAAAGGACAGTCTGTGTAGACTTAGCCTTAAATAAAAAATTAAATAAAAGAATAAAAAAGTTCAGCTCGTACTGACTTCAATGGAGTTTTCAGAGATTTTTCACAGTTTCCAACCTCATATGCCTCACTAATTATGCTATGTAATCGAAACCCATACAAGAGGGAATGTAAATAAAATGCAATTGAGGCATTAAATAATGGGACAAGTTAGGTGCACACATTCCCCCTGATTTTTACATAAGTGCCAGAGCTATTTCTGTGAACAGTGGGAACATAGTAGGTCAGGTTAAAAAAATACATAAGTCCATCAAGTTCAATCACTGGGGAAATAAACATTTCCCAGATATAAAACCCTATGGACATAGTTGATCCTTAATCCTTGAGAGGATTAGGCAAAAAAACCCTGTTCCAACAGGGGAAAAAAAATTACTTCCTGTTTCCATAAGGCAATTGGATGTTCCCTGGATCAACAGGATCATTAGTATCTGTTTTCTCTACCTTAAAGCTTTAATACTCGGGTATATTCTGTGCTTCTAGAAAAGCATCCAGAATTTTCCTAAAGCAATCTATAGTAGTTGCTGAAACTACTTCCTGAGGGAGCCGATTCGATATATACACATACCTTACAGTGAAGAACCACTTCCTTATCCGCAGCTTAAATTCTTTTTCTTCAGATGCAAAAAGAGCACCCAATCTTAAAGTGAATAGAACCAAATGACTGCACCTGCACAGTAAAAATTAATAGAGAGATATCTCATGACATAGGACAGGTATTGGGCATGCCTAGATTTGTAGAACTGGAAATTCCCTGTAAGGTTCCAAGGGAGTCAGGGGGAATGACCAAGGGTGGAAGATTACAGTGGAAGGTATAATGTGGCTGTTAGGCACAATAGGTATTATCAGAAGAATACATATTGTTTTACATACTTTTACATACATTTTTACATACATTTATGTGTTGAATGAATAAAAAGGAATGATCAAGGGTAGAAGGTTATAGTGGAAGGTATAATAGGGCTGCTAGACACAATGGGTATTATCAGAAGAATACATATTGTTTTACATACTTTTACATACATTTTTACATACATTTACGTGTTTAATGAATAAAAAGGAAAAATGAAAAAGTGTATAGAATGATGTGTGATGAATATAAGAGATATTAAAAGAGGTGAAAAATATGAAGAAGTAGAATTGTGTGGCTGAGCAAATAAAAGGCTTGATTATATTGATAACAATAAACAGAGTATAATTTTCATAGACATGTCATAGTTCATGGTACAAAGGTTTCTATAACAATGTTATGTTAACAAAGTGTCTAGACAATTACTGAGATAACCGTAGGTGTAGTATAATTAGTGCAAACATGGCAAGGGGTAAAGTTAGTATAAGTTATGATCCAAATAATGTAAGTTTGTTAGAATATCATATATACTGATACATACATTTTGTAAAAAAACTGATGAATACAGCAAAGATTGCAATGAATAAAAATCATGATACATACAATGTATATATAAATAACATATATTTTGGTACATATATTGCATTTTGTAATAAATACTAACAAATAAAGCAAAGATCACAATGAGTATAAATTAGGATCCATACAGTGTACATATAAATGACATGTATGTTGATGCAAACATTGTGTATTATAGATAGAAAAAAGGCAAAAATGATGAACTTGTAAGAGTATGAAAATTGCTCATAAAAAGGTATTGGCAAATTTATTAATTAAAAAACTAGATGTTAGTGATCATAAAAATATAACATATAATGATGGAATATTAACAGTTTAGTTACATGTTGGAAAATATGCCGTGTAAGGTAAATAAGAGTATCTAGCAGAAAATAATACTGGAGTTTCACAATGTAGGACCCATCCCCCAAACAAGTTGAGAATAAGTTCCAATATATATCACCATATACTGAATGCCTTATCGGAAATGTTTATAGCTAAATACATCATTAAGGCCTGGAAGTTGGGTGGATTTGAGGGTTACTATCCATCTTGCGTCTGTATGAAGAAGACTGAAGAGGTTTTGGATCTCTGGATTGAAATTGTGCTTTGTACCAACATGAAATCCAACTGGCATGACTATTTTTCCCAAAGATATAAAGTATATATGCTCGTACATGCACTTTTTGAAAATGCGTTTTGTTTTGCTGATGTAAAAGGCACCTGCGTATGCATGATGTTAGATAGATCATGCCTGTGGTAGGGCCGGCAATGTATTCTGTAGACCTATGTGTATGACCAATCGGGAAGGTAACAGTTCCCACGGTCCAGGAATCCCACAATGACATTATGATTCATAATGTCATTGTGGGATAACCTGTAAAAAATAAAAAAAAATAAGTTTAAAATAAAAAACACATACAAATAAATAATTTAAGAAAGAAAAAAAAAAAAAAAAAGTTAAATTGCACAAACACACACATTAATAAAATAATTTTAAATTAAAGCCTTGTCCTATTTTTTACTTATATTTTAATCCTTTCAGGGAATGAGTAAGAGGATTTATGTAACCCTGTACTCATTCCCCAGGGTGGGGCGGTGGAGATCTGGGAGTCTCCTTATTAAAGGGGGCTTCCAGATTCCAAAGTCCTGCTAAAAATGTTTATAAAAGCCCCCATTGTTTTCAATGAAAGCTTTCATTAAAGCTTAAAAACGCTTGAAAAAGCCTCCAATGAGTTTAATGGAAGTGTTTTCCCGTGTTTATCCAGCGTTTTAATTTTTTAAATGTTGCAAGCAACGTTTAAGATAACGCTCAAAAACGTGCCTGAAGGAAACGTCCTGGTGTAGATTAGCCCATGGGAATGCAGTCCGTGTAGACTAAAGCTGCATACACACGTCCAATAATTATCGTTAGAAACGACTGATGAACAACCAATTGGCCAAAAAAAGGGACCAAGGACACTGACGAACGAGGATTGTTGTTGGAAATGAACGACCACCACGGTGGATCTGATTGGCCAACGATCTTTCACTATCTATCGTGTACGGTCGTTCAGTGATCCTGCATGTTTTTGCGGTACACTTTCTCCTTTTCATGTCCCTCCCTGCATCGTTCAAACGATTGTATCTAGCGTGTGGACACGCTGTTGGTGGATTATATGTGAACGATCATATTGTTACAGCATGTACAGAATTGTGCACAATATGATTGTTCAAGTATAATTGTGCATAACCGTTGATCGGTCGTAATCGTTCATTTTCTAACAATAATTTATGGAAGTGTGTACCTAGCTTTAGCCTAAAATTGATTTGACAGGTGCACTTTAATATTCATGTGAAGTACAGGGGTATGGAATAGTGTTATGTATCTTTTTATATTGTATCTTTTTATGTATCATTTTATAATGTATCTTTTTACATCTGTTTGGAGGCTGTAGAAGCTATACACAGTGCTGAAACAAACCCGAATTTTTCTCCCATTGACTTTAATGGAATTCGAATTCGATGTTTTTTTGCTATACTCGGCCGAATAGCTGTCGAATCGAATAGTGAGCTATTCGACCAACACTAATTAGGATCAGAGCAAAGGATATTCTAGTTTTTTGACAGGACATCCTGGATGGTCTTGTGATGTTGATTATGATCATTCTCGTAGTGGTTTGTGCATCTTGATGTTTCTCTATTTCGGGAAGGTTTGCACATTTATGTGGAGAGACCCTATAGTATGCTCTTTTTAACAATTTTCCAGGATATCCTCGGAGTAGGAGTCTGTCACGTAATTGCTGTGTCTGCAATCATTGAGAAGAGTTTGCGATCCCCGGGACACTACAGGTTAAATAACCTGTAGTGCCCCGGGGATCGAAGTGGAACTGCAGAATTTATCTGCAGTTTAGTTCCCCCAGTCACATGACCGTGGGAACTTTGCGGTCACAGCTGTGACTGCAGGCAATCCCCAGGGCACTACAAGTTAGTTAACCTGTAGTGCCCCGGGGATCTTAGTGGAACTGCAGAGTTCATCTGCAGTTCAGTTCCCACAGTCACATGAATAGTGAGATAGAGAAACTCTATTCAAGAACACATACAACTAGTAAAGGGCTGCAAGAGCCCTAAAAATAACCCAAATTCTCCCACCATTGACTTCAACGGTGTTCGAATCCAATTACCTGAACAATATCCCACTATTTAATCGAATAGCTGTATCTCGAATAGAGAAATTCGAGCAACACTGCTAACATTCAAAACTGTAATCATTAGAAATGCTTTGGATAGTTTTGTCTTAACTTTGGTCTAATGAAATGAAGAATATTTAGAAAATCTCTCCAGCAGAAATACAAACAGTAAAACCTTAAAAAGACTCTAACCTTTAACCTTTAAAAAAATACACTTACACTAAATATTGGCTCCTGCGCTGTGTTGGGACAATAGATGGTTTGCTCTTTTTATTTGGAGCACAGATTGATATTAATGGTTAAATCTCAAGTATAACACTTTAAAAGTGTCTTCATAATTGAGCACATAATAGACAATGGGGTTTTCAGGTTTTAAACCTCCCATTATCATAAGTCATTTTAGTTTTTAAACAACTGAAAAAGTTTCCAGTAAAACAGAAGAATGTGAGGCAACAGTCAATCTCTCTCTTGCTGGCTGGATTAAATAAACCATCTCTTTTTACATTATATGCTGACTTGCTGTGGCAGGGAAAATACAGTTTCAAGATCAAATTCTTCTCTACAAGTTGGCAGGCTGTAGTGAAGCACTTTAAAATCCAATTGCATTTGGTGACATGAATTGGATTGTAATTAGATTGCAATCATTATAAATCAAAAACATGGCCCATCTCTTCTTTCAAATCCTCAATCTTGACTGTACCAGTGCAGAATAGTGCTGCTTTGTTCTCTTTTTGCTATTAGAAATGAATCCTGAGCTGTTATGTAAGACAGCTCTTGATTATCAATTGCGATGGTTTCGGTATGGTGGTATATTGTTCAAAGTCTTAACAATAAAATATTACGATGGTACAATTTTAACTGCTTGGTGAGTAGAGAAAGCGAGGGATTGTTCACCAACATAGTAAAACTAGAAGTCTTGAAAAAAGTCTTTTTTTTTGCCAAGGTGGAAATAAAATGTTGCTATTAAAAGGCAAATAATATTCAGATAGGGAAGGTCTGTATTTACACGTGTTTCATCATGTTTTTTTATAAGCCTGTATAAGGCTTTAAGGTATATGGAAATTTTGAGTGTGAAAAAATTTCACTGAAATTTGTGTGCAAATAAAAATATTGCAAAAATTCACTTGCAGACTTTAAAGGTTAATTGCAAAGCCCCTGAACTTGGTATTTACAACAAAAAAATTCTGGGAAAATGGGTGGGGGGGGGTTGTGGGTTCTGTTAAAAAAGCATGACGTCCTTTTTCCAAAAAAATCACATTTTTATGACTGAATTGAATGAGAATGAGTTGGAAATATTTATTATGGACAATTCAAAGGTGTAGTCTTTAAAGGTGTTTAGTGATAAAAATCAGGAATTAATGACCTATCAGGAAAAGCTCAATTCACAACTTGTATCTGGGAAGGAGAAGAAGTTTCTGAAAAATCAAGGAGCGTTCCTTTATTGGGAAGAGCCTATAAATAGGGGAATTCATTTGAATTAAAACATGTGCATAAATAAGCAGTTGAAGATGAAAGACAAAGTGAAACAATAGATGGGAGCAAATCAGAAAGCTTCACTCAAACATTATTAAGTTCACAATCATTTGCTAGTAAATGTTTTGAATCCTGGACCAGATCCATTCTGGGTTTGCTTATCATAGAAAACAGGGAGACAAGGTGTAAAATAGTTTAAGAATGAATATGCATCTCGTAACACATCAAGGGTGAAAAGTTGACAAAATGGGGCACCTGCAATGAAAGCCTTACCCACATCTGTTGCATCAGTAAAACCAACCCCCATAGGAGCTGGATCCTCATCACCTGTTAGTGGGACTCCCAATCCTCCTCACGTGTCTTCTGTACTTGTGTTTAATGGCACTGAGACGAGTTTGCATAGACCACCCAAAGATACTTCTAAACCTACTTTTTTAGGTCACACTCACCTAACCTTTTTTTAGGTCACCCACAAAACACAAAGCCTCTCTTAAACAAGGACCATGTGCCTGATTTATTAAAGCTCTCCAAGGCTGGAAAAGATACATTTTCATCAGTGAAGCTGGGTGATTCAGGAAACCTGGAATGGATTTCTTCAAAGTGATTTGCTAGCAAATGTTTTGAATCCTGGTGCAGATCCATTTCAGGTTTGCTAGACCACCAGCTTCACTGATGAAAGTGTATCCTCCCCAGCCTTGGAGAGCTTTAATAATCAGGCTGTATAAATCAATTTGGTTTCAAGGTACTCCCCATGCCAAGCCATAAATATGATAAATCCAGCACATTATTCTTTGACCGCTATTGAGACAGACGTGTTAGAATTTGGAATTTTTGCCCAAGGGCCCAAAAGGGTTTAGTGGTTAGAGTAGGCCTGATTTTTTAAAGCTCCCCAAAGCTGGAGAGTATACACTTACATCGGTGAAGCTGGGTAATTCAGCAAAACTGGAATGGATTCCTTCAAAATCATTTGCTACTTAATGTTTTGAATCCTGGACCAGATCCATTCTGGGTTTACTGGATCACCCAGCTTCACTGATAAAAATGTGTAAATCTATGGTTGATGAATCAGTACAGGATGAAGTAACCCCTCAATTGAAGGCAACACTAAGATCATGATTTTCTGATCTAAGCCAGAATCCAAACATTTCTACTTTTGTCCAACAGGTAACAAGTGATCAATTAGATACATTAGTTGTAGAAAATAGAAAATTATCACCAGCCTTCAGACAAGGGCTAAAATGTTGTAATTCTGGACATGGATCAATATAGGAATATGTTCCAGACAATTTTTTAAAAATAGTGAATGGTATTAATAAATCCTCCCTCTAGAATAAAGAAATACTATGAGGAGTTTTACTACTTGATTTCTTTAGGTTTAAAAGACAATATATATCACAAAAAAACTTTAGAATTTTTGAATAATAAAAATCCTAAACCAATTTTCTATGCATTGTAGAAAGTGCCCCCAAGCCCCAAGTGGTAAAAAGACATTTCTTAGACAAAAAGTTAGAGATAAACTCTAGAAAGGGCACATTTGCCTGAAGGCGATGTAATTGAAGTAGATGGATTTATAATTGATTTTATTGATATATAATTGATTATATTCATAATATTTTGTTACTACTTGCTATTGAACTGAGACTAGAGTTTTGATATACTGTAGTTGGCATTCTGTAGCAGTGGTAGATTTTACGTGGGAAAAAACCAGGGTTACCAAGGTGAATTTATCAATATATATACAACATTAGTAATGCGCAAATAATAACTCCATACTAGGTTTGTGTAGATAAATTTAAATTTACAGCTTTAGCTAAATTGTATCTAGATCCAAGAGGGGGTGATTTAGAAAAATTGTTACAATTTATCTATATGTATCTTTATGGATATTTAGATTAATTGCAACCACACCATTGGGCCTTAATGAAATTATGAATCTAAAAATGTTTATTTTTTAGCTCCTTAAAAAAAACTCTTTAGCAAAGCCCCATGATTCAATACTATGATGTTGCATGGGGATATCTAAAACCTAGAAGAAACGTTCCTTCCTTCTATGGGTCAGTTTGCTCCCTATCAGGCGCATTTGGCTCTGTTGACAGGAAGACGTCACTTCCGGTCCATCTGCTTCATGAGGAAGCCGTCATTCGGCCCTGGGAGCCTAAATGGATTAGATCGGCAACCTTCCTTCACTGGATTTCACCTACAAGTGAAGTCCTTTTCTAAGTGTTGCTGAGCGAATTATTCACAGGGCATTGCTGTATTTCCTTCTGTAAGGCGTATCAGTTTTGCAACAGTAAATTCCACAAAAAAGTTTTGTTGCCTTGTTAACAGCATTAATTATATGATGGAAATATAGGGTAAGCTTGACTGGAAATTAGTAAAAGTTAGGTGTTGTCTGCCTTGATGTTGATAGAGTATATTGTCTACGCCAACCCCTAAGCTAGTTGTAATGCGCCTGGGCACACAAACCACAACCAACTCCAGATATCCTTCAATCAGGCTTTATTCAGTGTCATAAAGCACAGCAAGGGTTAAGTCCAAACAAGCAAAGTACAAGAGGGTAAGGCAAAGACAGGTCAAGAACAATCCGTGGTCAGGGCTGGCAGCAGGCAGAATGGTCAGTAACAATCCGAGGTCAGGGCTGGCAGAGTTCAATCAGAGTTAGGTTCAGACCGGGTCACTGAGGAGATGACAAGCAGAAGTTTTAAACACACAAAGACGCACACTGTGGTAACAGAGGCTATAGCGGGCAATGGGGTGATGGACAGGCTCTCCTTAAATGGCCAGAGTGACCAATGGCCTTGCGCCACCTGGCGCCGTCTGATAGGAGACTAACTGAATCCCCTGCGGCCGATTGGCCGCAGGGAATTCAAACTAACTATGTCCTGCCCCGGGGCGAGGCAGCCGAGTGCCACGCCCTCGGGGGGTACAAGAGGGACGCATTGTAGCACGCGCACCTCTTCCCACAGCACCCCTAGGACATGCAATACTTTGCACATGCAAAGGAGTGCTGAGAGCAGGAGATTCAGTAACCACATCTGAAGGGATGCAAGGGATGCCGCCTGGCTGAACAGTAGTTTGGCCAGGACGGATCCCTCCACCTGCAGAGAGAGACAAGCTGCAAGCAGAGCAGCAGCCTCGGCGATGCTGCCTGCTACAGGGGCGTCTCCCTCTGTGGCTGGGATCCCCAGGGACACCGCGGGCTCGCAGGACAGGTAAGTTCTATACACTAGTACAATGGATGATTAAAAAAGAGGGAAAAAGTTGGGGTTTTCTCTGGCAGAAAGCTTTATATCTCCAAAATTATAAACAAAACACATAGCAACAAAGCTGTTTTACACATGTCAATTAGATATCCTAAACCTTTATTGCTTCATGGGGTTCCACTTAGGGCTTATGTGTTCATTAGAGGTCTCCTAGTAAAAACTCACATATGTTATATATTGGTTCCAAATGGCTGGAACCCATGCAGGTAATAAGGATGCAGTATTTGAATAATTCAATGTACTCAAGACCCAACGCGTTTCACCTATTTGGCTTCCTCAGGGGGTGAGACACATATGGTATGCGAGCATTGATTTGCTATGGACCTTATCAGAAGTTTTTATCAGCATCAGCATTCAAGAGACTGTTAGTGCTTAAAACTGGAATGCAAAAACAGAAGAGACCATGGAGCATTTTCTTCTCCAGTGCCCCTTCAATGTAGAAGTTTACAGAAGGGTGGAGACAGCTTTATGTATTCCCTTTCTGATTTGCATGGCACATGAGGAGTGGGTATATAGTGCCAAAAGGATTTTAATTTTGATACACTTTGTATTTTGCCATATAGGTTGATTGTCGAAAAAAGGCAACATACACAGTGAAGGGTTTGTGCTTCTTGGCCTTACTTAGTATAGTATAGAGGGAGTTTATTTAAAATATATTTGATTTTGTTGCACAAAATTAGGATATTTATATTTGAGTTTTAAGTAATGACTAAAATGTATTTTTATTTATGTATATATTGTAAATATTAGTTATTTTTTGATTGCAGGATCTTTTAATAAAACAACATACAATTTTATTATTTTTGATGTTGTATGTGAACTAATCATGATCCAAATATTTTTGGGGGCATTCAAGGTCAAAGTGAACGTTCACCAATATTGAAGACTAGCCGGGTGGTTTTAATCCAGGGGGATTAAACATAGAAAGAGAATTTTTGGGAATAGAAATTTCTGGGCTGCTAAATAGTGCTTATTCAGGAGTTTTGTGAATGTGAAAGGTGGTGATAGTAGTCATTACTTTAAATACTTTATTCCAGAAGGTTTCCACCAAAGGACACAGCCATCATGTATGAGCCATGTAAACATCCATAAAAGCAAAGGGGAGATACTTGGAGGGTAAATTTGGACACTCTCCGAGGAACCAAAGAACATTTAGGAGGGATTTGTTGTTTGCTTCATTTAGAGAAATATTTATAGATATTTTAGAAAGTTGAGTGGCCATGTTTTGCAATTCCTCCAAGTAGTGTTGGATTCTCAATTCCCGCTCCCAGGCTTTCATATAGGGAAGTTTGTCCCTTAAAAAGGTTAGTGCAAAATAGATTATAGAGATTAAACCTTCAGCCTCTGTGATGGACTTGCAGGAAGCTTCAAAAGGCATGGCTCTGTACAGTGGGGGACCCTTCTCCATTTTAGAGAGTACAAACAAGGCCAGTTGACAATATCGAAACCATTCAGTGGTAGGTAGTTCATCCCTCTGTTTCAGCTGTGAGGTATCAGGAACTAATAAATCTTAATAGGCCTCTACATCTATCCCAGATCATGAGGGAAAGGGATAAAGATGGACATATTATTGGTGTATTGGTCTGTATTTTGGAGAGATCCACATCATGGACTTTATAGCAATCAGCTGGAAGGCGAGCCTTTCCAATTCAACCCACTGGGGGTAAGTATCTAAGAAGATGCATTGTGGTAATTGTGCAATTTGAGCTGCATTGTAATACATCCGGACATTTGGTTCCCTGAGCCCTCCTTTGACTTTAGGGGTAATAAGTATAGTACAAAGAATTCTCTGCATACCAGATCACTAAATAAAAGCCATATTTCTCCTCTAAAGCCTTTTAAAGTCTTGCAAAGATACCAGAATAGGAATTGTGCTGAAGAAGTATAGCATGGTAGGACATCCATCTTAATTGCTGCAATTCTTCCAAACCATGAAGGGGGAGAAGCTGACCCCCTATTTAGACTTGCATAAATGCGACAAAATAATGGGGAGTAATTCGTTGAATAAAGGCAGGATACGTTTAGAGTAATTTGACCCTCTAAAAAATTATGATTATTATTGAGGACAATATGCAATAAAATATGAATATTAATTTAATAATATTAATTTCTGCTGTAAGTTCTGAGGCAATCGTAAACACACAACAATTGCGTTTAAAAATATTATATTGTTTACAGAATCGTATATGCAGGAAAATTGTTACACAACACAAATATAAATACAACACATACAACAAATAATAACAATATTATAAACAAGGCCTACAAGCAATAGTTACCCTCCTTTGGCCAGAACCTTTTTGTGCCCCCTCCCTGGGTCACCTGTCTTATGATTCACCGTGCTGTGTTGTCTCCTATCCCCCTGTGTTCCAAACACTGCTTTTGATCCTGGTTTTACAACCCCCCTTGTTGTGTAATACATCTCCCCAGTGTCATGTCTCTATCAACATATACCTCTAAGTCCTTCACCTAGGCTACTATGGGTTTGTCAACACTGAAGGCCACATCAAGATTCTTTATCCCAGGTATGATATTAAGATACTGGAATTCCAACTGTTCCCTCCAAATGTGGCAATAAACAAGCACTGGACTTTTTAGGTTGCTACCCATCAAATGATGTCTCTGTCATGATCACTAAGACAGAAAGGCAGAAAAACTTGTTTGGATGCAAAGCATCTATAAACAAAAGATACAAACTCTGGTCAACACAATGGATAAACTATTTCAAGCCTGGTTACACAAAAACAAAGGGTATATAAAATGTATATTACAAAAGTACATGATTTTAATATTATAATAAAATATAATATACGGCCATATACTAGAAACCTTATACCCCGTTCAAATGGGTAAGGAATAGAGGTTGGAAATCCATAGTCTTGCTCAGAGACCAGATTGATGTTTAAGGCACAACACTTGTTCATGTTAATACGTTGTCCTGTGACCATTGTAAATTAATTAAAATGTTGGATCAAGTTAGGTAGATTGGTAAGCAGGTATGATATGTACATGAGTATAATGTCCGCAAACAAAAAGCATTAATGTTCCGCCGCAGACAATACCCTTTATGTTTCTATTTGACCTGATCACAAGCACCAGGGGTTCAAAGCCAGGCCAAGGAAAATAAAAAAAGGGGGAGAGGGGGCAACCTTAGCAGGGTGCCTGAGGATCAGCAGTTTGCTGTAGAACCTTTGAATTGCTTGTAGAATGGATACAGGGTTTTGTGAGAGTTTTCCATCTGACATTCTAACCTTTGGGAGGGCAGATTTTTTGTATTTAACTTTCTAAAAAGGTTAACTCTTAGGTGGCTTTCTAGTGGTATCATCAGACAGCCTCACCATTCCTGCAACATCTTCTCCCTGTACACCACCCCACCTGGCAGTTTCATATCCTCCTTTGGTTTACGGAACCATCTGTATCCAGATGACACTCAAATTTTTCTGTAAACCCCTGACTTGTCTCCCTCGGTCCTGGATAAGGTTTCATGCTGGCTGGTTTCTAATCAACCTGGATAAAGCAGAACTCATCATCTTCAACCCTCAAATTCCAACCCCCCCCCCCGACATATTTTTAACTGTTAAAAACACTGTTATCCCTCTCCTCTGGAACGTTGTCTTGGCATCTCCTTCGATTCTGCCCTCTCCTTTACCTCCACATTCAGAACATTTCCGGGTCCTGTCACTTTTTTCTGCACAACATCGAAATTGCAGAGACCACCAAATTCCTTGTACTTGCTCTTATTATTTGTCATCTGGATTACTGTAAAACCCCCCTCTCTGGTATTGCACAAACTCTCTTCTCTATGTATTATGAATGCTGCAGCCAGACTTATTGTCACACTTGGGGAGACAGGGCCACTAGGGGGTGCTACGGCTTGCACCGAAGTGGTGTGAGCCCCAAGAAGGGCCAAGGTGCAGAGCCTTAGCAGTAACCAGGTCTTCTCCAGAGCCCCTAGTGGTGAGGGTGTTCTGCTGCTGGTTACTGCAGAGATGCAGGCCTTGGCACACCAGGGTAGGCAGGGGGATACACAATACTAAATCACTAGGCAGAAGAATTGTTGAGGAAGGCCAGGGTCGAGGTAGGCAGCAAGCAAGAGAGGTCAGGTCACAAGCCGGGGGTCAAATACCAGTGATCCAGGAAATAGACACCGGTGACACAGGGGACACAGGGAACACTGGATAGCAACGTGAGGCACAGGTGACTTGGGGATAACCACAAACAGAGAGGAACATTGGAACAGCACAAGGGAACTGGCTGTAAAACAACAGACTGGGCAATAAGGGGTTTACACAAGAGCTGGACAGGGAAAGCACTGGATTAACCAACGGATATAGCGGGAATGCTCAGCAGAGGTAGGGGGCTTGGCTCTAGTGGAGACAGGTTGCGTGAACGCTGAGTATTGTGTCTGAGCTTGCTAAATAGCCAGGAATAATAAAAGGCTATTTTCTGATTGGCCAGCAGGATGGTTGAAACTGAGAAAACTTGGAAGTGCAGGCACGCCCGAGTTCAGAACTGCATGCATGCACAGGAAAGAGGTGCCTGCGCTTTAGCAAGGAAGAGATATGTGTGACACTTATCAATCCTTCCCACCACTTCTCTTTTGCTGCCTCTCTTTGTAGTTGTCTGTACTGGCTTCCATTTCACCTTATAATCAAATTCAAATTACTGTGCTTTGCCTTCAAATCCCTCCACAGCTCTTGTCCTACTTACTCTTCTGACCTGATAGCAAAATGCACCCCTAGCTGCTGTCTTTGCACCTTCATTGACCTATGAATGATTTACTCTCTCATAACCTCATCACACGCACAGCTCCAAGACTCTTCCAGGGCTGCCCAATTCTCTGGAATGGTATAAATATGTTGACACTATATAAATACTGTTTATTAATATTGATAATAATAATAGTAAGATCAGTGTTTATTTGGTAACTCCAGAAATCATAGAATGGAGTGCTGACGCTGATGTTTTCTGGACATGCATAAAGAAATGCCAGCTTCTCCCTGCTTTACTCTTTCCAGTTAGATGATATGAAAATGTGCACTCTCCAGGGCAAATTGAGTTATCACCAAAAATGGACTGGAAGAGTCAATTTCAGACCCTGATGGGCGGTATTTGTTCCTAAAAGGGAATATATATTGCATGACCAACCTTGTACCTTGGCTAACATATACTGTCATAATAGAGGACAAATATCATTTCTGCTGTGTACATTATGGAAATTCTTACAGTTTCAAGAAGGTCTACTATTCATGGCAGGTGATTTTAATCTGGCCCTGGAGCACTTACTTGATACGTCCATGGGCAAATCCTCCCTGCCCTTTAGAGAACTACATAAAGTAAAGAGATTTCATTACATTGCAGCTTTGACGTCTATGCTTGCAGGTACGCAGGGTGTGTCTGTGTTGGAAGTTACTTTGTTGTTAGGACACTTGTAGGAGATAGGTGTACCACAGCATCCACAGTTTATTATGCAAGCTAGAGCTGCGCAAGACACCAAATAATTTGATTCTCATATGGCAAAAATCACAAGAAAACAAATTTTTGCTGAATTGTTAAAAGCAAGTGTTCCTAAGTGATCACTAAAAATGTGTATTGCTTTTCCTTTCCAGGTAAATGCAAATGGATCCTGTAAATCAGGAGGGATAGGAATCAAGAAGAAAGCATGAGCAATATCTATAACTGCATGGACAGGCCTGGCTTTTTTTTAGCAATGTCTTCAATGATTGTGAAGATGTCTGGCACGACAACAGCTAGAGGTGGGGCATATTTATTAAACCACCGATAATCCACCACTGCCATGGGAAATCCAGGCGCAATAGGACCACACCAAGCTATCCCAAGGGCTTACTGCAGGTACACCTACCTAGAAACTCTTACATATGAGCAACTTACACCTGACTTGCAAAGAAATGCCTGGTACACAAATGGTTCAGCCACTGTCTCTAAGGAACGCATATGAGTGGCTGCTGAATTCTGACCATCAGATGATACTATCCTGCATAAACAAAGGACAACAATATGCTAAATTGCAAGCTGTAGTTAAAGTGATTTAAAAATTTAAAGGTGACAGTAATTTTTTTATACTGACAGTTGGGCAGTATTCAAAGGGTTGACACAATGGTTGCATGACTGGAAGAAGAAAAATTTTGAAATCCACAGAAAACGCTTGTGTGGAGCAAAGACCTTTGAAACAATTTATGGGAGGAAGGACAGAAGAGGGAAATAGCTATAGATGATGTGAATGCCCACACCCTCATTACCAGCTTTGAGTCATGGACCAATGCCCAAGTTGACTAGCCGACTGAAGTGAGTAGTGTTGATGTTCGAATTCGGGTTGTCCCTAAATTCGACCCGAATATGGCTGTTCGAATTCGGGTATACCCGAACCGAATTTTGCTGCATTCGACAGCAAAAATTCGAGAGGAAAAAAAAAAAAATTTTCATTCATAATGTCATTGTGGGATAACCTGTAAAAAATAAAAAAAACAAGTTTAAAATAAAAAACACATACGAAATCAATAATTGAAGAAAGAAAAAAAAAAAAGTTAAATTACACAAACACACATTAATAAAATAATTTTAAATTAAAGCCTTGTCCTATTTTTTACTTATATTTTAACCCTTTCAGGGAATGAGTAAGGGGATTTATGTACCCCTGTACTCATTCCCTAGG
>NC_092861.1:107238989-107261424 GCF_032062135.1 Pyxicephalus adspersus
AGACTAAAGCTGCATACACACGTCCAATAATTATCGTTAGAAACGACTGATGAACAACCGATTGGCCAAAAAAAGGGACCAAGGACACCGTCGAACGAGGATTGTCGTTGGAAATGAACGACCGCCACAGTGGATCTGATTGGCCGACGATCTTTCACTATCTATTGTGTACGGTCGTTCAGTGATTGTGCATGTTGCTGCGGTACACTTTCTCCTTTACATGTCCCTCCCTGCATCGTTCAAACGATTGTATCTAGTGTGTGGACACTGTTGGTGGATTATATATGAACAATCATATTGTTACAGCATGTACAGAATTGAGGAAGGTCGCTAATGAATATCAACAGAGGAGGGGGCGCTTGTGGGTCCTGATTGATGTGCCAGTAGAACATTCTGGGATTTGTAGGTGTATGCTCTGCCTACCACCAGGCCAGCTCTAGTAGATATTTGGTATTTTCACGCGAGCCAAATTTGGTCAGCGGGCCTGAGTTTAACACCCCTGATCTAGGAGAAGGAGGAGAGAAAAGTTGCATTGTGATTTACCTCTAGTGATGTCATTGTACATTAAACAGGCATTGCATAGGGAGTATGTATAAAGCATCACCATATATAATTACCTGTCACGGTCCTTTCCATGAGTGAGGTTAGAAGATCTGTGAGACAAGCTGCATGTGAGGTAATCTGACAATCTATTTGTTTTTAATCGTTTCTGTGTTGCTGTTTGTAATGACCACACCCCTTGTATCAGCTGCAGCTGGTGGTCATTACTGCTCCTCCATTTAGTCTGGCCTCACACTTCATTCTATGGGGTTGATATTAACTTCTGGGAAGGTAAGAGCTAGTGTGTTGTCCTCTTCAGGGTTCCTGCCCCTCCATTTGCTAATTAAGATAAGTTGAACTACTTTTGGTGTTTTGTTGTTCTTTTGTTGTTACTAGGCCTCAGGGAGACACTGGTTCTTTGATCAGGGAAGGAACCAGTAGTCTCAAGCCCAGTCACTACTCCTAAGGCAATTCAGGGCTACTAGGGCCTAGGTTCCTGTGTATGAGTATTCCCACCTTCAGGGAATATTCATACTGTCAGGAGTCAGGGCTAGGTTAGGGTGTCCATAGGGGGTGACCGTTTCCTTTTCCCTAGCCTTCGAAGGCCTAGTCCCTTGTATTTATCTTTCTGTTTTCCTCCCCTCCCCTTTAGCCGTGACATTAACATTCTTCATATCAAGCTGTTTTTTAAATGCTTATGTTTACAACCTTTTATTCATAAAGGTACAGGCATGCATGCAAGTTTATACTATTCTGTTTTCTGTTTGACTGAGAAAAACTTTGACATTTTTGTACAAATAGTACAATAGCATGTTTTCCTACAAAACGTAATTTAAATAATGGTTTTTGATTAGAACAGAATCCATTATGTAAAAAGACAAAGCATTTTCATCTTTGACAGACCTGGAGAGAATAGAAAATGTGTCCTTTACCTACGTTCTTTGTTTATAGATGTACTGCATCTTTATAAATTATGCAGTTTAAGAGGTCATAGTCTCTACCACACAGCTGATGACTTACGCAATCCTCAATGTGTATTTATTATTTTAACTTTTAACATGGTTGTATTAAAATGCAAAAAAGCAGAAAGGCCCTCAGGACTTTTTTATGACCTCTGTCTTATTTTCAATTTACATCTTTTACATCTGTCATCTACTGGCTCTTAGCTAGTTTCTTTTCACTGTTATTTAACTGTCAAGCTGAAAAAGACATACATACTTGGATCTTATTTCTGTGATTCTTCAGATACAGATAAATGAATTTTAAACCATTTGGACAAGTGGCGTCCCTTCTGCAAAAAAATTATTTTACCCGCTTGAACACAATTTTTGAAATACATTCATCTGTTCCAGGTCAGTCTCAGCCACTGCCATTATCTTTTTACTTTTACTATTCTTGGTTCTTCAGCCATCCTGATTGACCAGGCTAGGATGACGTCCCATGTACAGACTGTGAAGGAGATGGTGTTCAGGCAGGTAAGTATGTTAAATTGCAGAAGGGACATCACCTATCTCATTCTGCAATATAGACCTGCCTGATAGTTTTCAAAGCGGAACTTTAGTTCCGCTTTAAGGTAGAGTTCCTACAGGGCATTTGGTAGCTACCTTTTTTTTCTAGGGACTTCCAGGGGCTAATTTAAAGAGAGAACTTCAACTGCCTGCCAATGCCTTGTGTCAATGTACCCTTATATATGAATTAAGTCATGTTTATTAGATATAAAAATCTATGTAAGGCCAAAAAATGCTTTATATTACGATTTGTGGTCAGACTTTACAAATTCTCCTAGTGTTAAAAAGTTGTTAAAAAGAAAAAAGAAGAGCAAAAAAAGGAAAAAGCAATAGACAGATAATTTTTCTTCACATAGAGTGGCCTGATTATTGAATGCTTCCAAAGGCTGGAGAGGACACACTTTCAGTAGTGAAGCTGGGGGATCCAGAAAGTATGGAATGGATTTCTTCAAAGTCATTTGCTATTTGCTAGCAAATTTTTTGAATCCTGGACCAGATCCTTGCTGGATTATTGTCAGTTTCACTGTTGAAAGTGTATCCTCTCCATCCTTGGAGAGCTTTATTAAATCAGGCCCAATTCATCAATTCTGTAATAGTAACATCAATGTTCAAAGATTTCTAAATTAAATAATGGTTGAAACAATTAATAAGATAATATTATATGGTAATAGGAATCTAGGAACGCGTTAAATCTGGTGTTGAAGTACAGGAAAGTATCATTAGGTGTGGGCAATACAATGTTTTATCCTGAAAATGGTTTCTTTTTGTAAAGATAGAGGTGTATATTTTTACTAAAGAGGGTGGCAGGAATAGCTCTAAGGACTAGGGTCTTAAGCTGCGTACACACGTCCAATTTTTATCGTTGGAAATGAACGACGAACGAACGACGAACGACCGATTGGCCAAAAATCATTTGTAAAAAAAGTAACCAACGACGCCGACGAACGAGGATAGTCGTTGGAAATGAACGACTGGACCGGCGGATCGGATTGGACGACGATCGTTGACCATCTTTCGTGTGTACGGTCGTTCAGTGATCGTGCATGTTCTGAGCATTTGATCGATACAGGCTGTATTGTGTTTGTGAGTGTTTGTGTATATATATATATATATATATATATATATATATATATATTCATATATATATAGATATATACTGTGTGTATATATACGTGTGTACAATATCTTTGAACGATCGTGTATCGATCTGTATGTACAGGATCGGTGCTATACGATCGTTCGCAGATGTGCAGGATCGTTCGTCGTTCGTTTACAAACGTTAATAATTGGAAGTGTGTACGTAGCTTTAGTCTGCATGGGTTTGAACAGATACTAAAAGTGGAACTAAAGTTCCACTTTGATGTTTGTATGATCAGGTAAGACATTATTGCAGAAAGGGACAGGAGATGTACCTTCTGCAATAAGGCATCTCACCTGCCTGCTTGCTCCACGTCTCTGAACTCAAAGCTAAGCTGCGCATGTACAGTGTGAGCTTAGGTTGCCATGGAAACTTGACATTCCCAGATTTCCTTACGTGTCCTGGCTTTTCCTTCCAAGAATGAATGAACTCTCAGGGTCAATCAAGATGGCCAAAGATTTTCCAGAAGAGGAAATGGAGAAGGAAAATGGCAATGCCTGGCTCTGGAACATGGACAGGTGAGCTGTACCAATTTAGTTCTGCTTTAGGTCTATTACAGTCTACTTTATATAGTATGTTTAGCATCATGTCCCACTGCATGCAGTTTTGTTGCATAAATGTAAACATAAATCTGTTACAAAGTTTCTTATCCTGCCAGTTACAGCATGTCACCTTGTAGTCCAAAAGCACTGAGCTACCCCTTCAAAACTAGCACTAAGCTACCCCCCCCACACACACACGCAATTAGCACTAAGCTACTAAATGCACTTAGGAAAACAGTGAGAATTAAAGCCAAACATAACAAAAAAAAAGATTTTGGGTTTCCATGCACCTTTAACATTATCTACTGGTTTTGTCCATATTAATTTTTTATAATAGAATTCAACTTGTGTGAAAAAAAACAAACACAATCTCAGAACACATAAAAATAGTCCAGAAACAAAAATATTTCAATTATTTGTTAACTACATCTACTAGTATAATGTATACAGATATATAGAATACATGTATAATGAACTGTAATATATCACTGCATATAAACTAGGTAGAAAATGTAGTGATGACTTTTCTGCTGTGCACAAGTCTGCATTACTGTAAGGTAAATATTGCAATCCATAATGGGGATGGAACATTAAAATATTTATTCAGAAGCCGCTATGGAAATATTGAGAAACTGTCAGAAGAGTAAAGCAAGGTGCCTATTCTTTAGCAAGAAACATGATTGGCCATTAAAGTGAATTCCTAGAAAATGCAGGCCAAATAAAAAATAATTGGATAATTTGCCCGTTCAGATATCAATCTGTTGAAAGAAACGAGGTTGAGATATTCCAATATCTTCTGCGGCTTCTGCTTGTAAAAGTTTGTGAAACTGTATTTATTTTTAAGAATATCATAAATAAGGCAAAGTGGTGGCAGGTCCACTACAATATCAGCAGAAGATTGGTTATCAAACACAGAGCACATTTTTATAGCCCAAAATACAATGTGCCCCTTTCATTTATGAAAATATCTAGTTATGGTTCTACAAAGATTCCGTATGCTATTATAAGTGTTTGGTGCCACCTGCAGGATTTCACATATGTATCTGTATAGTAATATGCTTGAATCTATATTAGAATTCTGAATAGCAAACTCATTGCAATATTATAATGTATTAAAACCATCAGTTCTGGGAAGCAAAGGGGGTTGCTAAATAATATAGATTGTAGAATTTTCATGAAATGTAAATCATTATCATTATATTTCTATACCACAGGAATGTGCATGCCGCTTCCAGATTCCTCATTCCCCAAACAGGATAAATACCATATGTGAAGCTGCACATATTTTGTCTAAATAGCTGAAAAGCAACCTCTTGATTTGCCGTAATGAGGACACTTCACCCATGCCTCCCTCTGATATGTTTTGCCCCCTACTAGGGCATAACTGTAGATCAAGGAGGAAAGTATGCATAACAACCCCATATACAACATAGTGATACATTTTTTAAAAATCCTACATTTTTTAATAATCCTAAAAATCCTACATTTTTTAATAAACCTAAAAACACATCCGCCTATGAATATACACCATCAATAATGTTAAACCATCTTCTTTTTCCATGTAAAAGCAAATTATATTGCAAGAATAAAAAAACTATATACAAAATATGACACAACCAAAAGTTACTGAATAAATTATATCAACATACTGTCAATGAGACTTGCGCCACAGGCGGTTTGGGGAGGTCAGCATCTATTGTCTCCACATTACCCTGCCCTGTACTGTATAAAGAAGCATGCTCTTAAATTCTTTAAAATGTGCCTCAAGGAAACGCCCTGGTATACGCCCTGGTATAGACTATCCAAACATGGGCTCAGGTTAAATGCTGGGGGAACAATCCATGTGGACTAAGCCTAAATCTCAGCTGTCAAACTGACAGCTAAATCCTGCAGATTACACTAAGCAAACCCAGTTCTCCCATGTAACAGGCAGAGCTTTGTTGTCACTGTGAGAACACCTCACAGTGTAAAAACTTTGTCCCTAAACTTCTGTGCACTTCTGAGTGCAGTGCATAGTGAAACAATGACAGGAGAACTCTGGTATTTACCCCAGAGCCAGTCTACTGGTGAACTCTGTGGGATTGATTGGTCTGTGAGATGACTTCTACTCTTTACCTATTTGTGCATGAAAGCCAAATTATTCAATAATTATGTAATGTCTAATGGGTCCATTTATAAAACAGTGACTCTGACATTTACTGAAACATTCTCTGATAGAGACTGAATTACCTCTATTGTAAACACATAGAAATATTTCAATGAATGTCAGGTTCACTGGTTTATAAAAAACATTCCTATTTGAAATGGTCAAATTTGCCTTTGTTCATTTAAAATGTAGCTTTACATTTAGTCTAATACGAAGCTGTGCTATCTAATTCCTGTCCTAGCTGTTTTTACAATAGCTTGCCTTAGAAACCTAAAGAAATGCTGAGTCATGTAATATCCCTTTCATTGTTTTTGGAGTGGCGGTACGTGTACTGTTATTTGCAAATGCTCACTTTGTAAATGCCCCCCCACTTCCATTGATCCAATAAAGTATTTTCATATGTCAACATGTGAGGCACTGGTGATTATGAAAGATAATAGAATGCTGCTTTGCCTTAGTTTGTTTGCTGTTGATGAAATTGAGAAGTTTAGGTTATTAAAATCTAAAGAGCTAAAGAAATCTAAAGTCCATATTTATGGTGGGAGGATGATAAGATTCTCTGTAAATAATCATTTTGCTAGACATCCCTTCACTTCTTTTTCGGGGCACATTTCAGTGTTAAAGAGAAGGCAAATCTTAATACTTCTCCACTCCACAAAAAAATAAAAAATGTTTTATTTGTTTTAGCACATACTAAGCTACCAGTATTAGTTTGTATGATCAGGCAGGCCATTATTGCAGAAAGGCACAGGGGTTGTACCTTGTGCAATAATGTGGCCTCCTGCCTGATCGCTCCAGGTTTGGTGCAGTGTCAGCTTTGGTTATCAGGGAAACTGCAATCCCAGCTTCCCTTGCCTGTGCTAGGATGGATAAACCTCCTTGTACTGCATGGTCAATTATCTGCAGCAGGAGGAAAAGAAGAAAGATGTCTGCATGAATTTAGTTCTGTTTTAGGAATTTTCAAGTATTTGCTCCAGCAACAATTGACTTGAGACACTTCTTTCTTTTATTTTATTTAGAACCTTTTTTTTCATTGTGACACCTAGTATAGTATTTTAGCTTATGTGGCTGAATGGCTAAAATGTTTCCTGTATACCTATTTGTAATTCATGGCCCCTCTCTTCTACTAAATTTGATCTTTAAAAAAAAAAAAAAAAAAATATATATATATATATATATATATATATATATATATATATTTAACCCATGGCACAAATCCTTTAATCCCCTTAAAAAGTATGGTTACATTGACATACTTGCCTTTCCCCTCCAAAATTACAGAATTCTTTAAATCTAAAATAAAGTAAAATAAAAAATAAAGTAAAATAAAGTAGGTGTTTTCTTATTCTTATTGTGCAATTGTAAAGGATCAAGGTGACAGTCATCTCTGCTAAGTTCAGAATATGGTGGGTACTAATATGAACAGGTATGTTCAGTTTTTAATCTACATGCTTCTCTTTGATGGAAATATATTTACCCCACTTCTCCACTGCCATTTGTTGTAGAATTAAGCCACTGATTTCAAAGGTCTAAACCAATATTGCAGCTAATTCAGAAATATACAGTTGTATTTTTCTATCCAGTAAAGCTGTCCTCCACCATTGTCAAGGACCAAATGTAACTCAATAATAATCGAATCTGCAAGGTAAATAATATTTTTTTTTACTAAACTTTTTTCTGGTTGGCAAGCTGCCACAGTGACAAATGTCTCCATACTTAATTTCTCTCTATAGCACTGTCCCTTTTGTGTTTGAATACTTGTAATGGGCTTAGTCTTTCAGGTGACTAAGCAGGAGATACTCATATTAATATGAACTCCTTAGTGGTAGTATTTCAATTTTTTAAGTATTAGGCATTTCTCTTTTTTAGTAGGATATTTATCTTTAATAAACCTAATATGTATTAAAACCTTTTATTAAGTCTATTTCAGCAAACTAATCTGTGCTGTTGAGAGGTAAATCCATATATATTATGAAACTAACATGAGAATGCAAATTGTTCACATTTTGCTGAAAATGCCATACTCTATTGTGCCCCATACTGCATGCTGTGTTGTACCAGTACACTGTACTGGACATGTCATGCTGTAGACCTCACTGGTATACAAAGTCTTTATTGGTGGCACTGTACTGCCTCATG
Source organism: Pyxicephalus adspersus (assembly GCF_032062135.1). Taxonomy (NCBI): domain Eukaryota; kingdom Metazoa; phylum Chordata; class Amphibia; order Anura; family Pyxicephalidae; genus Pyxicephalus; species Pyxicephalus adspersus. The sequence continues at coordinate 107,247,003 of NC_092861.1, forward strand.
CCAGCAGTTGTACAGTATGTGCCATACTGTGAACTGCCTTTTTTATTCTCATAAAATCAAAACAATTTAGAAACATATAGCTCCAGTTTCTAGTTAATTGCAAAGCCCCTGACCATTGAATTGTCACCGAAAATCTTTGTAGAAGTTTTTCTGTATCTGAAAGTATGGTAAGGAAAACCCATGTGAACTTTTTGAATGAAGGCATTGGGCATGGTATTGTCATGTTTTCTGGGTAAGAGGGAGGATTGGGGAGCCAATATGTCACAAATAAATATATTTTATTTATTTATTTTTATTAAATATGTAAATTAATTATATAAACATAATATTTTACTAAAATTTTTGGGTGTTTAGGGAGACCTGTGGAAAAGGTATTCCTTACTGGCTTTAAAAGAAAACATTTTCCTGAACAAATAATTTTCACTAAAATGTCTCCAATTGCAAAAATACATTTTCAAGGGGAAACCAGCATTGGGAAAATTGCTGCATATTGTACTGTACATGACTTGCTCCAGTTTGTCCTGTTCCGTATGCTGTGAGTTACATTGTATATTTAAGTTATATACTGTTTTCTTTTCTTTTACTCCAGTCAAGATATTCCTTTTAAATAGTAACTTATCTTTACTTATTTTTTTTTTTGTTAAATGTTAAAATTAGGTCCCAGTAATCAATACCTGCTGAGAAGACAGAATGGGCTAGCTGGGCTGCTTTAAAGTAGAAAGGTAATCCTATTATACTCACCTGTCCCTGTTCTATTGCGGGCACCATGATTTTCTTCCTTATTTTTTCGTTTCTATAATCTTTGGCCATAGCGATTGGCTAGGCCAGGATGAAGTACCTTCTTCATCTATTAAGTACATGGGAGTTCATTCAGTGGGGGCAACTGCAGGGAAAGCCAGGATGTGCCGGGTATCTTAGCAATGAACACTGAGCTGTTCATTTAAAGCTCAGCGATTTTGACAGAGGTATGACCTGTCTTGCAATAAACCCTTCCTGATTACAGTTTTTAGTTTTTAACATTTAGCGCTTTCTGTCCTAAAAGATGGGGCAATTGATGTCTATTCTGATATTGTTGCTCCTTCCAAGGCCAGAGGCTTTAGGCTTTGTTAAAGTTACCACATTTCTAAAATTTGTTTTAAGTCCATTTTTTGACTGCCCAGCTTTCCTGTGAGGTAGCTGTTCAATACAGTGATGTCACCATAAATAAAGCTGAAATTAGCATTTTATCTCAAACTACTTCTTTCTAAATTGAGACCTAACTCATATAGTCCATTAGAAACAGTTTTGTTTATAGTGTATAATTACTTCTGAAAATGCATGTTGCCTGACTGTCTCCTCTTCCATACGTTCTAAGCAACTGACAATAAACAAATATGTAGCAAAAATAAATCAGAGTGAAGTAGGAATTTATGAACTGAATATTTGTTCTGGCTCAGTGACTCAGAAAATATTGAAGCTTTTGTATTATTGTGACAGTCGACCAGATATGAATAATTGCGTATTTCACTCAGCAAAAGGTTTTCTTTCAAAATAATAGATACTTGTAATCTTTTTTATGCTCTTATTTAATTAGACATGGAACAAAGGATAAGGTACAATAACATGTAAGAACCCATCATACATCATCCATTTTTCAGACTGCTCTAAAATATTGAAACCTGAAATCTTAGAGATTTGATGTAATACATCAGCATTCTTTTCACAGGCTGAATGTATTAAACAGTCAGTACAATTTATAAATCTAGCACATTATCATTCAAGATGAGTTTTATGCCCACTGCCAACTATTATAATTATAGTGTAAGAATAAAGGTGCATGTGCCCTATGCTTTCTCCTCTTTTCTTCCTCTTCATAACACAGGTATACGAGGTATAATTGGTCCTCCTATAGGACCAATTCAAGTAAGCTATCTTTCTTGGTTGTATAGTCTTTTTATTCATCTTATAACTGTATTCATACAGAACTGAATTAAAATGTCAGCTTTAAAGGGCCTCTCATTGACCTATGTGAATTCTATTCATTTTATATATGCCCCAATACTGGTGTAATCTTCTTTCTTATTCAATATGTTCCCGAGGGGGATCAGGAAGCCTCTTTAAGAAATTCTGAAGTTAGTAGAGACTTGGAAACACCTACTGATGATGTATCTGTAATTGTTCTGATACTCTGCAGTGCCCGTTTCTTTGTTTAAAATAAAGAATGCTTACATATGTATGTATATAAGCTTTCACAAAAAGAAAATAGAATTTAAACTCTTCAAAGATAATATGAACCTATTTGCCTCATGACAGTAATGTTGCAAAGGCACAAAGGTTGTCTATTTAGTTTCAGCTGGTCTTTATGAAGCACTGTTAGGTACTTGCTTGGTTCTTGTGTCTATGAAGTTTTACCCTTCTCAGAAGGAAAAAAAGTTGTGCAGTTCCTGATTAGTTAGAACATCGTTCATATAGCTTGCAATAAATCCTGCCACAGCAAACTGTGATTATCCAAAAAAGCAGTTGGGGCATTTCTTTATGTGGTTTGCAACCTCCCATAAAGGGGATACATCATTTGGGTTCTGCAGTGGTATCACTGGGCTTTTCTGGCCAAGCATTTGACATGATGGTTTAAAGATGTTACCATTAAAGTAATGTTTCAAGATGAGTTTTGTGTTAACCATTAATAAATGCTGCAGCCTTTGTTATGCTGAATAAAATTGTGGTCATATGTGTTTATTAGTATAAGTCAATTCTTTGTACTTTATTGCATTTTGCTTGTTTTCTATCTAGGGTTAGTTATCTATCTGTGGTGTTCACATTTCACAGTAGAAAGGAAATATTTTTTAAAGAAGTGCCAGCTGTGAGAAATGCTTTCTGTATCTCCTATGTCTGTAGGAGTTAATAGAAATGTTATTTTCCACAAAGTATGTGGCAAGAGTTTTAAATGTTTCAACCTGACCTGCTTCAGTTCTATTTTTTCAAACCATTATTTTTTGGAATGCAGAGATGTTATCATTAGCAGTGAATAGTGCCGTGTTTTTACCTTGAAAAGATTATTTCAGAATGTTCAGTTTTACAAATACATTGGAATGGTATGCCCTGTACATTGGTATCACAAGAAATAAAACCAACATATTTCTGCATTTTGTCTAACGTTGCTTGACTAGTTGTTTTTCTTCTGACCTCAATAACCTTTGGACTTTAGTATGTAATTCAAATTCATGTTACCAGTGCTTTTCCAAGACACGCCAACTGTATACAATTGCAAACAATCATTCTCCATCTCATGTGAAAAGTTACCTGAAAAGCTTGTATTTAAGGTTTAAGATTTCAAATAATTGGCATTATGCACCACTGAATTTTATATTCTTAGTTCTGTAGGCATGTTTTCAACAGTCGATCATTCCCTTTGAATTAGATATTGATTCCCTGCACAAAACAATTGGGCAACAAACATAATTCTCTGCAATCAAGTCAGAAAGGGGAGGTGCTACTCTACCACAAATATCACAACACAAAACAATCTCAAATAATTATTAACTAGACACATTTAATCATTATTACACAGACACTATCCAATAATAAACTATCATTTAGACATATAAACATTTATAAATGTACATTACAATATATTACATTTATTATTGTACAACGCGATGTTATTAATGTACAATACAATATATTACAATGTTAAGATTAATTGTATATTTTTAAACCATTGTCAAACATGACACTTCAAACTGTCAAACGTGAAAATTCCTATCTTTACTATCTAGTGTCAGAACATCTTCTATATACCCCTGAAGAAGCCTAGAGGCGAAATGTTTTGTGATACTAAAAGTTATATACCCTTTTTTTTTTTATCACATAGACATTTGTATAGAATTAGGGGCCATATTCTATGATGTATCTAAGGATGTATTTATTAGGTGTTGGACCTAATCGATATTATGTAAACTTTGATATAGTTTATGCCAATTATTTACAATACAAACACTATCTTGCCAAAAACACCCTGTTTCTCTTTTCTCATTTTTGTATACTATTTATTCAAAGATCTATGCTTCAGTAGCTGTTTTTCGATTGTCATAGGTCAAAACATTTTCAGACATTTCACAGGTATTGCATGGAATCTAACAACACAGCTAAGACCTCTAACATCAATGTTCTTCTCTAATCTGCAAAGCTAAATAAGTAAAGCATTTAAATCTAAGGTGTTTAAAATGTTATCTGCACAAAGCAAAGTATTTTCTTAATAATATCATTGGATAAAACACCTTTACAACGTTTTTTGCTTGTTTAAACTTTAACATAGTGTAATAAAGATCATCATCCCAAGGCTTTAATAAAATGTCAGTGGTTCTGTTGGGTTCTTTTTGACTGGCAATGTGGTAGTGCAGGTTAAATGAAGCTTGTATTTTTTATTGGTTGTCATTCTTGCAGCCTTTTAGAAATAACACATTTTACCCATTCTAAAAAAAAAAGAAAATCCTGTTATCTCTTAGAGAGAAAGTTCAAAAGGTTATTGAATAAATGTTTTTTCATATATTAAGCTGACTGCAGTTTGGTTTATCTCTCTGCCACAAACATAAAAACTATAACTCATCATCATATAAATACATTAGTAAATACTTTAGTTTTTTTTTTTTAGTATTTTATTATTGTTTGTGTTTGAAAGGCTTCTGCAGTATCATTCATTGGCATTCATAGCAGGCTTGATAGCAGGCAATGTTCATTAACAATTGCATTGAATGACATTTTCCAAATAGAAGATTGGTTCACTATCCATAAACAAGTCCTATAGATGTTAATTAATATCAACATTGCCTTCTTGTTGCTATCCAAAGCCACTGTAACTGCACCTATGATTTATCTTTAACAGTAGCCTGAATGGATTGAAATGAAAGCTTCTGTAGTTTAGTGTGCTGTATTATCTCCAAAAACTAGCAATATTCATATTGAAGCTTAGATGCTGTTGCTCAGCTTCACTGCAAATATCATACATGACATGGAGCTAATACTTATCATGGATTTACATAGTGATGCTGCAATTTGTACATTCCCCATTTGGCTTTGTATCCTGATTAGCAATTATAATAAACCATTTCTTTCAATGTAGAAATAATGCTGATTTGGCTAATGGACACATTACACAGCGTCTTTGTTCTTTCACCTTAAATTTTATAGGAGATGATTAAATGATTAAGATCATCAATTTATTCTCTTTGTTAAGCATTATTTGTTTTTTCAAAGTCTTTTATCTTTAAGACAGTTTTTTCGACTCCTAACAGTTCCAGCAGAGTCCATTTGAAGGACAGTCTTCAAATTAAATTATTGATGCATTTAATCAGGATAATGTGTTTGAGCTAGGAAGAAACTGATACTTTTACACTAGAAAGCGTCCAGAACTTACTGATGGCTCCAAAATGCCCTGCCCTTTCTTGCCAAAGTTACCCATAAAAAAAATACAACACAGACAAAATCATATTATTTGATTGATTTAATGTGAAATTTGATTCATGGTCCTCAATTTGAAAATTATGATATTCCCACAAAAGCTTTAGCATTTGTAAGTAATTTTAATATGTAATTAAATTTACACCACTTGAGCAATTTCAGGCTTTAATGTAATAAAATTGTTTGCTTTCATTAAATAATTGATTCCATTTGCCAGTATAACTTACAATTCTTTAGACTGCAGCTGTATATAACAATTACTCTAGATTTGCCAATGAATAAGTCACCACTGAGTCTGAAAGTATGTAATTATAATTAATAATAAGTTGGAAAAAAAACAATGCTGTCATTTTATTCTGCTCTGTTATCAGAGGCTGCAAGACCAACACTTTCTTAAAAAATCCATAGATGTGAACTAAGTTTGGTAATATATTTCTTCATACTTTCTAGGATTAGTAGCTGGGAAGAAGGGACACAATTTTTTTAGATATGAAAACACTACATGGCTATAATTTGAAAAGCAATAGTTTTGCCTTTTTCTAAATAAAAATGTAAGAACAGCAATTAAAAAAATAGGAATTTGTTAAGTAAAAATTGTTCAGAGAAATATCTGTGGGACTATTTGAATGCAGAGATTTGCATTTCAGAGAGCAGCATATTAAGTCTGCTCTTAGTGGTCATGTTATGTCTCAATATGAATAGATAAATGACAATTAGTACCCATATGTATATACAGCAGGAAGTAAAAATTCAGTTGCCTTGCTGAATAAAAAGTAGTCTTTTAATTATTTTCTAAATGTTATTTTATATCTAGACTAGACAATGCTAGAGCAGTAGTGCTAATAGTTGTTGGTTACACATGACTAGCCATGTTTTGAAAACAACAAATGTTAATTTGCTTCTAGCTGTATTCTATAACCTTTTTTAAAATGAAAACTTTACAAACCAGGGAATTAGTCCTAATTAAAAGTGTATTGGGAATAGTAGACTTCATGGGATCATTGTACTTTTAAGAATGTCATCCCAAAATTTTGGATGTCCAATACCATCGTCGTACATGTAATCCAACAGGTCAACAGAACATCTATACCATCAGGAAAAAATATATAGTTATTTTCCAGTGCTTTTTTATTTAGTTTTTTAAAATCAGTATTAAATATTGTGTTTTAGGTGCACATCTATACAGTGGTAATTGGCACTGACATAGCTATGTCTATATTTTGACTTTTAGACTTGCCAGCTCTTTTGTTACATAGCGCCAGCCTGAAAATTAGTCCTTGCAGTGAAGAAGGCTTGGCAAATTAGGTTCAGCTGTGGACACTTTTCATGGATAATATAAGTGTACCTAATTACATAGTTAGTCAGATTGAAAAATAAGCATATTGTCATCTTATTAAACCATTAGAAAAAGATAAAAAAATATACATATTGTAAGGCCTGGATCTATGTCAGTATTCCCCAAACAGCAATCCCCCAATCTATACTGCAGTCTTTGCCTATAGCACCCCTCACTCAGCCTCTGGAGACTGGTTGTGCCACCCAGCACTTGGTTGCCCCCAGGACTTGGTGCGCAAAGAATGGTGTTTGGAGACCTGGCACCCACTAAATACAGAGCCACTCATGCAGAGTAAAAGACAGGAATCCAAAAACTAGCCAAGGTCAAAAACACAGGAAATCAGTCCATCTAGCGCAGTACAAAGGGTGAGGCAAAAACTGAGTTGGGGTCACAAGCAGAGGTCGGTCCAGGCAGAGTTCAAAATGGGTATTTAGAAAACAAGCGTAGGTCACTCCAACATAGGTAAGCCCAGCAGATGCTATAACAGTTACCTCAGGCTGGAGCAGAGAGGCTTAATGCCCCAGCAGCCAATGACAGCCTGGGATTAACAGGAACTACTCAGCAATCAGCTGCACATAACTCAAGTCACTTCAGCTGTGCAGCCTCAGTGCAGAGGACGCTGAGGGAAACCTCAGCCACAGGGATGCTGCAACCTACAGGGTACTGGTCCTGCAACCCCAGTGCTACTGCGAGGGCAGCCACCGGAGGGAATAGGCTGCGCGTGCCCTTTTGCAGAGGTATCGCCTGGGTACATATATTAGAAAACCGGCATTCTAGGTTTATTTAGAGGTAGTAATTATGAGTATTTCCTGATTTAGAGAATAATCCCTTAAAGAGCATTTTTCTGTTTGCTCCAAAAAGGATGCTGGATCTACAAATTAAGCAAATGAAAGGGTCACTCAGATGTGATCAAATGTTGACCTGGGTGATTCAGCAAACCTGGAATGTACTTAGTCTTTAGGGTCTGTGTCTTCATAAGAAAGGGCAGAACTTGTAGTCATAGGAAGTAGGCGGGGTGCAATTGCAGGACCCCAGTCTGTTTTTTGTTTTGTTTTTGCGACTGCTTGGATAGATTGATGCACAAATATCACAGTCAATCATTAGTCACAGCTAAAGTGGTTAAGGGTTACAGAAATTCTATTTTTTTTACTATTATTGTACTTTTTTTTTTGTTTTAACCTTTTTAATAAACTTTTCAAGTTACACGTTAAAGTTGTTTATTACAAAAACCACTGAAAATGAATAACAGAAGAGAAAAGGGTAGAACAACCATTAACATATATATTACAAAAAATTGGCTGCATCCCTAAAATAAAGGCATTTTTAATAGTATTATTCCAGCACCAAATTTCACAGGAAGTAGGGGAAAGTGCTAGAAGGTTCTATATTTCAGAAGCATAGCTTGAGTGTCAGGTCTGTAATACACAGAAATTAAAATGGCCTTCCAGAGTGGAACCAAGTCCTTTCTGCTACAAAACAGAGTTTTCTTAACCAAATCCCAACAGTAAAATGGTCATGCCAACTTAATAGTTTATTAGTGTATCTGGGCAGCAGCCTACAAAGGTCCAGAACTAAACTGGTCCACAGAGGGGGAAGTTAAGTAAGAATGTGATCAAGGGTTAACATAATGGAAAAGGGGGTTGAGATGAAGTTGAAGGAATATGGAAAAACAGGAGGGGTGACCATAATGAGTGAGACTCTGTCTCACTCACATATCCACCACCAGCATGAATATAAATTATGGTACAAAAGCAGGGAATTTGCCTGGTTACCATACTCCACTACTAAATGTTCCATATGTTGGATGTATTCAAACTCCACTAGCCATTCCCAAAGAAACTTTTCCAAAATCTTTAGTTGTTTTTTAAATGAATATTAAATATTAAGTTTTAGGTGCTCATCTATACAGTGGCATTTGGCACTGACATAGGTTTGTCTATATTTTTGTTAAAATTATCAGTCATTTGGTCCTTTGGGTTCGGCTAGGGTTAATTTTGTCAACAAAACCATGTTATCACCATGTCAACACCGACACATAAGGGTCTATTTTAAAATATTTTTCAAAACGTATACACCCAAGATTCACCCAACTTTTTGCCAAAATCATCATTACTAAAGAGCATCTGTAAAAGCTAATTTATATATTTTCTAATTGAATTCAATGTGAAAAATGTGTATAATTTGGTGAAAAGTTTGGGGAATCCTGGGCCAAACATTTAAGAACAGACTCTGTAGTGTTATGAGACACATAGTGAAATAATGGCTTTGTTATCGAACTATTATTATCATTATTGTTATCATAAATAAGACAATATCATAAAACTTTGCCTTTTTTGCACAGGGAATAAAAGGAGAAATGACTGGATGAATAACAACCTTGTTTACTATAAATGACAATGGAGGTTGGAGATCAGTGCCCCACACAGGAATAGCTGTTTCTGCCACTAAACTAAAAAAAGAATTGCTATTGTATTAGTATTATCATTTTTCAAAACAATACATTTAATTATATTTTATTGGGTACTAATTTTAAAAACTGTTTAAATTTGTTTAAAAAGTAGTGTTATCCTGAGCAGGAGACTTTGGCCCTGATTCATCAATGAAATTTGCGCTCGCTGGAAGCGCGAACGTACGCGCGACCAGCGAGCGCGGCTTTCCGCGGTCCGGAGTCGAGTGCGCTCGTACACTCGCCTCCTCACTGCCAGCCGGATTCCTGCCTTGATAATAATGAGCAATAGGGGTCGCGAATCTACCAATTAAGGCGATTAGATTTCAGCTGCGCAATTAAGGAGGATCTGTTAAGCTCAATGGTGAGATCATAGCAATTAATTACCGCACACCTGCTCTCTGTTCTGTGCTTATTTACAGTCCTTTACAGGTCAGTTAGAATCTTTAACCACCTTGCCATTAAGCCCGACCTTCGTTCGGGCACAAAAAAATTGCAAGGATGGTTAACTCCGAGATTTTTCCCATCCATACTTACCTGGTCCCCCTGTGCTCATCCAGCGTCGTTTTCGTATTCCAGCGTCGTCCTCCATCCAGCGTCGTCCGTCGATCTCCCTCTCCAGCGTCGGGTGCCAGCGGGACCGGTAAGATGCCACACAAGATGCCGGCCGGCTTCTTACCTGGTCCCGCTGATCGTCCGACGTCCTTCTCGTTCCAGCGCCGGGTGCCTTCTGAAACGAGAAGCCGTCCGGCGGAGAAAAAAAACGGACAGCTCCTCCCTGCGTGCGTGATGACGTCGGCGCGTGTGCGGGAAATTCAAATAGAAACTCATTCATTCATTTTGTATTGGATTCAATACAGAAAGAATGATTTTTTAGGGGAACAGTGACTTTTAATGCAAGCTCGCCAGTGTAAAGCTGCCGGAGATGCGCGGCTCCGGCCGCAAGCTTTTTCAGTTGCTGAATTGCGCGACGGCGTACGATTTCGGATCGTGAATACGAAAGCGCGAGCGAGCGTCCAATTCTGCTTGATGAATTAGGGCTTTTATATAGGCCAGCACACGCTGAGAAATCCTTAGGTCATTTAGCAAGCTGTTGGGTTTAATAATTCCAAATTCCAAATCTAATATGATAACGCAGACACAGGTAAGGAGAAAATCTTATTAAACATTAGGAATTGAAATGTATGTTTTACTTGATGTTCTTCAATAATTAGGGTAGTACAGATAATCAACTGAATCAGTGAACAGTACTTGAGTAGATAGATTCCTGCATTAACAAATTCTCTTCACTGACAAACACACTTCATTGCTCTGCAATTCAAATTTGCTTGGATATGCCCCTGTGAATATGTTTGGTTTCATTTTCAAATGTCAAACTAATAATTACTTTTTGAAAAAAAAGTTTTTTTTCTCTCTCTAGGATAATTAAAATTCTTATATCGCTGCTCAGTATTCTTAAAAACCAATGTGCATTATGGTTGCCTGACTTGAATTAAGACAGAGAAGATGGTACTGGGTCTATGGGGATATCTGACATAACCTTAAATCCAGGAAGAAGTAAAGCTGATTGATGGGATTGATTTGCACATCTTCAGTGTTGAAGTATACTGTTATTGAATTCAGTGAAGCATCACTGCTGTGATACTGTATTCTGGCTACTTCACAATTTCCAGAAACCCTAAGGCAATATTAATACCACATTCATTTTATGTATATTGCTCTAACATGCATCACTTGCTTTGATAGCATTTGAGACATGTGTATGTTTGTAAGCAAGATAGCTAGCTTAGAGCAAAGAACTTCATTTCTTATGTTTCACCAGGCAAGCAAGGTTGAATACAGTAATATAAATTGTGGTTCAATTTCATAAATGTATTTTATCAATATCACAACTTACATTTAGGCAATTCAGCAATTAAGGTAAAATACAGTAATATGCAATGTGGTTTAATTTATCAAATGCATTCTATAAATATCTCAGTAATTTATATTTAGTTTACATGGCTCTTTGTATTTTTGTTGGAGTAATGATAATTGTCAAGGGTGGAAACATTTTAGTCCTATAACACTGAACCAACTAGAAGCCATCTCCATATAATGTGTCAGTTTCAGATAGACTGACCCTTTAAAATGTGTTCAAGTACTGCTTTTCTCTAGCAAGTATTTCTTTCTACATTTTTATTCAGGTTAACATTTAACATATCACTTTGGCTATTATGCATTTATTATCTCTTAAGGCCAACATGTATGAAAATTATGTTTATTCATAATGTTTACACAGAGAATCCATGTAACCTGTAGTATATAAACTATATATTACATAGCATAAATATTCACAATTTTATGTATTATTATTATTTCAAATTAATAAAAAACAGCAGCTTACAAAACAGTGCTTACTTTCATCAGCAGTAGACAGAATAAACCATTACCGTGCTCCTTGTAGAGATCCATGCTAACTACTGGTATCCATTGAAGGCCAGATTCCTTTCATTGCATTTTCATGTCAAGCTTGGTCACAGACTGTCACACAGCAACAATCACCAGAAGCTCATAAGATTTCTGTTTTAACTTTCAGCTTTAATTAGGTTGATACTACATAGGCACATCCAACTGAGTAGAACTAAATCTAGGAACAAAAATAGCCAAAACAGCCAAACTGCTCTCCATTACCTCCTCCCTTTGACTTAACATAAATTGAACATAATTGACCCCACACACATCGCCGGACCTGGTATTTTCAAAACTCTGCAACCTCACCCACCTTGACAACCATTGCCCCATTCTGACCACAATCTCCTCACCTTCATCTAATTCTTGCCCCACTTTGCCACTTCTCAGACCTGGTCAATGACAGAGAGATAACCTCGACTACAACCTTCTCTCAAATATTCTTTCTTAGGCTCTGGATAAAGTTGCCCATGCCACATTCCGCTACCCCCTATCCTGCTAACATCCGACCTTGGCACAACAAGCACACCAATAATCTACAGAAGACTGCTCATGCATCTGAGCGCAGTTTCAGGAAATCTGGCCCCAGTGCTGACTTCATGGACTACAAAGTCAGACTAGAACATTTTAACACTGCACTCAATAGTGGCTAAGCAAAATTATATCTCTTGCTGTCAAATCCTCCCAATCTTCCAACCCATGCAGTCTCTTCTCAACAACTGACTCCTTCCTAGGCCCCACACCGACATGATGTCTCTGCTCACTGTAACACTCAATTGATATCCATCCCTTCCACCTCTAAGTCATCACTAACCTCTCTTAGCCCTGTTACTTTGGATGATGTCACCTCTTGTCTCTCATCGTCTCCATCTACTACTTGTACGCTTGCCCCATTCCCACCAATCTACATTGTGCATACTGCTCCATCCTGGGCCCACCACTAACTAATCAACCTTTCCCTTTCTACTGGTATCTACCCCTCCACTTTCAAACATGCCATTATTCTCCCTACAGTACTTTTAAAGAGGGTGAGTGTCCCCATATTGTTGAGAGCCAAGCCCCTTGGGTTAGAATATTAACAGAAAGGAGAGAACAGCAGGGAATTTAATAAGGCTCAACATTTATATTAGATTGTACAAGGTATATACAATAGTAGAACAAAGATGAATTATTTAAATATAGACAGAGACCATGTGCATAACCCTCGATAATTTAGAGGGTAACAAGGCCTATACTATACAAAATTTAACTGACTAAATCTTAAAGAGTGTTAGGATATATTGGCTGAACTGGATTCCAAGCCCCAACACATTTCGCCAGTTTAGACTTCCTCAGGGGATTAATGGGAAACCAGTGACAATACTAACAAAAGCAAAAAACATACAGAAACAGTAATTATAAATTTGTCAATTAAACATCCAGGTTTAAAAAGTAAACTCACATATATCAACATTTCTAGTCATAAGAGGCTAATATCAGTAATCATTATTCATATGTAAATATAAAGTATAACCAATGCATATTAAGTATGTGTATAAACAAATAGGTGTCAATGCAATGCATCAATTAATGAGTATATAGAAAGATAGGTATTTATGTACGTACCCATTTAGTTGTAAAGGATGAGTTGCCGATGATAAAGCAGTTGAAAGAAGAAAGAAACAGTGTGTATTTACAGTGAAGAGCCTATAAATGTCCAAAAGAAATGGGTAAGTATGTGCATATATTATATATACATGAATTTTATGTAGTGGGAAAGCAAATTTTATGGGAATCAAAATTTAAACATAGGAGTAATACATGTTGCCTAATTTTTAGGTAATCACTTGGCAGATGAGTAATTGTTTACCCCAGGAAAAAGTAAAAGAATTGGCTGACCAACAGCTACAAATTCAGGTCTCATAGAAGACATGGCACTCCCAAGCTTCGCTCTGCAGAGTGCTGTCCGGGGTGCTGAAATGGACAGAGCCCTGATATGGAGGAGACATGAGGCATGTTCTGATATATCCTCCAGATCCTTTGTATACTTTGCAAAAATTTCAACAACTTCACCTCCCACACCAGTAATCCTCCTATGGACAAGAGCATGTTTTACCTTTTTAAATAAGTTTTTTTTTATTTTCTCTGAAATCTTTAGACAAATAAGTAACATAAAAATGCACTTTATAGATGTTTACTTGTTTTTAATAAAATACAAAGAATAAATCTGTTTCTGATTTTTTAATTTGCCCTGTTTATATTGACAAAAATATGATTCTGTTGAAAAACATGCTGAAATTTTTTACTAATAGGTTGCCCCTTTGATTTACATATGAATGAAATCAGAATCAGAATGTAAAAACAGTAATGTTTTTTCATAGATAAGGTTCTTAACATAGGACACCATTCACAAGTTTCATATTACAAATCATACTCTTTCTGTAGTGCAGAGTCCTTATTGTCATTTTGATAGGTGGGGCATGCCAATAAAAGGGTAGGGGAATTGGCGAAAAGGTACAGGGTATTTGGTATATGTTCTATAAGTTGAAATATATATTACTATATAGTGTTATATAGTGTTACAGAATAGTGCAGTTTTCAGAGCATGCATGTTATTCAGAGAGACAGTGTAAGGAACTTACCCGCCCTGCGAGCCTGCGGTGTCCCTGGGGTTCCCAGCCACAGAGGGAGACCCCTCAGTAGCAAGCAGCATAACCAAGGCTGCTCCTCTGCTCACAGCTTGTCTGTCTCTGCAGGCGGAGGGATCCGCCCTG
>NC_092861.1:107267015-107273036 GCF_032062135.1 Pyxicephalus adspersus
TTAACCCTTGCTGTGCTGTACCATTCTGAATAAACCTTATTCAAGGATATCTGGAGTCGGTAGTGGTTTGTGTGCCCAGGCGCATTACAGACAGCATATGTATTGTGACATCATATATCATAAATGTGTGATGGATTTATTATCTTTCCTTTTATTTGGGCTAAAGTACAAAAATGTAGTGGCATCACTCATTTATATGGTTAACATAGCAGGCAGAAGCTTTAGACGCACAGGCAGTTTTGTCCTTGTTATATTATATAGATCAGTCCTGGGGATAGTATTGTCCTGTAGCTGCTCCCTCTAGTTTTGTGCCTGGGGGGTTGGAAGAAAAAGGAAGGACCACATGCAATCTACAGTTATATAGCACAATATAGAGCAGTAAACCACTACCTACAAAAACTGGTTGTTACTTCTCCGTTCACCGGTTAAAAATAGAAAAATGGTTGCTTGGAACTCAGCCTTTTGGAATGAGGGGGTTTCCCCCATTATTGGCCATTCTAACCCTCCAGACCACAGATTAGGCATAGCCTCATATGTTCTCTAAAAGTCAGTCTATTAAAATTCAACCTTAAATGCATCAGAACCCCCCCCCCCCAACAACACAAATAGAACTGTTGTAACATTTCTAAAACAGCTATATGACATGTTTTAACTAGAAAATTCAAAATTCAGAGTGGAATCTTAAAACTAAAGAGGATGGTTCTATTTATCATTTGTAAACTGCAGTACTTTGTATAAACTGGTATTAGCAACATCAGTTGTTTTAAAATCAGGCAACATTCACTGCTACATTTACTTTATTTCATTTTATTTATTTTTTATCTTTTTGAGAGAACAACAGGTTTTCACGTTGTGCTTGAAAGTGTTGAGTTGACAGGCATTATTATTTAAAATGAAAAACATCTGTGCTTTCCATTATTATGTAAATAATAGGCCTTTTTCACATTTCAGAACCTTACATGTATGCAATTATATATATTTTTTTTTACATAATGAGTAGTTTATCATTATTTGTGATACTTTTAAAGGTTTGAAATGGCAAACTGTCTACTGTTTCTGCTATCTATAAAATAAACACGCTTTTTATTTGTTATTCATAGGCACAAGTAGCTTTTTCTTTCAGAAGTGCAGCCTCTAGGACATTGGTTATTATCGGTATGACAATTTAGAGTAACATACAATAGGTATATATCTATTCCTCTCCATTTTATGGTTCTTTTACCTTTCCTGTATTCATATTCTATTTTTAAGGTTTTGTGCTTAAAAAAGTGTAATAAAATAAACACATAGCCAAGGTTGCCAACATGATTTGTATTTTTTTTATGGACAAAAGGCCGCAAATTTATGGCACCCAAACCTTTTTAGGGCTTAAGGGAGAGTCATCAGTGTGCCTTGTAGGAATACATTAAAACTGCACACTACATCCCGCCAGTAATACTACATCACCAAGGGTATTAAAAAAACAAGGAACCATAATCTTTCAGGTTGTACTAACAAGTAAATTCATATATCCTGCTCAGTAGTAGGTAATCAGATGATTTGGATTCCTGCAATCTGGGGGTATTCTAATTACAAGTGGAGGGCGCAGTATCCTTTTTATTCACCCCCTTAAGATTTAGGATGCAAAAGTATTGTTATAGTATTCCTGATCTGGGCACCCAGCATTATTACCTTTGGAACTCAAAGCCCAGTTGCTTGCAATCTTAAGAGTGAGTTCCCCTATTATTCTGGAGTTCTTTGTTATCTGATTATCTCATATTTCATGCAGGATTTATCTTTTTATCACCTTAACTGTACCTGCAAATGTCTCAGTCACATTTGAAGTAATGTACGAGGGGGCGCTGAGAAGTGCCTGGCTTTACCCAGAAAGAAGAGAGCCAGAGTTATGAAATAACACATTTATTCATCAAATCCCCCCCTGAGACTGATGCATTTGGTACAGCGTAGTTGCAGATTTTCCAGACCATTCGAATAAAAGTCCTTTGGTTGGGCCGCAAACCAGCTCTCAGCAGCATCTTTGACGTCAGAAATGTCCTCAAAACGTTGCCCCTTCAGGTGTCTCTTTGAATTCAGGAACAGATAATAGTCCGAAGAGGCCAGGTCAGGAGAGTAGGGGAGATGGTTGACCTATTGGAAACCCAGGGTGTTCAATTTGGCAGCCACAAAAAAAGGATCCCTTTGGTCAACTTTCCACAGCGTTTCGTCTTAATTGCCTCCTTCAGCTGGTCCACTATAGATTCATAAAATATATTGATTATCAAAAAAGCTGTTACACTTACATGATCCTATAGAGTGGTATACTATGCCTATTGTAAAAGGTCAGGAAGGTATAGTGCCTCCAGAAGATGTTTAAAGTGAAGTAACATTGATCTCTCCCCTGTAACCGGAGCAATGCTGTAGCAGGTTTGCTAAAATACTAATATGACAGATTAGGAATCTAGAAACAAATACATAGTGTAAGTGTGTATTCAAAGAAGTACTATGGGAATATCCAGAAATAGTGTCCTCAAAACTGAACCTTTTATGTTAGCTTAGATGATGTATTAAAGGTATTAAAGGTATTAAATGAGGTATTAAACAGTCCATCAGTCCCGAGTGATTTGCTTGTGTGCAGAGGAGCAGGGAGATAAAGAGGACACCTCTCTTTTATAGGACAGCGTTCCCAGGACCTCCCCCCGCTCAACGTGCATGCAGTCTGCGTCTGGGGATAACCTAGAGGCCGGCTGGATGACGTAGGGCCGGGGGGGCAGCGCTCATTACTTTGTCCGCCCAGCATACATCATCCAGTGCAGAGGAGGAGGGCAGACCCACCCACGTCCCGGCTGAGTGCTGCGACCGCAAGTCGGGCGGGGGGAACCCCCCCAACTCTGGGGACAAGATGGCAGTAAATATAAGGAGAATAATAAACCGTTTCAATGTACAATGCATACTTTATATACTTTGGACATTAGGATGTCCCAGATCATAATAGTAAAACTATTTTTTTGAACAAGAAATAAGGACAAATAATGCCACAGGTACAGTACATTCAAGCCACAATATATATCATACAATAATAATAAACAAAGTATTGATAGTATATCCCTATATCTATTTATATTTAGTATTTTAGTACAGTAGTGTATAGTAGAAAAAATATGTATAAACATGTTACAAGGTCTATCGAATGAATATATGTATTTGTTGATATATATAGTTATTAGTATGATTTTTGAGAATGATCAGGAAAGATCTCAGGGTTGGCTTCTTGTAGATAACATGTATGTTTATAATGAGTTGTAATGTTACAAAAAAGGTTTAAAGCTGAAGGCATCATTTAAACTGGGAAAATAGTTGACCTTTAACAGGAATATCTATTTAGTTTACGTCATCAGTTTGGAAAAAGGATGCTACTGACTGTAAACCCAAAGAGTGGGGTATACTGGTTATAAATGTATTGGGGGGAATTGTCATGTCCTATAAGGTTTGAAGTAATTGGTGAGTATCCCTAGGATATGATGGCAGTTGGATAATAAAAGGTCTAAGATAAGTATCAATAAGCTCGCTGGCTCTGGAAGATATGGAGTCAATGCCTGCCACAATGGGACGTCCTGGTGGTTTGGTTAAATTCTTATGTACTTTAGGAAGGCTGTAGAAAGTGGGTAAAATTGGGTGTTCAATCCACAAAAATTCTTTGGTCGGTGTGTCCATAGTACCTGATGTATGCGCTTTGTGATGATAGAGTAATATTCATCTTAGTATAGGTCTATATCTGATTTCTTGATGGTATGATACCATTCTTTATTATCCAAAATGTCTAGACACATACAAACATATTGGTGATTGTCCAAGTTTTGTATTGTGTAAGTTTCTAAGTGCTTGTTGTTGCTGTTTAGAATTGTTAGGTGATGAGTATGGAGATCTGGGGTCAAGTTCCAGGATTTCCTTCATCATAATGTTGACGAGTGTTTGTATATGAGTATTATACATTAAGGGAGGAAAGAAGGTTGATTTGTTACGTTTGATGGGTATAATAGGAGCTTCTGGGGTTTCAGTTGGTGTGAGGATTGGAGTAGAGAGGTCCAGTTCCGGATTGCTTTCTAAGTAAAGTTCATGTAACGCTTTCAAGGTTCTAAAATCATGGATTTTAAAGTCTTTAATTTGGGTTAGCTCAAGAGGAGCATTTGGTTTTAAAGGTTTACTATACATAGGTTTTAAGGTAAGGTTCCTGGCGAATAAGTGTATGTCTTTGATTTGTTCAAATATATTCAATTTTCTTGAAGGGCAAAAGGATAGGCCATGTTGCAGAACCTCTTTTTCTATGGGGGTTAGGTTGTAGGAAGATAAATTGACAATCTCTAGGTCTGATTTTGTGGCGGAAGTTTCACTTTACAAAACTGATTTGAAGAAAAACCCTTAAAAACCTTAAAGCTGAATTCAACTGATACTCATAGTAAAGAAACAGTTCTGCTTATTCTACTCTAACTAGCATAGCCTGACAACATGATTTGACTTTTATACAAACAAGATGCGTGTTAAAAGATGAAATATAGAAGATGCTTGTGTAACCTGCTGCCATTGCCCAGGGCAAAATCTGGCTAGTTCTTTACAACACTGACAATCTCCTCTCTGCAGTGATTTATTTGCCTTTTCTAGATCCTCCTCCAGTCCTTTCTAGAGCATTCTTTGCACACCAAGCTGTCCTGCCCTTCACTGCAGTGACAGTTCAACATTCCAGGATTTTGAATAGTAGATCTATTCCACAAAAACAAAAGCTGGTAGTGTTTTCTTGTAGTGCAGGAAGCAAACAAAAAAATGAAAAAATGTTTAGTCTAGTTGTAAGGAGATTCCCAAACTGTAAGAGGCATATTGAAGCCCATTACAATCCTAATATAAACTTAATCCTTTTTTATTTTTGTGTTTTCTCAAAAACTTTGTGGCTAAGGCAAACAGAACTGGTTAATCTTACTCATCACTAGGCCCACACTACACCTAAACACTGGCTTCCCACTCCTAGTTTATATACACTGATTAACAATAAGGATCCTAGTTTTATTCAAAAGCAAAGGCAGAAAATGATCATAAGAGGGGATGTCTAGTGTATTATATCCCTCACATTTTTATAGCACTAATAAGTGTAGATTATTATACCTTTTTATTATATAAGCTAACAGAAAAATATATTACTTTCCTATTAGGCGTGAGATGACATGGCTTTAATTCCCTGTGCTTTTCAATTATAAAAACAAATGTAAATGCCATTGTCCTACTGCTATCTGGAAGGCAAGTTCCCTGAGTAAATATGTAAGAAACTCAATTACTAGTTCACTAGGCTGTGTAGAATACAAATGTGGATCACATTTCAACATCTGTTATGCCATATTTAGAAGGATGAATATGATGGTATTAATACAATCATGGCATAACTTATGTCATGGGGATATACATTTTATTCGTTTTCAGAGGTCTGGTGGTGTCTGTTCGGCTTGTAAGTAGTAGCAGTAGTTTATGTGCATGCAAAAGTAAAGTTCTTCTCACTCAAATTGTTCTATAAAAACCAACAAGTCTATCCCTTGTAGGGGGTACAACCAACATAACATAAAATATAGAAAAATATATATCCAACCTAGTGAAGATACTATGTGTAGTAAAACTGGAGGGGACAGGAATTCCACTAGATAGGTTTGGGAGATTACAAGCTACAAGTAAGTTCTACAGCAAGTATGTGCCTGTATTTCATACTGGCTTTGCTTCTTAAGGCATGTAGGGGAGCTTCTTATTATCTCTACTCAAAGGTATAATTGTAAACCCAGGGTAGAATACCCAATAAAATAGCATATAGTAATTTTCATTTTCCTCACTGGTGTGAGGCATTGAGGCTGATTCATCAAGCAAAATCGGAAGCTCGCTCGCGTATTCGTATTCGCGATCCGAAATCGTACGCCGTCGCGCAATTCAGCAACTGAAAGAGCTCGCGGCCGGAGCCGCGCATCTCCAGCAGCTTTACACTGGCGAGCTTGCATTAAAAGTCACTGTTCCCCT
>NC_092861.1:107275068-107311498 GCF_032062135.1 Pyxicephalus adspersus
TAATTGCTATGATCTCACGATTGACATCTTAACAGATCCTCCTTAATCGCGCAGCTGAAATCTAATCACAATAATTGGCGGATGCGCGACCCCTATTGCCCATTTTGTTATGAAGGCAAGCAGTGAGCTGCGAATGAACGAGCGGATAACTCCAGCCCGCGGTAAAGCGGCTCGATATAACGGCGCGAAAGTACGCGCGACCAGCGAGCGCGGATTTTATTGATAAATTAGGCCCATTGTGTTTAAAACCAAAAACGCATTTTTCTAAATTTGAAAAAAATGGTGTCTAGTTATGTCTTGATGTCTGTGTCGCTTTGGAAAATTGACTTTTTAAGTTAGACACAAAACAAAAAGTGAAGGGGAATTTACTTGTTTTTACACTTGCAACAGGTGTCCCTGTGAGAAAACTTACTCTCACCTCTTGTTCTAGTGACTAACCTAAAATGTTGGTTTTTTTTTTCCTCTAGTTTTCTATTTTGGAAAATCTTTTCACATGTGACACAGAGAAAAATAAAAACTTCACAGATATTTTAACTCTTCCCTACACTTAAAAACATAATACATTTACATACATTTTAAATGTATCTCTTGCTAAACCCGAAAATAAAATTATCCAGAACACCTATTTAAAATGCATAAACAATATGATGAACATCCATGAGCAAAAGTGCCATATAGCACAAATGTCCATGCATGCATCGATATTTCACATTAACTAATGTCAGAGACAGAAACACTTTGCCAGGAACACGTGTTAAGTGTGATAAAACCAAGCAGAATTATGAAACAGCATGATGTCCACTTGAAATTCCATTTTTAGAAATGAATTTCCCTACAGATGTCCCATTGTGCCTTCGACATCTTAAAGAGCAGCATGTGGTAAAAGTGTTAGAGTAGATAAAACCTTTGGGAACTAAAATGCCTTCAGTATGTCACACATAGCCTGAACACAAGCCGCTGACATACTTAACACATTTTTGTTTCGATTTTTGAATCTACAGTTATAGTACTTGATTAAAATGATAATAAATACCAATAAGGTAATTTAAACGTAAAATAACATTTAATGTACATCTAAATCCTAAGTGTATGACTTTCAGGTGGCTGAGGCCCTAGACCCTCTGACAATTTTCATGTTTTTTTTTTCATTTTTTCCCCTTTACAGCGATTTGCAGGCTACATGCATCAGTCTTGCAGTGGTCTTCAAGATAAGGACAACAGTAGGCCATGCCATCCGTATCATTACAGGTGATTTTAGAATATTTTTCAAGGGTATAGGAGCATGTAAAGAATCTTTTTTGATCTTCACTGTTTAGCTAAGTATATAGGCACCTTAATATAATATGTAGAGCTTACCCGTGTAGGGGCATAAGAAACTCACAAAGGCTCATACATCTTCCTTTTAGGGTTTATCGTAACTCAATGCATATGGAGGGAGGGTTGGGACAGCAGAGTATCAAACATAGCAGTCTATCACAGTCACAATAGTAGCTGACCTTTAGTTTCCTTGCATAAGAGAAGTCTCCTCAACAATTTAAGCACCAAAGGAATCTTGTCCTGAGGTTTGGTGTCTGGCTTTTTCACTTGGAGCTTCTCCCCTTGAAGTCAGAAACTGTCACCACTGAGAACTAAGTCCCACACCTCAGTGGATAGGGCCTTCAGGTTTTAATCCACCAAGGAGCTTCAGAATACAGAATTTTTATGCATTTCAAATATTTTATACTGATATTCCAATTACTGTGCATGTTGCTAAATATTACCATCAATAATACTTAAAAAAACATTTTGTTTAATTTTTTTTTTTGTATTCCCTTATTTTAATTAATGTCGGTATATGGCTTTATCAGCTTATATTGAAAATGTCTACACATATTCTATGATTCAAATCACAAATGAATAGTCAGTTCCTGTTTTTCTGTTATAAAAATATCAGATATTCTGAAACTCATTTATTTCTTCTGCCGTATATCTCGTACCTCTCCTGGAAAATATATGGAGCGTATCTCAGATACCATTAATTCAGCCACTTACTAGAAAAACTGAATTTCACAGTTGGTGATTGTTGAGTGTATTCCAACCTATCACTCTGTCCAAAGTCACAACTGATTCAAGAAAAGATTTCACTCAAATGTATAACATTTGTGTGCAAGCTTCAGCTGACATGAAATGTGGAATTGATGGTTCTTCTCTATAAACATATTATCAATTCAATTAAAAGTCCATGGACTGATTGGTTCATTTACTTTAGGGCAGGAGAATTTGATTTTCAATTATTGCTTTGAGGTTAGTTCTTTTTCCTAAAAAAGAAATAAAAAATGGACCTGATTTACCTAAAAGAATTGTGTGAGCATGGAGAAAATGCTATGAAAATAATTGTCCCAATTTGTTTTCCACAAAAGCTCAAGCACTTCCTGCCAACCCAATTATTTTAGGTTGAACGTAACACTAATTGGATGAAATTTATTTAGCTAAAGAATTGTGTACACTAAATAACCTGGCGTGTTTTGTTTCTTTCATAGAATGAGCTTGGTATTATCACCAGGTGTTTATCGAATGTAAGCTGCAGATTTCAAATTTATGTCCACCCAAAACATTTATCTTAATCGTGGATAAAGCTAGTAGGAGTGATCTTTACCACTATCTAGGACACAGAAAGATTCACCTTCTTACTGCTAACTTCATGTTCGGCTGACAACATTTTACTGGTTGGGAAGTGAGGGTAACTTTCCAACGGTAACACTAACAATAATAAGATCAATTTTACTTCTGAGAATCTAGGAAAGTCTGAATTCCCTTCAGAATAATATTTATATCTGTGCCTCACTCCTTTTTTCTCACATTCTGTCTGGTAAGGTTTTGTCAGCAAGGACAGAAAGACAGGGTACAAAACAGCAATAAAATCTAACAAGAGTTATAAATTTTAACCAGTGTATTTAATTCTAGAAAAAAATACTTTAGCTTGACATACAATTTAAAAAAGATTAAAATAACTTTAAATTACATAAACATTTTATAGATTTACGCAATTTTATTGTAATTGGGTGTATTTTTATCTGTGTATAGAACATCAAACTAATGCTGTTTTGTGTCTTATATCTAGATAGACTGCCAAGACAGGATTACCAAGTAATGCTCCGCTTCTGTTTTATAAAACACAAATCTTTAATATGACATGTGTAGATTGCACTATAATGATAAAAGATAGGTGCATGAGCTGAACAAAAGAAGCAGTGCTGAAATTTACATTGTGCTTACAAAGCAAAAAAGGTAGCATATGTGCATGTATTTATTAATAAAAGAAAAAAACTGAGTTACGACCATTGATATGATGACCTGCATGCTAAAGAACCAAATATCCACATTCTTTAAAACATAGGATCAATGGATTTCTTACCTAAGCAAAATATTTTTCTTCTCTGGATCCTTCCCTTTTCCCCTCTCTCTCCTTATTGTAACTTTCCACTTGGGCTTTGCTTGTCTTTTGTCTTGCCCAAATTTGTACTGTAATAAGGGAGGAGGGGGGGGGGGGGCGGTTAAAGTGCATGCCTTTATACAATGAACTTCTTTTTTATGTTAAGAGTAGTAGATTGAGATAGATAATAATGGACCGGATAGATCAAGGATCAAATGCAGGAGGTAAAATTGGAAAGTATGGGCTAGCTAGATTTATTAAGGCTCTCCAAGACTCCTGGATTTCTTAAAATAATTTTCTATTATTTGTCAAATGTTTTAAATCCTGGACCAGATCCATTTCAGGTTTGCCGGATCACCCAGGTTCACATATGATAGCCTATCTTCTCCAGTCCTGGAGAGCTTTAATAAATCAGGACCTATGTGTGTGGTACCAAGGTCATGGCAAGTGACAATGATATTTATGTTACATACAAACATTATTAAATACTGCCCTAAAAGTCCAACAAAAATATTTAATGTACAAACAATATATTCAAATTGGGATTACAGAATATGAGAAGCATGAAAAGGGTTCCTAAAGTGAGTGAGAAAGATCAATAAAGAGTGCAACAGTGCTATGGATTTATGGGTGGTCTTGCCAATCTAACTTTTAAAAGTAGCAATAATTTTTTTTGTAATAAAAAGTCTAAATTTAAAAGAGAGAGAGAGTCACAGTCCTACCCCTAAGTTTAAAAAAGTAGTAAAACCTTATAATAAATATTCAAGTAAGGGGTGCTTTTTCTTAAAATAGTATGAAACTAGAAAGTACATGGAAAAAAAACAGCTAACTAAATGAGGGTCACGTTGAAAGATCATTTACCTAAATTTATTCAAGTTAAGAAGTAAAAAAGGGTAAAATGAGAAACTTTAATATATATGTGTAGAGGCTATTCAAAGGACAATTAGCCTCTCTTTAAACCTTAAAGGATGAGGGTTTTT
Organism: Pyxicephalus adspersus; assembly: GCF_032062135.1. NCBI lineage: Eukaryota > Metazoa > Chordata > Amphibia > Anura > Pyxicephalidae > Pyxicephalus > Pyxicephalus adspersus. The sequence continues at coordinate 107,279,461 of NC_092861.1, forward strand.
TATTTTTTTGGATAGTAGGGGCTGTAAAAATGTGAAATAGTCTTTCACAATAGTGATATTCTTTTCACACTTGCCTTTGTTTGTTTCCTCACTCAAGAAGTTCTGGCAATTTAGGTTCTGAGTGGTCAGTTGATATTAATGTTTCTTTAACCCACTAGTTTGCTATTTTCAGAATTTAGTTTTTTAATAAAGAGATAATGAAACCAAATCATTATTTATTATAGAAATGTTCATTTATACAATGTGCATATATACAGATTGGAACTACCATATCTGTTGACACACATAGGAGAAAATGCAGAAAAAATGCATTACTCACATGTAGAACTGAAATTTGGATTATCTGTAATGCCAAATAGAGATGAGCAAAATTGGCCATTAGCCATCTTGGCTAAATAGATTGAAAACAGGATGCAAAATGTATTTATTTATTGCAGTCTTTTAACAAAATAATGAATTATATACAAAAAGGGAAATGAATGAAAAAACAAAGCTGATATATTTGCTTTTTAGTTCATTTTTGTTTAATTTATGGTAGGCATGCCAAGTTACACAATGATTTATTCTACTTTCCTGCTTGCCTAGTTATAGAGGATTATAAATAGTTTTATTCAGATAACAAGGCAAACATACTTTTGTGTTCTTGTGTACAGTTTTGTACTTCCTATGTCAAGGCTGCATTTTTCTAATAAAGGTATATTTATAGCATTTTAGGAATGTGAAAACCATTCTTATTTACTGTAGGAATCTTCATGGTAAATGTGCTTTAAATAACACAAAAAGTAACCACTTGTGAAATGTCTCTGCTTTTATAAATATGCCCTTAAAGTGGAAGTAAAAAAAAACAAAGAAACTTACCCACCTTTACTTTTGCAGATCGGTCAATCCCACCAGAAGGTTTCTGGATCAGGTCCCGCGTCCTCCTGGAATCCTCCTTCGTCCTGGCGTGGAGGAAGCGCCTTAAGCTGCCATCTTCTTTGCCCTTCTTCCAACTTCTATCTAGGTCACCTGATCTCAACTGTGCAGGTACGAGATTGGGTAACGTAGCCTGCGGTAGATGAGGAAAGAAGAGTGCTGATCTCATTGTGCATGCATAAAATTGGCATTTTCTTTTCCCCATTGATGGAAAAGCTCCTTCAGCGCATGCCCAAATTTGAGCATGTGCAAAAGGAGCAGCCAAAAGCCTCCTGGGATGCATAACATATGCTATGGTGATAAAGACAGAAGGGGAGGTCATTTTTACTTATATAAAAGGATTGTCTACTCTTTAATGTAAGGTCAAAATTTTAGTTGAGGTCCGCTTTAAATGTTAACGGCTACGAATTACATTTATTAAAGGTATATTTATAGCATTTTAGGAATAAATGAAAAAATCATTATTCTTCACTGTAAAACTGTACAGTGGTTAACTGTGATTACGTAAAAATATTTGGTGTAGCCATACCTGAACTATAGGAAATCTTATTGCTATTTATAGACTTTTGTAGCATCAGTGTCACTTTTGAATGGCCTGTTCAAACAATGAGTTACAGCAGGTATTATACTCAAGCCATGCTACAAAACAACTTTATTTCTGATCCTCCTTACGCTGTAATTAACCCTACATCACATTTTTTTTCACGACAGCTATCCTGGAGTCCTTTCAACTTTTTATTGTAAGAGGAATGTGATGTGCTTTAGTGCATTAAATGTATTATAAACAGATTCTTAAAAACCTAATTAAGCAGCACCAAAATCACCACACCTGGCTGGTTTCACTTATAGACAATGTGCAGACTGGCAATGAGGTGGCAGTGTGGTTACTGCTTCCTCAAGCGAGTGAATCGGTGCCTTGGAGGAGACAGTAAAAGTAGCTTTTACCCACACCAGCCTCAAAGAAAATGAATGGGCATGGCAGTGGGCATTACAGTACTATTTACTGACGTCTAATTTCAAATCTGCAGACCTTCAGATCTGCATTTTATACATCAGTGCATTTAAAGAGTCAGAAATCTACCTCCTTATAGATGCTGAAAGTAAATTATTCTGGACGTGCAAAGTTGGGAAAATTCTGAGGGTTACAGTTAGAAAATTGAAAAAAAGCTTGTTCCAGAGACAGGTCATGGTTGTTATTTGCAGCACAAAAAATATTATTTTACCTTTAAGTCAGATTCTGTATGTATTTCTTCCCATGTTAGTTAACACATTTTAATCTTTTGCACTATGCTTTGGAACATGTTTTTAAAAAACTATTTAGCTACCTACAGTTATATTGCATGTTGGCCAGCAATGGTATCCTTTTGGTTTGTTAAGGTTACTTGTTTGAAAAATAATATAAAGATTTTATTGACATAATAAATCTTCTGCTCAAATTGTATATTTTATGACTCTGGAAAGAGTGTGGAAATGTTAAAACATCTGCACATAACAAAATATAACTTTATTGGGACACTAAACACTTAAACATAAGTTGAAATACAATCCTTATCGTATACAAGTTATTTTTTTTTTGGCAGTCAAAGGGCCGGATTTACTAAAGCTCTGCAATGCTGGAGAGGATACACTTTCATCAGTGAACCTAGTTGATCCAGCAAACCTGGAATGGATCTGGTCCAGGACTGACAAATAAATTACTTTTAGGAAATCTATTCCAAGTTTGCTGGATCACCCAAGGTCGCTGATTAAAATATATCTTTTCCAGTCTTGGAGACCTTAAATAAATCAAGCCCAATGCTTCAAATGGAGATCAAATAAGACTTCCCTGGTCAACGTTTGAAAAATGTTCCAATGTTAGCTGATACCATCATCCTGGATTTTTAATTAGCAACTGTTTCTTCCACTAACACCCACTCAGCAATACCTGATATGTGTTACACATATCGGAAGAAAGTGAGGTGAGGAAAAATGCTTGAAATTCAACAAATATCACCAAATAGATAAATCAGCTTCAGGTCTGTAGTGGTCTTATGGTTCACCTCTCAGGATTCATATAGTATTAATCATATGTTAGTATGACTAATTGATTAATGACTAAACCGAGTCCTCGGGTGGGAGTAGGGCACACAAAGTACCTGATTTCCTATAGCTCAGACTTGTTTAAAAAAATCTCAATGGCATTGAGGCCCATCGTGGTTATAATAAAGAGTGGCTTATTGTAAATGCCCATGCATATCCCCAAAAACATGCCGTTAGGGTAACTGCCTTCCTTTCAAAATTGTCCTAAGACTTTGGTAATGCCATATGACTATGGTAGGCACATTATATTGTGAGCACCTTTGAAGGAAAAAGTAAATTATTGATTTTAGAAGCAGGAGAACCAATCCTACTTACCTTTAAGGTTTACTGTCTCCATGCATCTACTGACCTGCTACAAAAGATTGGTATAGACTACTATCACACTACAAGCATGCCGGGCAGCCTCTAATTCAAACAACATAATGGTTTGGTTCTATTAGAATCAAATGTAGGACTTTGAACAGCAACATTACTTCATAACTATTGTACCACAGTGAGAATTTCCCTTACATCCATAACCTGAAAGAATTATTATTAAAAAAATGTTTTCAATCCTAAACCAGATTTCATTTCAGGCTTGCTGGATCACCCAGGTTCTCCCATGATAGTCTATCTTCCCAAGTCTTGGAGAGCTTTTATAAGTTAGGCCCACTGTGATTGATAAAGTATAAGAAACATTGGTGTTTTATGAGGACATTGTTGTCAGTGGAGGTCATTGATGTAAGTTGGGGACATTGATTGCAAAACTGAGCATTAGCTTAGTTCTATACTCTCTCCCCAGCCATGCAAATACTTATTATTATTTAAATTAGTGATAGTGTACATAAAGGCAGATTAAAATACCCTCAAAAATGTATTTACTATTTTTCCATATTTGGACCTGAAGATGTCTCCACCAGGGAATGTTTCAGTGAATGTCAGATTCAATGCCTTAAAAAGACCCCATTGTGTTCTGTTACTATTATAATCCTTGCTGAAGTAACATCATAATATCAAAAAATAAAATTTCCTACTATTTAATCATCAAAGTTGAACAATATTGTACAGTTATTAAAATACTACCATTGTTTTCACAAGCCTTGGAGTTCAGCTTTGGTCTATTCAACCCAAACATTGGTCATTTGGCCTTGAACAAAAACATTGCTGATTAGATCTGGCACCAAGCTTTATGCTATATTTGTGGTTGACAATGTACATGTCAGCCAGCCAGGTCGAGAAGACAGTTTCCACAGTCTGGTAACCTGAATGACTTCTTCTGTGCTATAGCTGTCAATGAAAAGTATAGTACAGCTCAGCCAATCCAGCCGGTAGTTTGTAACAGCTGTCATCATCTGCAACCTGAATTACCTGAGCCATAAACTAGTGTAGCTATAAATGTAGTGTTGGTTGAATCAGCCTATGACTGCCTCTCATTGACTTCAGTGGGATTTGAATATGACTTTTAAATCATCCTGAACTTTAGGGTAGATTGTGGGTAATCCAAACATAGTCAAATTTGACCAACAATAAATGTTACATGGATATAAATATTTTATATGTCACATGGAATTATTTTAGTAGTACAGTTCTCCAAAAGTTTGTATGACATGTAATTATGTATTGGATAATACTTTGGTTCTGCAGATCCATTTGTAATTCAGGGCTGTTTCTTAATGCTTTTCACATATAAATTTTACGCCTTTCAACAAGGTCAGTGCTCCATGGAATTGGTCTTTTATACTTGAAAAAAGTTTAAGATCACTGTAAAACATCACAAAACTGCTGAGCACAGTAAAATTAGTAATCGAAAAAAAATAATTAAACAAAAATGTATTCTCTCAATAAACAGGTTGAAATGATTACCTTTACAGAAATAAGCATGAATTAGTGGTGTTATGAGGTGCTGTACATTTTGTAATAAACACTGCATAGCATTTTATAACTGACGATATAACAAAATTTCACAGCATTCAACTGTTTACTTACTTGACTGATTACCTTGGAGGTGAGAGGATATAAATATATAGCACCAGCACCAGTGACGGAGTTGCATAGATAATGTACAGCGCTGCGTAATATGTTGGTGCTATATAAATCCTGTTTAATAGTAATAATAAGTACATAGTTGGGTTTAAAAAAGACATAATTCCATCAAGTTCAACCACTAGGAAAAAAAAACATTCTATTTACAGATGGAATTTTCTGAACCTTTAGACCCTAACTTGCTTATTAAGTGCCTATGGGGTACTGTGTCAATTGCTTTTGCAATGTCCAAGTACACTATATCAACTGCTACTCCACTGTATGCCTGTTTACAGTGTGTTTGTGTAGAATAGACTTAAAACATTTCCAATATTGCCTCCCAGTCCAACTCATGTTAAGCCATGTTGAGTAAATATTGGAAAATGTTCTCTTTTAAAATTCAGTGCTTTTTATGTTTCCTGTTTGGCTTCTGGTTTACAACCTAAATTAAATAAAATTATATTATGTTCACTGCTACCCAGATTTTCTTTTATATGCACATTTTTTATAAGCTCTGCATTGTTAGAAAAAAAAAGGTCCAGCAGAGTATCATTTCCAGTTGAATTAGATCCAATTTATTCAGATTAGTTGAGAAATTTGGATTTTTTACAGCATAGGGGTGGTCCAAATCCATTATTTGTTCCTTTCACCTCGGATTGTACTTGAGATTGAGAAAACATATTAAATTTTACACCACAATAGAAAAAAAAATGGCTGTGTATAATATGGATTCATTAATGTGATTTCACTTGGTTAAAAATCAAAATATGAGAAAGCAGGCAAAATTTTACGCAACAGTGGGAACAAAAAACAACAGTGTATATTTAGAAATAATTGCTGTGATTTTACTTGCTTGACAGCAAGTATTGCATTTATGATATATATGTTGATTTCCCTTTGCTGTGTATATTTTTACTCATAGGTATCTAAGTGTGTATTATGGTATAGTTTTTTGGAGGATTCACTGGAAAATATATCCAGGGAGTTATTTACTACCATTCGCCCAAGTGGCATTATGCAGTAGGCCTTAGTCACATCTATTGCTGTTGAATGTCAGGGAATACAGTAAGCTGACATGAACAGATTTTTAGCCTGAAGGTGAATTTCCTAGCATACATTTCCCATAACAGTGCTAAAACTATGTTTTAGCTCTCTGCATATACCATAATTGTATTTTCTACTAAAAAACGATAATTCAATAGCTCAATTAGACTCAGTTTAACAACTCTTCCTATGTGTTTACAATTGCTATAATGCAATCTAAAACTTTGTATACAGACATCATTAACAGATTTCTCTGTTTTTAGGATAATCCATAAATTTAAGGGTGCTTGTCAGATCAGAACACAATGATGCAGTCAGTACGCAGGGAAATTGTTGCATGACATATCAGTTATGATTTATTAGAGCATAGCCAAACAAGTCTTTGAGTTACAGCAACATTTTACAGTATCTGCTTTGTCAGGCTGTTAAGGCTGAGATATGAATAGTAACAAAAATGGATAACTTGCAAGTCAATGACAAAGAAGATTTAATAAGTATCAAGCAAAGAAATTTAGGGGCTGTTATTAGTAACCTTCTTTTGAAACTCCACTTTCCTGATTGTTATGTAGATTCACTGCATTCGGAAAAGTCATATAAAGTCAAAAGTACTCATCTACAGAAAATACCTTAGAATTAGTGTGTAAAAGCATTAATGCTGGAGGATCATTAAAAATGGCTACCAGTATTTGCAGAATTAAAAAATCAGCATTGGCAGACAGAGTATTTTTTCCTTTTTTACTTTTTAAGTTAAAACTTAACAACAGTACATCAATTTACAGATTAGCGTAGTACAATTGCAAAGGTCAATTAGTATATTAACTTAAAATCAAAATTTTATACAATAGACACTGTCTAACCCAAAACAAATACCTGCTGAAATAACGGAATGACCAGTGTACAGTATCGCAGGGTGGGATCCTGGCCGGAAGGTACATTTCCCCTATATATAGATGCTGTTCCCTTTAAACTGGTGTGTTGGGAAAGGAGTCTGAGGTTTTTTTATTGTTGGGTAACTATGTTGCTGTGTTTTCACTAATGGTCACAGGACTCCGACTTCAGACTGAAAGGGAAGGATTAGGTGGGCCTCTTCAGTCTATCCGAGTACCAGGAGTTGCACCTGCCCAGCAAGAAGGAGAGAATCCCATAAAGGCTCAGGTGTGCAAGAGGGAGGGGGAAAGTAGAATCACAGGTAGTAGCCTGCAAACAAGCTTGTGGGCAATCAAGTTAGGAAGTGGTGTTGCTGGGGAACTGTTGATCCTAATTTAATTTCGTTTTGTTTATGCTAATTTAATTTCTTATGATTTATGGACTGTGGAAATCCCAGGCTGGGGATTAGACCCCCACGAGATACTTGTCTTTGACCCCTTGATTTTGACTCCTCAGAAGTAAGTAAATCACCACCCACTAGAATCTATTCTATATATACTAGAGTTTGTACAACATTCAACCTTACACTAACTCTCTTTCTATTACTCTAGTTACCCTCTGTAAAGTATCCACACTTCTCAGCCTTCTTATAAGTTTCACTAGTTCCAATTATTCAGGTCCAGACCTCTATCTGGTTGTAAGTAACCCTCACCATAAATAACATGTAAATGTGACCTGGAGCATATATTTACTCTCCATTCCAAATTCCCCAGTACTAAATTATTTATTCAATTTGGAAACTTTATTTCTAGTCATCATCAAACTAACTTCTCTTCCCCCAATGGGGCAGCTATTGGCATGACTACCTGCAGATGTTTTTATATTCACCATAGTACAGAGGTCATTTAAACTGTAAGTATTATTACCATTTATTCTTTGTAAACTTTCCGAAGGATATCATTGAATACTGAAACTGATGTAAGTCAACCATATATATATATATATATATATATATATATATATTATTTACATATATTTTCTTCATTGTCTGTTTGTTTTCTCTTGTGTTCTCTAAATGTACAACTAGAATACAATCTCAAAAACAACCTCCTGAAGAAGCCAATTGGCAAAACGCATCGGGTAATGAGATTATGATGTTTATTGTTTGAATGAACTCAAATATCCTATATGTATCACTGTAAATACTTGTGAAAATATTCTCACAATTTGTTTATATCCAATAAATGTTTATTAGTGCCAGTGGATCTATTTTGGAATCAGGATCCAAACTCATTACATTAAAATGCTAAAAAAAAAACTTGCTACTAAAAGCCTGCCTACTTTATTTCCATCATCTTTTTAAGCTTATTAAAATGTTACCGTGTATAGGTATTTTGACAGTTTAGTTTCTTCTAAATAATGTTTTTATATGGGTGATGATATTTATGGATTTAAATACCAGATTTAGTATTTATAAACCAGAATTTAGTAGATAGGCTCTTAATACTGGGATATAAATGGTAACATAGGGAAAGCTGTTCTGTGGCTGACACTATCTATAAAGGTCTATAGTTTCCCTTCATGGTTGTTTTTTTTTTTTAATAGGTTCCTTTAAAAAAAACATATGAAAATCATCATGTTTTTAAAACTAAGGAGTAAGGTGATTGCATATTAGAGGACAAAAATACAAGATGCAAACAGCTACAATACTAGGAGATGTCACATGTGGGGTACAACTCTGGTGAATATGTAATTTTTTTAAGGTTTAGTTTAAGAAGTCATTTGATAATGCTACCTATAAATATTCAAAAGCTGAACACTATACATGGAGCATTCTCTATTAGCTGGCAATCGTCTGGCAGGCCCCAATGGAACTTAACTATTGTTGTAACCCCACATTCTACCCCAGGGTAGAGAGCTAAATGCAGACAAAAAGCAGTTTGGTATGGCTGGTGTTAAATCTTAATCCAGTTGCTATGAAATATAGGGTGGATGGACCACAGCAAAGATAAATGGTCATTGGTTACACAGGAGAAACATTACAGTGTCTGAACTGGCATGAATAAATGCTCAATTTGTAACAAAAGTGAAGGTGTTTATTACAGGATTTACTTAGTTTATTTAACTTTCATAAATATGCATTTACTTTGTGAAATGAACAAATTCCATTGACATAACAAAATACTAACAGTACTATGTCTTATCTAATCTCTATGCTTGTTCCAGCTAAGAGTATTGAAAGGTGCTGGGACCAGAGATGGCCAGAAAACCAGCATTTTTAGGAGGGACTAAACATTACCATTAATAATAATCTTCAAAGTACCTTCTGGTTATCTTATATATGCAGCAATTTCTATTTTCTATTAGTAATACATGATGTCCACAGAAACAAGCTGAATAGCCCATTTCATTTTCACATTTAAAGGACTAAAATTATTTTATTACTTTTAGGTAACTAAATTAGTAATGTAATAATTCCTTTGTATAACAATCTGCTTTTTTCAGTACAGTTAAATTTACAGATTAGCAGCTCTCAAAATAAATATGGTGACTTAATTGGAAAATTTAGCACGCAATCATTAAAGTCTAGAACAATGCTAATTATTTCTACTTATAAAAAGTTGATGCTCAATAATGGTTTCAAACTACAGTAAAAAATAAATGTTAAAATAGATACAAGAGAACATTTTCTGCAACTTAAGGTAAATGATTAATTAAGTTATCCTAAAAAGCTCACTCTAATTGATCTTGTTTTCATAATTTTGCATAAAATGAAAAAGAATGTATCAAAGATTAAGCTGCCACAAAATGCTTCACTGAAATGAATGCCAAGAACAATGTGCGGCTGACTGGAGAAAAAGAATTTACAGAAAGTACAGATAGAACAAATGTACTTGCTAATAGAGTCTTTCGCAGAGCTAATATAAGTTCCTCTGGCACGCTGGTAAATGTCAATGCTAAATAAGGCGAGTTTGTTATTAGAATCAAGGGATTTGAACAACAAATTAAAGTTCTGACAAAAGAAAGTATTGATTTTGTGGACAGAGCTATTGAGATTCTATATAGGCTTATGCTCGGACATTTAAAAATACATACTATATTTGAAATGTAAAAAAAAAAATGCTGTCTTCTATATTCTTTGTAATTGGAATTAATTTACATGAATACAGTGTTTAATTTAGTCAGGAAAAATAATCTGTACAGAAGGTAATGCACATCACGTTATTTTAAGCAAAAGTGAAGGTTCCTGCATTACAGTCTAAACAAGTAACACATTCAGCTACTATGTAATGCCCAAACCCCATAAATTAAACAAGACACTTCCTTTAGCTTACCTGACTAAGGTAATTTCCCATTTATAACAGAGGCAGTGCTGTCTATATAAAAAGAAAATGGAAGGGCTAGGATTGATTGGGTCCCTAATAAATCAATAGTAACAATACTGGTATTTTCCTGCATTATTTTTATCCCAGTGTAGTGCAATCAGGAACAGTCTACATATGTGTGGCAATTTTGATCTGAATTCAAGAACATTGCTGCATTAATAACACACAATTACTGGAAGCTGCATTAGGTGGACCTCACTGGCTGGTATTTGTGCTAGGAGGACTAGTGGAAAATGTAAGTGCATGTGCACTTTAAAACATATATTTTTACAGAAGGCCTTAGGGCTGTTTTAATAATAAATGGATACCTGTTAATAAATTAAGGACGCTAGATTACAATGCTAACCTCACCTTGTGAAGATTTTATTTGCTTGGGGGTCCATGACTTTGGTCATGTTTGACGCTGACAAAGAACAAGAATATATAAACATATAAAAAGTCATGGTGAAGCCAGAGTGCTAAATGATGAGCATTACAATTTGGCAACAGGCATTTTTAGAAAGAAAAGTTAGCATGGGAAGCCTTCATAATTCTCTCATGATTTTTTTTCTTTTTTTAAGTACTATCTGTTGATATTGCATATGGCTTCATTATTTATTAAAAATGGTGGTGAACTCTTTCCAGGGTAACTACCTGCTAAATAGTATAAAGTGTTCCATAAGAAAACACAAACATTCATATGTTAGAGTGTGATTTTGTGTGAAATCCCAATGTCATTGTGTTTTACTGTACCTGATGGTAGCCTTCTTAGGCTTAGTACACGATCCCTTGCCAATTTTGCGCTCAACCAACCAGTTTCCTGACCAAGCTTTCTACCTCAAAATGTCAGTAAATACTAATGTACCAGTTTTTGAGGTTTTGTGTGTAGTTTTATTTCTAGGCACATAACTTTTACAGTGCTGTGTATACAAAATAAATATTTTTAAATTAAAAATTTTGAAATTTTAACCATATGCACTGCCTTCAGTACTTGAAGAGTACTTGATGATGGTGCTAGTTCTGGAAAACTCAAGGGCTAGAGTGCTGCTTGCCCAATTTATGTGCAGTCCTTTCTCATTTTGTCTCATTTCATTTTTTTTCTTTCTATTTTTTTTTTTTTTTTTTTTTTTTTTTTTTTTTTTTTTTTACTTTTCTCTATCACATTCTTTTAATGCAAATTATTACATGAAAATGACCAGTACTTGAGGTTCTGTCCATTTGCCTACTTTAGATTCCTTAAACGGAGAAAAAATGACAGCAGGATCCATGGAGTAATTAAATGGACAGATGAAGAGAGAATGCAGCATATTGTCTGTCAATATGAAAGGCACATCATAAAATTTGCAAAGATATCAATTTGTCATCACATTTCAGAAAACTGTCAGATTTATTACATTTTGGATTGTCTCCCACCATCTGCACTGTACCGTGTTTATATAATCTATAGATATGATTGTTTTGAATTTACTGTTAAGATTGTCAGTTTAGTTTTTTAACCTTAAATGTCCAATCAGAACTGTGATTGATGCATTGCATGCGTACACAAAACTAACTGACCCAGGGCCTTCTGTAAGCCAGGTTTAACTACAATGTGTTAGTCTACCCCTGCATAACAAAACATACAACTTGCTATTTTTTAAATCAGAAACTGCTAAAACCAGTGTTTCTTCAGTAAAAATGTATTTTGTTCTTCAATTAACTTTGCTTTTTGCAGATAGACTCAATCAAAGAACCTAAAACCCTTGAAAGTAACAAGCAACCCTTTACTGCATTATAGTAGATAAAACTTTTTCCTGGTCAGGAAATAGTTATAGTTTAGCTATAAAATGAGGCACTGGAATGCCATAAAAAAGGAAATCTCTTTATTTAAAGATTTGATGGCAATTGATTGTCATTGTCATTCAGGTAAAACTAGTTCAAAATTCTATTGTGAAATTTTAAACTATGTACCAAGCTAATTTAGGGAACATTCGTTCAAGGTATCTAGGGGGGAATACTGTTTTGTTTGCACCTCATGTTCCCTTGTTCCCTTAAAGTGGACCTATCACCACATTTTAAAAGTGTTTATTATATAATGAAAACGTGGCTTTCCTGGAATGTACAAAAAAGTGTGATAATTTTTTTTCACTTTTTCAGGAGAATGCCTGCTCAGTGCGAGATCAGGTGAGGAAAAAAGAAACCAGAAGAAGATGGCCACACCAGCCGTCCAGTCTGCTCCATAAAAGAAGGAAGCCAGGACAGTGCAGAACCTACTGGACTTGGTTTACAGGGAGATTGAAAGCATTACACTTTACGTGTAAATATTGTTTATTTATTTTTTCTATTTTTGCTCAAATTCCCAGTTTAAACTGTTATAGCTAAAATTCCAATTGGTGAGCTGTCACCAGTGACGTGGCAACCACCTACATATCTACATACCTATGCACCCGTCCTATGTATTTTCGTTCCCCCTACAAATAATGGTGTTATGTATTCTTGCAAAATTAAAACTATGACTCAAATAATTCTCATCACAATACCACCATTTTTTTAAAATTGTCAATCTTGATGTACTTCTGAAAACCATTATATTTGTCAAACTATATATTCTTAACCACCTTGTAATTTATGTTTAGTAGACATTTAAATTTTATGCTGGTAACAAGTATTTGTGTTTTCCGCAAACAGAAAATATCTTGTCCTCAAGGGCACAATTTTCTATGTTCCAGTGACTAACTGATTATCTTCTTTAGGTGGTGATTCTGAAGTGTGAAAGCTACATATCCATCAGTAAAATGTTTTACCCAGTAAAGCTTCATTCCCATTGGAGCACTGAAAACCACAGATCACAGAGGCCTGCTAGTTTGGCACATTTTAGAGTACATTTCTGACATTTGCAATGAGAACATTAAAGCAAACAATGTTTCTTCACATTATAGCACAGCACAGTTCACTGAAGCATTTTAGATGAATTCTTCCTACATGCAGTAAAATGCTTGAAGGCTCTTTTATAATTAAATTATGCAGGGGGGAGCATGTTCTGATTTAGGGTAACTAATACTTTTGAGGACCTAAAGAAGTAGTTTTGTATTACCTTTATATTTAAATATACTTATAAGTCAAATACTTTAAAACAAATATTTCAAAGCAAAATCATGAGATTGGTCAGAACAACTTGTAATAGGAGACAGAGGATAATCTGGAAACACACAAAATTATTAATATTATTATTATTATTATTATTATTATTAATAATAATAATAATATTAATAAACAGGATGTATTCTTTATTTATTTATTAGTTCTATTAAATAGGGGTTGCAAATTACAGACAGATACATACAGTGACACAGCAGGAGGAGAGTAGGAGGAGAGGATTGATATACAGTATGTGCTATATTATGTTTGTAAATTTGCATTTTTTATGTCTGGTTTACTTGCATATGCAAAGTGAGTAATATATATTTTTGTTTAGATAGCACACTATACATGCTTTGTTTATATACACACTATAAATGATGTTAGCCATGTTGTTTTTATGTACTAAAATATCCTTCTAAAATATGAGTCATTTACTTCCTTTTAAGGGTGGCTACTTTAGCCCTACATGATCTGACTGTATGGTTAATGTAGTCATCCTCCTTGGCACAAATACTTATTGAATCCTATTTCCCCCCCCCCCCCCAAAAAAAAATAAACCTTAGTTTTTACACAATGGTTCTTTGAACCATAGGGGGGGGGGGGGCAACTAGTATTTTTGTTGCCAATATTAACTTGCAGAAATTATTCTATTTTCTGTGTAATCTAAAGATAAAGTTGGAAAGTGTTTTGCTTTGTGTTTATCTATTTGATGGATATTAGTTTATAAAAAAAAGTAGATTTTCCAGCTAAAAACTGCACAAATATAGGATGTAAGGTATAAGCCATGGCAAACTTGCTTGCAAATGACAAACAAAACAAATTAAATGGTTAATACCATAAATTAAATACAAGAACTATTACACTATTACAGTAGTGCTTATTGATAAATAATGAAGACCTATATTGAGAGATTGCAAAAGCTGCCATTGCTGACCCAAGCTTAAAATGTCTAATTGCCTAGATGTAAAGCTGATCTTTTGGTTTTAGTATGCTTAGTCACACAACTGAAACAATTATGCAGCTAACTGTGCCACAATTGTGTGCCAATTAGCTGAACACCTGAGCTGCATACTCATTCTTGGTAATTCAGTAACTGATTCAGAAGGTTTTAAAGGCAGATGATCATAAAAATCCACTAGAAATGGCAGTTTACATCATTTCACATTATAGGTCTTCATTAATGAGAGCAAGGGTCATTTGACACACATGTGACTGTCTTTTGACAGTCATTCTTACTATGTAACAAAAATAATTCAAATTTGACAGATAGTATTTGCCAGGAATAGCAGTTTCAGGGAAGAAAGGGGGAAGGGGAGTGTCAGGAGAACAGGAGATGAAGATGATGAAGATGAGAAAGGAAATGTGTTTTTGGACACACCTCCTTTAAAAACCATCAAGTTGATAAAAGCAAAACTGGTTGTAAATTTTATTTCTTTTCACACTTAATTTTTATTGTAAAAACAAACAAAATACCAACATATGGTAAAAAGTACAATAGTTTTGACTTTTTTTTGTTCAATGAAAAGGGTTGGGGTAAAAAAGCTTATAAAATAAATCATAATAAAAAAAAATAAGAAAGGGAGGGTGGGTGGTAATTAAACCAGTTATATAAACATAAAAATAATAGTATAACAAAATAGAGTATAACAAACACTCATATTTAGCTCAAGCTACTTATATTATTTAAAAATGTAATTAAACACAATTAGACATTAAATAATTAAAAAAAGGAAAAAAGAGTCTATTGGTCTTCAACTTAGTGATCACATGTTATTGTCCTGAAGATTGAAAGTCATTCCTGAAACAATAGGTTAGATGGAATATGCAAAACCAGGTCAGAGTGTTGTAACAAGATAATGCACAATATAACAACATCCTATTATCATATATAAGATGGATTGGTTAGTTGCAGATTTGGTTAGAAGCAGATTCTGTAAAGGTTTTGTACAGATTAGAATACTCTAAAGAGTTCCCACATTCCCCAAGTTAGATTAAATCTTGTGATTCTATCAGCTGCAATAGCTCTAATTTCCACAATAAGGTGAACCTCTTGTACTTTATCAAGAAATGGTTTGTACCTTAATTGCATTAGGTAGGTATAACATTAAAGAGTTTTTGAATGCTTTAAGGGATATATTATGTATACGCAGGAGACAAGCCTGTGGTGTCAAAAAAAGGGTAGATCCAGTCATGTGATTACGAAAATGTAAAACTTTATCCCAGAAGGGTTTACTTTTTGAACAGTCCCTCAAGATGTATTCCAAAGTGCCTAAGATGTATTCCAAAGGCTCTCGAGCATCTCCAGTATAGTGTCACTTGGTAAGGAAAGTTATAGTGGAGCTTATTTTATCTCTTACCAACAAGTTAGTATTTGTAGGAGGTCCCCTGGAGGTTAGTACTTATTGAACATTTGTGGGCCAAAATGCATGCGTGTTTCCACTGGACATCAGTAAACTTTGTACAATAAATCTTTTACCAGTTGTGTGTGTTTTTAAGTAGCTGTATATTAGGGAAATACCATGTCTGATCAGTAAACCTTCTCTACATAATTTGAGGTGACATTGTATGTACCCTACTAAGGGCATTTCTGAAGTGGCTAATTTGAGGCTATGGCCAGATGGGGAATTGGGTAATTTTTTCAGGTTAAGTCTAAAGATGACCTTCCTTTCAGGTTATCATTATCAAGAAAGTCCTTATTAAAGATAACAGAAAGTCTGTTGTGCAAGTGGTTTAAGTAAGCTTGTTCCATGCCTGGTAAGAACTTAAAATTGGGGGCCAGGCAAAAAGGTTAGTTTCAATTGTTTATTTAATTTTGTGCAATTGGAGCGGGATGGACCAATTGTTTTATGTTGTTTTAATTGTGTGGGCAGCGAGGGGTGCGGGATCCACGAAGAGGCTCCTAAGTTGACTAGGGTAAGAGAGGATTGCATTTGTACCCAGTCTTTGGAGTCTCTTTGACAATTCCAATTCAAAATTTGTTATGGTCCTGAAACTTGAAAATAGAACTTTGATGTCCTGTACAACCATTTTGTGTAATGGAGGGCAGTTTGCTGCAAATAAAGAGGCAATATAATACGTTAATGTGATGCCTAAATAGGCGAGGTGTTGTTTATACCATTGAAATGGGAAAGATTGTTTCAGGTGTTGCAATTCTGGCTCTGGAAGGGCAATACCTATTGCAACTAATTTGGATTAATTAATTAGTGTGAAATGGATTAAAATTGATCACATTTATTGAGGAGGGCAGGGATCGTTTTAATAGAGTTGTAAATGAAAAAAGTAGATTGTCTGCGGCAATTTTATCAGGTTTGCCCAAGATCTCAAACTCAGTGATTTCAGGGACTTGGTGGATATTTCTGAGTAAAGCTGCGTACACACTTCCAATTTTTATCGTTGGAAATGAACGACGAACGAATGACGAACGACCGATTGGCCAAAAATTGTTCGTAAAAAAAGTAACCAACGATGCCGACGAACGAGGATAGTCGTTGGAAATGAACGACCGGACCGGCGGATCGGATTGGACGACGATCGTTGACCATCTATCGTGTGTACGGTCATTCAGTGATCGTCCATGGTCTGAGCATGCGCGGTGAACGAACGTTCGCTCACTTCCTGTGGTGCACGTCACTTCCTGTATCGTTCAAACGATCGCATCTATCGTGTGTACAATATCTTTGAACGATCGTGTCGTTATCTGTAGGTACAGGATCGGTGCCATACGATCGTTCGCAGATATCGTGCAGGATCGTTCATCGTTCGTTTACCAACGATAAAAATTGGAAGTGAGTACGTAGCTTTATGGTTCCAATATGAGTATGAATAATAGGGATCATAACAGGCAGCCTTGTCTGGTTCCATTGGAAATGTGAGGGTGGGACAGAATGGCATTAACCTCAACTTTTGCCGATGGTTGGTAATATAAAGAAATAAATTAGGAGATAACAAATGGCCCAAAATCCATAAACTGTAAGGTACTGAAAATATGGTCACATGACACTTTATTGAAAGGTCTTTCAGCATTCATGGACAGGAGAACCCCAACCACTCATGTGTTTTGGCCCACTGAAGTGCAAAAATAGCTTTAGTGGTGTTAACTCTCGCCTCTCTGCCTGACATAAAGCCCACTTGGTTTAGAGCAATAATTCGTGTAAGAAGGGGGAGAACTCTATTTGCCAACATATAGTTTGATGTCAGCAATATAGGGCGGTAGCTTGAGAACAAATGAAGGGAAACGAGGGCTTAAGAGAATAAAGAGTAGATCCGACGATCCCCACTCTGCCCACAGGCTTCTGCGCATGTGTGGATAACCACACACGCACACTGTTCTATCAGGACGCCAACCACCCACACATAAAAAGGTGGGGGGCCTTGCTGACAGCCTCTCTTTCTGAGCTGTGAGAAGTAACCAGGATCCCCAGCTTTATTTCTGTTTCATATAAGCAGCAAAAGTAAGTTTATTCTCTTTTAATGTACAGTCAAATCCTTTGATATATCCTCACCCTAAAACTTTCTTTAACCCCCCTAACGATAATCCCGAGTGTGACTCGGGTGGATTTTACTTGCAAAAAGTGGTAATCCCGAGTCACACTCAGGTTCGCATAAAACTTAAAAAAAAAAAACACTTACCCTGTACTTTTGTCATCCTCCAGCGTCCCGCAGGTCCTGGCGACACGTCCTCCTCCTCTTATCTCCAGCCACGAACTGCAGAGACAATCTCCGAGGTTTCCCGGTAACGTCGGTGCATGCGTCGGTGCGGGCAGGAGGAGCGGTGGGAAATTTAAATCAGTTTGTATTGGATTCAATACAAAATACCTGTATTGAGTCCAATACAAAGAAATCTTCATATAATATATATATAATTCTGTACAGTTATATGTTTCACTATTTTTTTATTTTATTTTTAACAGATTTTTGTGTTTTTTTATTTAAAATGTATTAATAAATTTATTAAATATTGGACATATTTTGCTATGCCTTAGAATTATAGGCCTACAATGTAAAATAAATTTCCATGCAAAAAAAAAAAAAATGTAACGCTTTTTGCATGGAAATACGGACAGAATTAGAATGCTAGGGGGGTTAATTAATCAATTTATACACCTTAAGAGGTGACCAAAAAAAAACTTGTTTTATCCATTCTCCTACTCTAAAATTAACCCCTCTGAGATCATGAACCATCAGCTATAATTCTACATGTAAGTCACAATTAGGATCCTTACTATTACACAGGTCAACAAAAAATTAATTTTGATAATCATCAGAAACCACAGCAAACTTTTCTGAATCAGTTTTTGAGCAGATTTCAGATCTGTTTTCAGTTTGTCTCTAACCCTTCAGTTTTTCCCAAACCCTAAAGTACAGTTCCTGAGTTATGAGTACTATTACTATATAGTTACCATTGTAAGTGCATGTATTTTGTACTAAAACGTAAGCACCATTGAAGTGAATGTTAATATGTCTTCAGTGTAAAGTAAAATAAGACACACTGTGGTATAAATCTACTGAACAGTGTCAGCCAGGTACCATTGTTTCTTCAGAAATGCTTAGAGTATGATTTTCTTGTGCACTCTTTGTTTGGATTTTCGTGGTACAGCATCCAGCAGTAGTCAGCCATCATACTTTTATACCAGAAATTTGGTAGCGGTGCTAATTAACTGAATGTCCTGGTGAAAATGTTTTCCTTGTTCGTCACTCACCATACCAAGATTTTCAGGAAAGAATTCTAGATGTGAGTGCAAGAATTTTTAATGACATGTGACAACCTAGTTTCTGGTTTGAATGAAGCAGATTCTGAACTCCTTCCTTGCATGCAGGAGACTTATAATTTCTCAGGAAGTTTTCACACAGCCAATGGAATGCATCCCAAGCTATTAGCTCAGCTGCTGAGAGAGATTGTTTTAAAACATCATCCTGCAAAACAGACTTGATCTGTGGCCCTATAAATATCCCTTCCTTTATTTTTGCAGTGCTTATGTTTGGAAACTTCTCAACAAGGTACTAAAACCCATGGAGTTTGATTTACCCATGGCCTTTACAAGGTTCTTCATCAAGCCTAACTTGATATTGAGAGGTGGCAGAAATATTTTATGCGGATCAACCAGAGGCAGAAACTTGACACTGTTTATTCCAGGCCTATAGGTATTCCTTGGTAGCCAACCATGCATGACATAATGGTATCCCGTAGAACGGCTGTCCTACAAGCATAGGAAACAGCAATATTTTGTGAATCCCATCAGCAAGCCAATGACTTGAGATCCCCACAGATGTGCCACTGGTGTGTTTTATACTGAATTGCTTCAAGTAGTAACTTCATGTTTTCATGGGACTCCTTTAGGTTAACAGAATGGGCAATCGGTAAACTTGGTTTGGAATTACCATTATGCAGTAAGACTGCTTTCAAGCTTATTTTAGAGGAATCAATGAAGATACGCCATTCAGATGGAACGTGCTCTTGTGACAAACTCTTAAAGAGTGCATTTATATCATGACAGTAGCACAGTGGGCTATCACTAGTGAAGAACGTTGTCAAGTTTTTGTTTTCTGTTTTCTGTAGTGAGTTACACAGTTACACCCTTTGCAAACAAGTGCTTCTGTTTAAGCCTTAAAGCAAGAAGTTCTGCTTTGTCTTTGAAGAGATTTAGATCATGAACAAGATCATTGAGCTATGCTTGTGTAAAGGTCTCTGGTTCTGAATCTTCATCGGCCAAGTAGCCAGGATCAGATGATTCAGGGTTGTAACTGGCTGCAACTCCAGCACATTCCTCATCACCTTCTACAGAAGCAAGTCCATCATGTGGGGGTACCGGAACTGGCGATGAATCATCATGGGGAACAGGCCTAATTGCAGAAATGACGCTGGGCTATGCAATGGTGTGCTTAGTTTTACCTGAGAATCCACTTTTGTTGACACTGCAAAAATAGCAGTCGATTAGATGGTTTCGCGGTTCTCTCAACACTATCAGGATCGCAAATGACATTGCTGCTTTACGCCGATTTAACCAGTCACGCAGTCCGTTGGAACAACTGGTACAGATGACATGTGGAGCCCAAGATTTATCCTGGTCACCAAGTGGACAGCCTGAATATAATTTGTATATCTTTTTAAGTTCTGTTGTAATTTGGTGATGCGCTTTCGTGGTGAATGAACCACACACAGAAGAGAAACTGTCTGGATCATTAGGGTCGCAGCTAGTGCGGTCTTTAACCTTAAAAAAAGAAAACTGTCGTTAAATGTTGTAATATGTTAAGGTAATTAATAATGTTAAGGTTGTTTATAAAGTTATGTTAAGGTTATTTATAACGAATTTCACATCAATATATAATTAGCTGCATCACAAAAACTGGACATGCTAGAGAAAAACTGAACACAGATTTGAAATCCGCATCAAATCACACAATACGTTTTTTAGAACACACATATACCATAAATACTTACCAGTTTATTCATATATTTACTTATGTGTTCATATACTTCTCTGTTCCCTAATACTAATACCACGCATTTTGCTGATAATAGATTTTTAACTAGTAGACTTTATCGTGCTCTGCAGTGCACCTAACATATTGGATATGATTTCTTTCTTTTGCTGAATGGTAAACGCGGTACATAAGAACACATATAAGTACCTGACCTACTTATTTATACTGTATGTCACTAATAGACATATTCCTGCTTTTATGCCGTTCAAATGTTTTATTGGAAATGGTAATATATATATCCCTCTTATATATTTTCCTGAGGAAGCCGTCGAAACGCGCCAGATTGAGATGATACTAGAATCCTATGATCACTTTTAAATTGAGAATCAGTGTAAAATCTATCTGTACCACTATTTTTCTATACATTACAATTATAATCTTAATTACAATTATAATCTTTTTTTCATGTAAATTTCATAATTCTACATTTGATGGCTATACAATACTTTTTTGAAGTAACAAGGCCAATATGTCTAAAAGCCCTTTTTTTCCCTTACAGTTGTTCTCTAATTGTATAAGATCAGGGCTGGCATTGATGATACCTTAAAGAAGTGTAGGGGAAAAACTCATCTCTCTTTTTCTCTCTAACCAAACCTGGGGCAGTAATTTGTACCATATTTACTGTCCCAAAACTTGGGTTTTGGGCATGTATCTTTTGTAGGGAGTTTAGCCCTTTAACATTGTGGCACATAAGAATAAGTTCCTTTTCAGTTACTCACTTAGCCTTAAAGTACACTTTAATAGGGTGTCTTTAAAAGCAGCATAATATATGTTTTCACATACTCAATGGTATGTTACACTGGTTAAAAGATGGTTGGCAAGGACCTGAGCTTTCTTGGGGTTTTCCCTTAGAATGATATGAGTGATTTCTTCACTCACATCATTCTAAAGGAAAACCCCAAGATAGCAGGGTAGGTGGTAAGTTAAAACCTACAAACTGGTTGGGTCAGTTTGTTGGAGATGTAGCACTTCACAAAAAGCTGTTAGGACAGCTGGGGTGCGTAGGAGTATTTGCTTGCCATGCCAGAGAACGCTCAATCGGAAAGGGAATTTCCATTGATAAGAGATGCCTTCGTCTCACAGTATTGATAATACTGGTTTAGGAGTTCCTCTGTTATTTAAGGTAATAGAAGAAGGATCTTGAAATAAGGAGTGCTGACTTGTCTTGTGTAACCTTTTAAGGGATTCCTCTGATTCTTAAGTTGTTTTCTCTCTCCCTGTTATTTAAATCTTCCAGACTTCCAAAATTGTAAAGCAGGTGAGCAATATGAGAATTAGCAACAGATCCCAACATATTAATGACTTTGTCGTGCTTAGCTTCTACTCCTGATAAATTCTCCCCATATAGGGATTTAACCTCCATTCTGAGGTCTGAAATTGCTGTTGCAAGTGTGACTTTAATATCAGTGGCCACTAAGTCAGTGAGAGTTAGGGGCCTGGCTGTGGTGTTAGAACACGTGTTGGGTGAGAGTCTGGGTGAGTCTTTCCTCTCCCGCATCCATTGCCATTTTAAGACCAGAGGTCTCTCTCTTCTCCAGTCGTTGCATGTGAAACATCTGGAAGTTTTATGCTGCCAAGCCTGGTAGAGTGTTTGCCTATTTTTTTCTGTTTTGCTGCCTGGAATAGTGGAAAGTTTCCTGTCCCAGTGTCGAAAGAAGTTTAACATGTGGCCATTTTGGATGTGCTCAAGACCACCTTTGCGTTTGAATACCATAAACTCCTTCTGTACGTGTTGAAACTAAAACCAAGAATGATGAAGTGCCGAAACATGACACCGTCAATACTGGTAACCAAACATTTAAAAAAGGATCCATGGCTATATATATATTTTAGAACTGCTCTACTGAACTGCACAGTTTTACTTAATAGACATAGGAAAACAATAGACTTCCAAAACATGTCTGCTTAAGTTGAATTGATTTCAGTGGAAAGTGATTTAGCTAGGAGTTAGTTTGGTTACTCATTTTAAGCCTGACAAATATAATCTATTTAATTACAAGGCCTCTTGTTTTTCCAGGCAGTACATTTTTTTCTTTAATTTGCATTAAACTCTCTTTCTTCCTTTCCTAAACTTGTTTTCATAAATTAGAATATACATATGCTTTATACAGTTTTGAAAAAAACATTTAATACATAATTTCTTTAGTCTCAAGGTGATAATGTAGAAAATTCATTTGCTATACTAAGTTTTTTTTGTGTCTCTGATCTCTGTCATCTCTGTCAATGTAAAAAAACACTTTTGTATTTTAAGGGGTATTAGGTATTTTTTAGGGTTTTGTAGCCCAACCTAAATCTGAGCTAAATACATTCCAGGTATATCAAGCTCATGTGTTTTGCATTCAGTTCTCGTCCCACTTACCTTTCTGACCTGGTAAAAAAAATACTCCCTAGCCTGTCTCTTTGCTCCTCCAATGACCTAATAATGACACACTCATAACCTCATCACACGCACGGCTCCAAGACTTTTGTAGAGCTGCCTCAACTCTCTGGAATAGTCTTCTTCATTCGGCTTCCTCCTACTTTCTGCTCATTTAAAAGAGCACCCAAAACCTATTTTAAAACTTCTGTCTTTTGAAACCTATTATGTGTTACTTCCCCCACCTCCTAGTTGGTAAGGACTGTCTGTATTCATCTGTAATTTGCAAGCCCTATTAATGTATAGCCCTGCGTAAAATGTTGGCACTATATAAATCCTGTTTATTATTAATATTAAAATTCCAGGTATATCACAAAATTGCTGCAAAGCTTTACAACCTCTTTCCTATCACATCATAAATCAAACAAACCTTCCTCTCTGAAGAAGTGGTGGTTCTGCTGCATAGGTCTGACATGCCCCACTCCAGTTATAATTTTATGCCATGCAACAGATTAGGTTACCAGATTTGTATTATAATTAAAGAAAATTCTGGGATGTTTCTAACCAATAATAAAACAGTAGTGTCCCAAAATGTCTAAAACCAACAGAAATGTAATATATAGCAGACTGTCACTCCACTTTTGTTGATTTTATCTTTACCTTGTATAAAGTTAATGACACATTTCTTGCCCTAGAATGAAAACACTCCCTGCAGTTTATATACGGAGGAGCAGCAAACACCTCTTCATCACCATCAGATAGTGAAATGTGAAATCAAATGAACATTTTCATGGAGTTTTAGGGGTATCAAACATACTAATGAAGGACAGTGTTTAAAAAAAATGAGGCCGTGGGGAGTTAGAAAAGTGGTGCCCCAAATGGACAACATTCTTGCTCTCTGCACACCCTTCTGTTCTGTTGATTGGGGCCCTGAGCAATTGCCTATTTTGGACTACCCTAAATTCTTCACGGATTAGTAATCAAATGGCTGCCTCTAGAACAGGGGGGACAATCACAGGGATTTATTAAAGCTCTCCAAGGCTAGAAAAGATACACTTTCATAAGTGAACTTGGGTGATCCAGCAAACCTGGAATAGATCTGGTCCAGGATCGAAAACATTTGCTAATATACATTCTATTGTAAAATACATTGTTTAGAAAGATTAAGGATTAACACTAAATATAATTCTCCAGTACACATGCTAATCTGTGTGGAAATAGTTGGCAATTATTTAAAATACATTTGCATTATTATATATTCCCAAACCTGTTGTCTACCCTTGCGTGCGTTTTCTAGCAGAATATTAGAGAAAGAAAAAAACATCTTCCTATTTTGGCTTCTATTGTGTTTCTTTGGCAGACCTAGAAGAATCCATGCATCATCTGTCATGGGTTACATCAGCCAACAATGTCTGCAAAATGTTGATATCCAGCATAATTGTCACTGATGCCTAAATAAAATGAAACAGATTATTTGACATAAAGCTTGCCAGAAGCAATGAGTTCTTTGAAATGAGGAAATAAAACATACTTTATCAAAGTTACACTCCAGTGTTTATTCTGCTTTGACACCCCAAAGCCTTTTTGTGTGTATCAAGTGTGAAAGGTTGTAATTCATGCAAATCCACAGAATTGGAATTGTGTTCATTTCACTTGCCATGGTTCTATTGAAAAGAAGTAACTTTTATGCTTTGTGTTCTAAAATCCAATGAGGGCATGTTGCAGTTTGCTGTAAATTAGCTGATAAATGAGTGGTAATAAATATGACACTGTAGAAAACTAAAGGGCAACTAAACATAAATAACATCATTTTTTACAATCTAGTTTATGTAAAAGCAATTTTAGTACCATGCATAGTTGAATAACCTATAACTTCTCATTCAACTGCTTTCCTCTATGAACATGGTAGCTTACTCACAACAATACACTGTACTACAATTGAATTGTTGAATTGTACAACTGTCAAATATCTAATTTTCTTTTCTTTGCAGGTGTATGTATATTAACAAGAATATATAGAATTTTGGTTCTTTGACATAATTGTTTCTTATTTAGCAGATTTATTTATCTGGTATTTAATATCATTTAATTGTTGGCTGTCAAATGTCAAAGCATTTACCATGACATTCATCCACCAAGGCTAATAAATTCCTCTATGGCAACCATAAAATAGTTTAAAACATTTCCAAAATGTGCCTTTTTTTCCTTTAGGTTGTTTATTAAAAATGTTTGCTAGATTGACGTGGTGGACTGATAGAGTGTCAGTAATCAATCAATATTTAATTGATACACAACATTATGGACCAGTTACAGTTTATAATGTGAATGCTCTTACCTGAAACATAAATTATTAAATGTATTATATAATTATGTAGTTTATATTATAGCATTATAATAGATAAGGATGGGTGGGCAAGTTTTGCAAAGGTATGCAAAAGTGATATTGCCTAGGAAATCCTATTTTCACAAACATTTCTCTGTACATGACACTGAGCACATGCATCCACCCAGCAACCACCCAGCCCTTCCCTCTCTATATAAGCCACAGACTGGAAGTTTATTTCTCATTTTGATTTTTGCTTTTTATGATGGTATGGAGAGAGAGTATCTCTGCAAGCACTAACCATAGTAAAATTTTCCTTACCTACCCTTATGATTTTAAGGATGATCAGTTGATAAAATATGTTTCTTTAAACGTAACTGTAATTTTGTTATTAAATTATAATGCAACTCTCAAAAACACCCATACCCAACAAACAAAAACCCAATTTAAAAATTGTATGCATTCTCTTTAGAATACCCTGTACCCAACACTAATCAGGAGATTCCTGCCTCTCTCGCTTAAAGGAAAATACCTTGAGCACATAGTAAGTGATTTCAATTTTACTGATCACCAATTTTCTACATACTGTCATTTCTCCTTAACACACACAGTCCTATTTCCACTTATTAACACACCCATACCTTCAATCCCACTACATAGACCTAAAATAGTTACTATATATATCTTTAAACACACCCTGATAAAACATGTAAGCCATCAGATGCATTAACACTGCATAATGCTTCCTAGCATACCACCTAGACACTGCAGACAAAAACAACACGATTTAATACATTTATATGATATGCCTTTTATTATTTTAAGTTTAAGTTATTTTAACTTTTTATTGATATTGATATATATCTACATGGATATTTAAATGATTATATTATTGTACCTTATTGCTCTCAAAAGACCATCACTATGGTGTTTCATTGTTTAGTTCTGCCTTTTGCTTTCTACACATCCCCTGAGGAAGCCCATTGGCGAAACACATCGGGATATGAGATGTTGTTCTTGCTCTTGCACGGTTTAGGAATATAATGTCTAGCTAAGTTGGTCTATCACCCCATGGGAATTAATCGGAAAAGACCTTAAACACATATACAATGCTTGTAATATAAGATGTTATCTCCTCTTTAAATGTGGTAACAATACAATCTCTTTTTGCCACAAAAAAACCTAGTCTTTGTTCCTACTTTTCCCAATATTGCATGGAATAAGGGGGCAGTCCCACAAAACCAATATTTAAGGTAGGATTAGTACCACTGCATTCCTACATATTTTAGAAACCACTAGAATAGATATAGGATTTAGAATACAGATAGAATAAATGTACTGTCCCGAACAAGACACTTGAACAGGAGGTGGACCCTCTGTGCTACCAGCACCTTTAGCCGAGGTGATATCAGAGGCGCAGAGTCTAATGTACCGCCCGGTGTTCACCAGAGCACCCCCCAAGGGGTGTTGGGCTTTGCTGCGAACGGCACCCAGGTTGCGGCCCTCAGAATCAACCGTGCAGGTAGCAGCTGACAACTGGAGATAACCGAAGGCAAAGTACAAAGTCGACAGGCAGATTCAAAAAAAGAAAGCAGGACCGGGGCAGGGCAGGCAGAGAACAGGCACAGTCAGGACAAGCCAAGGTCAGGAACAGGAAACCAGGACTGGAAACTGAATGCTCACAGGAATCTCATGTAGTAACACCTATAGCTGAGGCTAGCTGGCCAGGGGACCAGGAGGACAGGTGAGAATCAATTAGCAAAAATGGCTCAGCAATGCCCCTAAGTCCAGAGCCAGCACAGCAGCTAGAGCAAGGTGGGAACAGTTGCTGCTTATCAGACACTATCAGGAGGACAACAAGTACCAGATCAGCAGTGCTGCTGATCTGTGACATGTACAATACATATATATATATATATATATATATATATATATATTGGAGCAGAAATATATATACAGTTGACTGATCTGTTATACCACTGATGGGTTCACCAGAGGGTCCTATGTTCAGCAAGTCTGTCAGAGCTGATTATTATGGAATAATGTATTTTGCACACACCACCTTGGTGTGCAATACCCTTGCATGTATAATTTAAAAAGGGCTTATGGCCATAGGAGAAATATTTACAAAAGTAGAAATAACCATTACTTATTAGATCTACTAGTCATAAATTATATTGTAACCAGTGCTTTACTTTAGTTACTTACAATCTAGTCATTATTTTATTACCATTATTTAAAAAAACACAGAAGACTATGCAGTTACCTATTAAAAAAGAAAACACTTAGGGGTCTATTCATAAAGAAGTGAATATGACATCACAGAAAAACTTCCAGGTGGAGAATATTCCAGGTCCATATGTTTTAATGGCAGTAATTAATTCTCTACCAGCCGTTATTTCAGTGAATGTTATATCCACTTCTTTATAATTTATTAACCACTTCACAATCACTTTTCACAACCCCTTTATGCAAGGTAAAAATTTCTTCTTTTTTGTGTGTGTGTGTGGGGGGGGTTAAAACCCTTTAAAACAATAAAAAGAGTGAAGCCCTGTCCTCCTCTGTCTGTATTGCCACAGTGATAAAGACAGAAATGAAGCACAGAGCTTCCTGGGATACTCACGTCACGCATTCCAGGAGGCCTCTGGCTTCTCTCTGCGCATGCCCATTCTCGGGAAGCCAAAGAAGGAGCTTTTTCTTCAATGAGGAAAAAAATGCCAATCTCACACATGCACATTGAGATAGGCACTATTTTTTCCCCCCATTTACACCAGGCTATGTCATCCGAACTTGTAGGCAGAAGCTGGAAGACCAATGCTGCCTCCGTGCCGGGACAAAGGCAGATTCTGGGATGGAGTGGGACCCAATCCAGGAAAGCTGCAGAGAGATTGAGGGATCTGTGAAAGTAAAGGTGAGTTTTTTTTTGTTTTGTTTTTTTTTTAGCTTAGTTCTGCTTTAAGCTTACCATATTTTATTTTTACTTTATTAAGTATGTTACAGGACAAGGATTGTCTGTACATTGATTTATGATGCAATATATTTCCATAGTTATGTGTATATCTTATAGGCCATATCCCAATAGTTAGATACCGGTATGTATATAAATTATAGGCTATATTCTCAATAGGTATAATTAGGTATAATTAAACAATGCATGAAGGTATGTGTGGGAATGTTAGTGGTCTGTTTACACCTGTCCAGTCACATAGACCCCCCCCCCCCCCGGAGGATCTCTAATCAAATAATTCCAGGGACTTCACATAAGGGACAATAGATAAACAGATGGCTATAAACAGGTTCAGTCCACAGGACAGGCCTAATGACCATTAGGGACTATAAAAATAGATAGATGACAGTACAGATGAAGTAAGGTGATACCCCTATGTTGACACCTGTTTAACTGCCCCAAAAACTCCAGAATTTCTACATTTCAGCTTTAAAATAATTACTGGAGTTTGAACTAACCTATCCCATGTTAGGGAAATGCTTCAGCCAATAGGTGTCCTACAAATCACATTCATCAGCCAATCCTAAATCTCCAATGAAACCTATTGGGAAAAAAACATAAAATAACGGGAGCTGTGAGAATAGAGGTCCGTTCTCAGGGAAGCAGGCAGGTAGCTATATCATAATCATGTGTCTATGTTATTCATATGTTGTTTTGCTGTATTGTAATTCAAGGATTGTGTAATAACCACTTTTATGATATTATAGGGGTTACCTGCTAACTACATTTTTATTGACTGTGTATTTTGTTGATTTAAGTTCCTATATTCATATCAAAATAATACTGCTGTATATTTTATATTTCAAATTGTTCTTTAATTAAACTGAGTGACTTGCTGTTATTTGTGTATGAACCTTCATTTATTGAATATATATGTGCATGGATAGGGTCATATATTATAAATATTTATGCAGATATTATTAATATTCAAGTAAAATCAATATTCCTATATCTAGAATTTGCTCCATGAGTTTCGCAAAAAACAGTATACAGAGCTACATTATTACAAAACTGAAGGTATTTTGAAAAGCTAATTACAGTTACGACTTTAGTTTTAGAGAGTTTTATGGATATTTGTTTGGAGGCGGACAAAAAGATTATGAGAACTGAAGTTTAGACAGTAAGGTTACAGTAAATGTTGAAAAGAAAATACACTATAAAACAGTCTTATTCATAGTTATCTCCACATGGTGTCCTTTCAGCTCTGTGTACTTTTATTACAATGTTCAAGGCCTCAGCTAATGTTAGCAAAAAAACTTATCTGGTACAACTAAGCTAAAGATACTATAAAATAAAAACACTGGAAAAGAAAAACACTGAAAAAATTCCTGTATTGTAAAAACATGGCTACCAAATGTATCTCTTTCTTAATCCCTTAAACTGTCATACCTATATACCCCCTACTGATCAAATTTTACATTTCCACAGAGCTTGTTTATTTGGTGATAACTTTGTCTTAACATATTAAAGTTCTATGTACAAAATAGGCTAGATTAAGCATTATTGTTTTGCAATTTTTTTATGGAATAGATAGAGAGAAGATGTAAAATTAAAAATGTTTATTTTTCATTTTTGATTACTAAAATTTACTAAGGATAAAATTATATACTTTTTATTCTAAAGTTTGTTCCAATGTTGTGCGCTATGTGACACTGAAATAAATAAAATAAAATACCACAAAACTAAAAAAGTAGATATTTATGGTAAATAAAAGCAATAAATAGCTCCTCCCACACTAAATAAAAGCTTTGGGTTCAACAAAGCAAGAGGTTTGAGTCAAAAGGATGCTATGGGAATAGGGAATATGTTTTATTAAAAAAAGGACTCATTCGGGTCTAATTATAGAGCAGAGAATATGACATTACCTGAAACATTTCCTGGTGGAGAATCTTCTTGGCCCATGTGTTTTATTGACAGCAATTGATTCCACACACATTATTTATAAGGTAATTTCACTCTTTAACTAAATGATGCATACAAATAAAATAATTTGTACAATAAAGGCATATTTTCTCAAATATACATAAAGATTATTTGCAAGTGCCACACATTTACACACACACACACACATTTACACACACATTTACATATTGATTGGTAAATGTGAACATCAATTACTGATAATCTTAGTTCTATCTAGAGTGTGTGGGAACTCACATGAGGGTGTGTGATTCTGTGCATGGATCCCTTGGTTAACAATAAATTTTACATTGTCAAGGCTTAAGTCTCGGGCAAAGTTAAAATACTGTAAAATGGCAATTGGTTAAATAAATAATAAATTTTAATAATGCAGAAGTAGACTTCAATGAACGTATGCCTGTGCCTAGAGTGTTTTAGAGTGTGCCTAGTGCCTAGTTTTAGAGTGTTTTATGGACATTTGAAGTTAAAAAGGTAAGGTTACAATAAATGAAACGGTCTTATTTAAGCCATGCCACACCTTAGTTTTTTTTTTGAAAATGCTAATTAGTTCACCTTTATATTTGCTTTCATATGTTCCAAGAACCCAGATCAAAAAATACACAAAATTGGTATTAGACTTTGCTCTGACTTACTGCATTTGTGTTCTGCATCAGTTACCTAAAGACTTACATTTAAGGATTACCTGCCACACAAATAGCACTTTGGGAGGTACATCAGAAATGGCATAACCAATATTTGAAACAAAATTGATATCTTTATCAGCAACATGTAAACCTTTGTACATTCTCATACATGTTTGCATGAAGATACTGGCAGAATTTTAAGGAAGGCATTATTATTTCTCTCTATCATTAGAACAGTGATTTTCAACCACTGTGCCATGGCAAACTAGTGTGCCATGAGAGATTTTCAGGTGTACCATGGGAAATTATCCAGTTACCATTGTCAAGTGTCTGTTCTGTAGTGACTGGCAGCGTAATGTAATACTCTTCCATGTCAGTGGGTGGCAGTAGGTAGCTTAATTGCCTTGTTTATTCCTAGAGGCAAGAGAATTAGCTACAGATTGTAATTTTGTGACATTTTTGATTTGTGGTGTGCCGCAGGATTTTTTTCAATTTAAAAAATGTGCCGTGGCTCAAAAAAGGTTGAAAAACAGTGCATTAGAGCATTAAAAAACGTTTTACTGGATCTTTTTATTGGAAAAGTACACACACTACCTCCTTATAAATATCTCAGCAACTAATGATTACACTGGTCAACAAACATTGGAAACATCAGCACCATGCGGCACAGGTCGTCTTGCTGATTCCAAATCAGGATACTCCCATTTGTTTTTCTAATAACGATTGAAACCTTTTACATTCACAGCACAAAAACATCAATAATTAGGATGAGTTTTTGGCTCTCGTCATACGATAGATACACCAAATTTCAAACCTTTCAGTTTTCTATTTTTCCACTGACATAGACACTCTACACAAGTTTTGTCTTCTCTGTTTTTGTAGCAAAATACATTAGGGTCATATAAATGGCTTCTTCTTTAGGGAACTCATATTTCT